>NC_141135.1:79967372-80280289 GCF_053477565.2 Lygodium microphyllum
GGTCATCATGAATGATGAGGGGAGGAGGGTAATGGCTTGTATGAGAGAGTTGTGCCAACAAGTTTTTCAGCACAACGTCTTGGATCATTGGAAGAACATACCAGAGGGGAGCAAGAAATACATAGTAGCATCCTTGCATGAGGAGTTTCCGGTACCCATCGTAGCAGATCAGTTTTCCACAGGCTAGATGATGGAGTGCATGTGTGCGTACATGTCACACAGATGATCATACGCATGCAATGCAAGGCACTTAAGAGTGGGGCCTCAAAGCTAGAGTGGCTAGATGCAGATGACAAGCGCCGACTTAGGGAGGAGGCTATCACTACAAGGAATTGGGCAATTAGCGACGCCGATTAGCGACGGCGGATATCGGCATCGCTATAGGCGTCGCTATTGGCGTCACAACTGGAGTCGCTATTTGCGTCGCAAATGTGACGCAAATAGCGACGCCAATAGCGACGTCGCAGGGAAAAAAAGTGCGGCCGAAACCAGAGCGCCATTTTCATTTTCTTTTCTTCGCCTTTTGAGAGCGAGAGCGAGGGAGAGAGCGAGGGAGAGAGCCAAGGATTTGTGAGAGAAGAAGAGGAAGAGACTTGCTGCCGCCGCCGCTGCCGCCACCGCCGTTGTTCGCGAAGGAGAGGAGGAGCCCTCGTTGCAAAGAGAAGCCGCCCACGCTCGCCAGATCTCATTGGTGAGTCTCCCTCTCTCTTTCTTTTACTTGTTGAAGGTTTAAATCGTTCTCTTTTGTTTGTTTAGGAGAGGAAATGAAAGAGAAGGAGAGGGAGAGGGAGAGAGAGGGAGAGAAAGAGAGGGAGAGGGAGAGGGAGAGGGAGAGGGAGAGAAAGAGACGGAGAGTGCATTCTCTCTCTCTCTCTCCCTTTTGCTTGTTTAATGTTTAAATTACTTTCTTTTTTGCTTGTTTAGGAGAGGAAATGAGAGAGTAAGAGAGAAAGAGTGGGAGAGGGAGAGGGAGAGGGAGCGGGAGGAAATAGGAGAGGGAGAGAAAGAGAAAGAGAGGGAGAAGGAGGGAGAGTGCATTCTCTCTCTCCCTCCCTCTCACTTTTGCTTGTTTAATGTTTGAATCACTTTATTTTTTGCTTGTTTAGGAGAGGAAATGAGAGAGAAAGAGAGTGAGAGGGAGAGGAAGGGGAAGGAAATGAGAGAGGGATAGAAAGAGAAAGAGAGGGAGAGTGCATTGTATCTCTCCCTCTCCCTTTTGCTTGGAGGATGTTTAAATCACTTTATTTTTTGCTTGTTTAGGAAATGAGAGAGAAAGAGAGATAGAGACGGAGAGGGAGAAAAAGAGAAAGAGAGGGAGAGGGAGAGGGAGAGGAAGAGGGAGAGGGAGGGAGAGGGGAAGGAAATGAGAGAGGGAGAGAAAGAGGGAGGGGGAGGGAGAGGGAGGAAGGGAGAGGGAGAGGGAGAGGGAGAAAGAGGGAGGGAGAGGGAGGGGGAGGGGGAGGGAGGAAATGAGAGAGGGAGAGAAAGAGAATGAGAGGGAGAGGGAGAGGGTGAGAGAAAGAGAGGAAGAGAGGGAGAGGGAGAGAAAGAGAGGGAGAGGGAGGGGAAGGAAATTTAAGATAATATACTTATTGATAATGGTATGCAATGTGCTTTGCATACGGCCACATACTTCATCAAAATGAACCCAAAATTATTGTTATAGAAGAAGAAACCCTTAAATTGAGTATAGGATAATTTCTCTCAGGTCTTATGACTATGAGTAGAATTGATTGAAATAAATTTTATTACTATAGTTATAAAATTTCATAGATGACGCGCATTAATTTTAAAATGGATTACTTATACTCAAAGCGGAGATATAACAAAAAATTATCTATCGGGACAAACAAATCGTTGAGCATGATACAAGGCCGAGATATAACATCGGAAAATCTCTCGACTACTATATACAATGCAAGGTTTATGGTCAACGTGCAACTTGACGTACATCTCCATAAAACTATCCATTTAAGCCTCGTTTGCTGTAATGTAGATAAGATGGCAAACGAAGAAGGTCTTATTGTTCAAGACCGCGAGTCGTATCTTAATCAGCGTGTCCCATGTCCTTGCTCTCAATGCAAGTTGGCAATTAGACGAAAACGCCGATTGTCTATAGAACACGTACGACGATTTGGCGAGTTTCAATCTAAGATCATTGATCAGGCAATTGCAGATTTTCAGCAAACGGTAATTTGAAGTTAGCATTTTTCATGCATTGTACTCTCAAGCTAATTGAAAACCATACACAATAAGATTGGGTCTTGTTGGCAAATTTTGTATCCAGGGGGGTGATATCTCGACCCAAGGGGGAGTGCACCCTTTGCGGCCAATTAGAAGAGTTCGTGGACGTGCGATGGATGGATTGCAGGAGCCAATCGACCACTCGCAAGGCCCATCTATACCGTCAATGCCAGAGGAGACAGACAACCTTCCCGACTTGCCTACAATCTTGGAGCCTGAGATGGAGGCAATGATCGATGCATTGATTCCCATGGATGTTGAGACATCTGACCCGCTTAGAGAGGAAGCATCCATACCATTATATGATGGGTGCCGAGTATCTCGGTTGAAGACATTGCTTGCACTCTTAAGTGTGCAAGCAAAATACGGTTGGAGCGATACGAGTGTGACTGAGTTATTCAGGTACCTTGCACACAGACTTCATTGTTTTTTTTTTTAAACAGTATTATTGCAAACATGGATGGATTTTTCAAGGTGTTTTATGATTTTTTCAGGTTATTGAAATATCATATCTTGCCACCTGCAAACACCATGCCTGAGTCTCGTGATGATGCACGACATGTTTTACGGAAGCTTGGCATGGACTACAATAACATCCATGCATGTATCAACGACTGCATATTGTTTCGAGATGAATACGAGACTATGGAGACATGTCCAAAGTGTGGTGCTCACAGGTATCGACAGGACTTGCAAGGGCAGACCATCCCTCAAAAAGTCCTCAGACACTTTCCGCTCATCCCCCACATAAACCACATGTTTCGCACGTCTGCCATGGCAAGCTTGACAACGTGGCATGTGCAGAATAGGTCCACGGATGGAGTGCAACGAATTTCAGCAGATTCGCGCACATGGAGCCACATTGACTCTACCTTCCCAGGCTTTGTGCGAGAGCCAAGGAATCTTCGGCTCGGTCTCGCCATGGATGGTGTGAACCCATTCGGTCTGCGCTCGACTTCTTACAGTGTGTGGCCTATAGTGCTTGTCAACTACAACATTCCTCCATGGCTTTCTACGAAGAAAGGACATCTCATCCTTAGCTTGCTCGTCCCGGGCCGCTACAAAGTAAAAAATATGGACGTGTATCTTTGTCCATTAGTCAATGAGCTTAAGATTTTGTGGGAGGAGGGGATCACGGTGCAAGATATGAGCACGCGCGATGGTCGGTGGTCAGCCAACATTCGAGCCATTCTCATGTGGACGATGCATGACTTTTCGGGCTTGGGAGAGTGCTCAGGTGAGCAGACCTTTGTTCTCGCTGGTAATATCTATATTTTATTTCATTCAATCAAGTATTCACTAGGTCGTGGATCGCCTTGCAGGTCTCATTACCTCAGGTTATCATGCATGTCCATTGTGTGGGCCACAGTTAGACTCCCGAAGGTCACGAACCATGAAGAAGATGGTATATCAAGGACACGCCGCTTTCTTGCCGGAGGATCATGAACTCAGGGAAGGTTTTCTTGGACGACCTCTAGCACGTATGAACGCTGCAAGCTGGTATGAGCTGAAAATGGTAAACCCGGAATCACATCCAAATGGAATGCGACGGTTCTCAGTTTTCTACGACTTGCCATATTGGACCCACTTACAGGTCAACCACTTGTTGGATCCCATGCATATTTTCAAAAATGTGGGCAGCTTGCTATGGGACCACATCACAGGAAAGAGAGACACTATAGGGTCACGAATGGATTTAAAGGAGGTAGGTAAGATGGAGGCGCTTTGGCCACAGTCGAGTGCTGAAGGGGGAGTGCAGCTTCCTCGCGCTCCGTGGGTTTTGTCTACCAAAGAAGAGCGCATTGTGAAGCAAGTAATCAAGTCTATCCGCACTCCGACGGGTATGATGCGTTCTCTCAGGTCCGCATTTTCTAAAGATGACCAAATGTCTGGGCTAAAATCCCATGATTGGCATAAGATATGTCAGGTTTGTGAATAGAATGGATTTTAATTAGCGTGGACATTTTGAAATTTGAAAAGTGACCATTATTCTTAATGCTTTCTCATTTGTGGCAGTTTGTCCTACCGATCGCGATCGCGGGATGCCTAACTCCAGAAATTCGCGGGGCCATTTACAAGTTGTCAACTTTGGTGCAATGGATCTCACAAAAAGAGATTAAGACGTCCTCTATTGAATCCGCAAGGCGGGGAGTAGTTGAGACGGTCTGTCTCTTTGAGAAATACCTGCCCACTAGCATGCTCACGATACAAGTTCACCTTCTTGTGCATCTTGTGGACGATGTGGAGATTGCTGGACCTGTCCATACGCGATGGATGTTCTTCTTGGAGCACTTCATGAAAACCCTGAAAGGCTTTGTGTGACAACGAGCTCGTCCGAAAGGTAGCATGGCCGAAGGTTGGTTGGTGTCAGAGGAGTTAGTGCATATCTCACAATGGCTACCAACGGTGGAACCAGACAATGAAATGCTATGGACGCTGAAGGACAATGACAGGCTGACTGGAGATGTGGTGGTTGGAAATGGGGTAGAAAAAAGAATGGATGCCTCAATGGAAGAGAAGGTGAATCGCTTTTGTATGTTGCATCATGCCTCCATGGAGACGTGGCTCGCCAAGTACCAAATTGCAAGGCAAGATCGAGAGGAAGCGCGAGCTGAATTTCGACGCAGTACGCGTCACCGACCGATTCGATATCCCGAAGGCATGGAGGAGATGCCGCGGTTTATGTCAACACGATGGTTGCATGGAGCCTTGACCGCAGCATCCAGCGAAGGGACAGAGGTCTCAATGGAGGAGTGGGAGTTCTCGAGGGGATGTAGTCCAAAGGTAATGAGGGGTTTAGAATGTGTCGTATCTAAATTTGCTTGCTACATCTAATTTGAGTGTTTCAATGTGCAGTACAAAATATATCGTGCAGCGTGGTCGCGCGGATGGCATTTTCAAGTGGAGCGTATTGACCAAATGCGCTCCACAATGGACTGTGGTGTCATGGCAAGGTTTGAGCAAGAGAGCCGGCGACGAGCAACGGATCCGAACACGGTTGTGGATGAGATGGAGTATTTTGGGAACTTGCAAAGTATTATTACGGTGGATTACCGTAGCTTCTCCATGATAATATTCGATGTGCAGTGGTTCAAAGTGGTACTTGGAGGAGCTGGCGCAACAGTTCGACGAGGTCCATCTGGATTTCTCGAAATAGATTCCGAAAAAAAATGGATGGATTTGCGCGACACCTTTGTGTTGCCGGCCCATTGTGAACAGGTACAAATAGTCATTTGCTTGCTAATTGTAATATGACATGGTTTATGTCACAATGGTTTGAAGCCGCTTTGTAAGTGTTTGTGAACAGGTAATCTTCTATCCAAATCCCCGACAACCTCGATGGTGGTATGTTATACCTTCAACTCCTGGAGGTGCGAGAGTATACGATCAAAGCGATGTTCCAGGCATAGATGAAGAAAATATGCAAATAGAGGGATCGAAATTACAAGGGGTGGAGGCCACCGCAAGCTTGGAGCCCGCATCGGCTAACAATGATGGAAATACAGAAGTCGTAGAATTTTTTGAGAACGAGGCAAACTTGTTCTTTTGTGGTGACATGTCTATCGACCTTCCAGTGTATGCAGAGTTGTGTCAGGAGATTAACATGGGACCATAGAATACTTCATTCTTGGAGAATTGTATTACTCAATTCGTTGTTTAGATCTTCCATAAAGGTAGATAAGATATGTATTTTAAGAGGGATTTTTCAAAAATGATTTATATTAATGTGCTTTGTATAGTTTAAATTGATTATTCTAACATCATTTTTTATCTGTGCAGGTATCGACATTTTCAGGATGAGTCGAGGGATGAGCGATGAGGAGTTTCAGGAGATGATGGCACGCATGTCTCTAGATCAACTCGCGAGATTCAGAGAGATGGCAGATCAGGAGCTGTCTCGTTCTTCGTCATGGTGCTCTGCTAGATCAGCTTCAGCGCGATCAGATGCTTCAGCTTCGAGCAGACGATCTCGACGCTCGCGACTTGGGCCAGAGGGAGGGACTGCGACTGCAGGAGGATTAGGGGGGTGCTGCTGTGGAGACACGGATGCGGTGTCTCCGTCTCGTCGTTCAGCTGGAGCTCGGTCACCTCCAGGATTTGTCACACCTGTGGGGACGTCCACTCCAGTTACTCCGGCTTTTGCGCAGCCGTCAGCAGATGGCACACCTTTTGGTGGCACTCCTTTTGGTGGCACCCCCTTTGGTGGCACCCCTTTGAGTGGCACTCCGGGAGAGAGTACCCTCGTCGGTACACCGGATGTACAGGGGTCTCCTGGATATGCCTAGGAGCGTGGACGGAGATGGGGAGGGCCCATACAAGGCATACTCCTAGGGGTTATGGATACCTAGTGGATGGCAGGTCAGGAGCCATCATCATGAATGATGAGGGGAGGAGGGTGATGGCTCGCATGAGGGAGTTGTGCCAACAAGTTTTTCGGCACAATATCCTGGATCATTGGAGGAACATACCGGAGGGGAGCAAGGAGTACATAGTAGCATCCTTGCACGAGGAGTTCCCGGTGCCAGCCGCAGTGGATAGATTCTCTACGGGCTGGATGATGGATTGCATGCGTGCATACATGTCACATAGACGATCCGACGCACGCAAGGCAATCAAGAGTGGGGCTCCAAAGCCCGAGTGGTTAGATGCAGACGACTGGCGCCGACTGAGGGAGGAGGCTATAAATTC
Organism: Lygodium microphyllum; assembly: GCF_053477565.2. Lineage (NCBI taxonomy): Eukaryota > Viridiplantae > Streptophyta > Polypodiopsida > Schizaeales > Lygodiaceae > Lygodium > Lygodium microphyllum. Next base: position 79,974,306 of record NC_141135.1, read on the forward strand.
GCCAGGACGTTGGAGTCAGCAGCGGGAGGTGGCAAGGGCACGAATCGAGGCCGGATCGGTACATCATCTTGGGAGTGGCGGCCACAGGACATATTTGGAGGACTTTGTAAGTTTCTCTTTTGTTTTGCTTATTTGTTTTTTTGAGATATTCTTTGTACTGACAATCATGTTTCTAATAGTTAGCATTTTGTTTTCTTTGTAGCACTCCATTACAAATCGCGATCTGCAAGGCCTTGAGACTCGATATGCAGAGAGGCACGGTCTCAGATCATTGATCGACCGATTGTATAGACGCGGTGGCCCAGTAAGTCACTCATCTTTCTTGTCCGTAGTTACCATGAGATATTTGAATGCATTATTGTATGGTGGATTGATATGTTGTTTCTTTTTCTGCAGAATCCATTTGATGCTCCTTTGCAGCGGGAAGAGCTTTCGGGGGACGAGGATTTGTAGCTCGCCCTTGGATCCTTAGAGCTCACATACCTTTAGTTTTTAGTCGCCCGATCTATGTAGACATTTTCTATGTATTAGTGATATTGTTTTATGATTGTACCAATCACATTTTATGCAATATCATGTATTTATTTCATCTATCAGTTTTATGATTTCAGTATACATTCTTTTTGTTTGCAAACACTTTGTATGCAGCAGTGCAGAGCTGCCCTGCCACAAATTTTTTTTTTCTCTGTTACCGTTGCTATTTGCGTCGCAAATTTACTGCACGCGTCGCTATTGTCGTCGCTATAAGCGTCGCAAATTCTCTGTAACCGTCGCTATATGGGTCGCTATATGCGTCGCATTTGCGACGTATATAGCGACGCATATAGCGACGATTCTATGGCGTCGTCAATAACGACGCTTTTTGCAACGACGGGGGCAAATTTTGTTGTTTGTATTTTCATCGCTTTAAACATCGCTATAAGGTCTATATCTTGTAGTATATAAATTCTCCAGAACAATGGAGACAATGGCATGAGGCACTGAGGGCATGATTGGAGGTAGCGAGAGTGGTCCATCATCTTGGGAGTAGCAACCACATGAATTATCTAGAGAAATTTGTAAGTTTTTCTTTTGTTCTTCTTGCTTATTTTCTTGCAATATCACTTACATTGACAATCATGTTTCTGGCAGTTGTAGTGTTTTTTCTTTGCAGCACTCCATTACAAACTGCAATCCTACTAGCCTAGAGACTCGATATGCAGAGAGACACGGTCTCACTACATTGATCGATAGATTGTATGCACGCGATGGTAGAGTAAGTCACTCATCTTTCTTGTCTGTAGTTACAAGTTTTAATTAAAACGCATTATTCAATGGTGGAGTGATGTGTAGTTGTTTCTTTTTTTGCAGAGTCCATTCAATGCTCCTTTGTGGCGGGATGAGCTTTCCGATGGGGAGGATCTATAGCTCCTGCTTGGATCCGTGGAGTGCATATCCTCTTCTTTTTTGGTCATGTGATTTATATAGGCATTTTCTATGCACTATGTTATTATCATCCTTTGTATCTTGCCATGATTCCATGAGCACTTTCATTAAGTGATCTTGTATTTATTTTATGTGTTAGTCTTGTGCATTCAAGTACACTTTGCCTTCATTTTGACAACCATTGTACACTTTACTCTGTAACTCTTTTGTATGGCCCAAATACAATGCATTGTGCTATATGTGGTAGGATATCTTGCTGCCCTACCACAAATTCTTTTTCTCTAAAATAATCGCTATTAGCATCACAAATATACCTTCACATGTCGCTATTGGCATCGCAGTTTACATCGCAAAGTGTCGCTATCTCTGTCGCTATTATAGCGATGCAGATAGGGACGGTTCTATGGTGTCACTAATACTGATGTGTTTAGCGAGGACGAGGGTAATTTTTTTGGTGAACATTTTTGTCGCTTTGAACATCGGTATGAGGCCTGTATCTTGTAGTGAGAGGTAGGTAAGGATATACATGTGTTTGGATATACAAATGCAAATTGGGCTGGTAGCATGTAAGGTAGAAGATCTATCAGTGGATTCATGTTTTCCGTTAGTAGTGCAACACTTACATGGAGCAGCAAGAAGCAACCTATAGTTGCTTTATCAAGTATAACGGCTGAATATAGCGATGTTGCTATGGAAACATATAAGGTGGTATGGCTGCAAAAGTTATTAGTTGATTTGGATGTGTAGGGAGATGGTCCAATTGTCATTCACTGTGATAACATGAACAACATATAGCTAGCTAGGAACCTAGTATTCCATGCTAGGACAAAATACATTGAGGTGCACTCCAACTTTGTGAGAGAAAAGGCCCTTGTAGGAGAGATTCCATTAGTATATGTTAGCACACACGATCAAATAGCTGACATTTTCACAAAGCCATTCAGTGTGCAAAGAAGGTTTAAAAGTTTTGAAGCTTACTTGGAGTTGCAAAGATATAGTTGAGTTAGAGGGGGAGTGTTGAGATGGCAAGCTCAACATATAGGGACATTGATAATGGATTACCAGGCTAGATGGATCTGTATGTCTACACTTAACATATCAGTGGTCATTATGATCCTCACATGGCCACTGACTTATAGTCTATAAGCATTCATGCAAATCAGTTTCCCTCATAAAATGATGAAACATCACTGAGCCAATCAAAATCTCTCACTAGCAGTGGTAGCTCTCTTTGAGACTCTAGAGGTTGCACTATCACGCCTTGTGGCTCTCGAGATTCTCTCCTTAAGTAGGTCATCTACACGTATGGCTTCTTCAAAGACCCTAGCTAGCATGTCCCTTTGTGGGTTCGAGTTGACTATCAGGGACTTGTAGAGCTGTTTACTCCTAATTTTTCTTATGAATATGATGGGGGATATAGTCTATCTCAAAGTCTCACAGATGAATACATTTGACATATTGTACATGTTTCCACAAAGTGAGCAACATCACTTATTATATCTAGTTTTTTGCACCTACCTACAACTGGCATAGTTGTAGTATTAGTCAATTAGTATAGTAAGTTATGCACTATTTGACTTAGTAGGCTACTTTCCTTTATATTGTATCTTATCTATACTTTGTGTACATTGTATTGTGTGTGGAAGAAGAATAAAAAACCAACAAGAAAACATTTTTGCCTCCATCTCTCTTCTTATGTCATCGAGTAAGCTTCCTCTTACTTGTGTGGTGGTGTGTGTTTGGTGCAGCAGGTCAACCAAGTCCCTCCACCATGCAATTCTTGACAAATGGGATCTCTGATTAAGAACTAATTCTAGCATCAGAAATGATGATTTTACGGAAATATATTTTCCTCTCCCATGAGCCCATTTGGTTGTTTGTTGAGAAGTTGAGATCATAAACCTTGAGAAACAACCCAAATAATGGAGAGCCCAACAAAGTCGATGACATCTCAATTCTTAAGAACTCTTTGCATTTTTTTTAAAATGTGATTTTCAATGTGAATAATGATTCATGGGGATGTGAGTTAAAAGCTTGGGTGAGGTCTTGGATAGCACAATTATCTGTAATGATTTGAACTTTTAACCTATGCGTTAAAATCTAAAAATCTACTAAAGGACAATCATGCATGTTCCCTCATAAGAATTGCGAATGGCTAAAATACTCATTTAAAATACTATATATCTTTGTGCCCTAGTACCCTAATGATACAAAGCTTTATGATGCACTAACCACAATGTTTTCCACATCTCATTATCTACATTTACATGTGACATTTAGAATCACCTTCCTTAATTAAGCTCTTTAGGGAACAGGACTCATCCACGTAACTTATTGCACTGACACGAAAGCAGTTCAGATAGTTTCCTTGGAAGTAAACTTTATATTAGCATATTAACTGAGATACAAATCATTTCCAAAAAGGAGGATTCCTGCAATCCATGAGGGTGCATCTTATTTCTTCCAAGTTTCTGCCCTTGCACTAGTAACATGGCCTTGAAAATCCACTTCGAGTCACGTAGATCATTTGAGTAGGACCCGAAGGTAGGGAATTTAAAGCCAGAGCCGCCCCTAGCATCCAAGCATCCTCCTACATTCAAACTAGCCCATAGAGAGACCTCTCATGGTGGGTTCACTCCATTTTCCCATCATGGTCATTTAGAACCCCCTTGGATAGGGTTGGTGACTAGCTGGGGGTAGCTTGGCACACCCTCCATGAAATTCAACCTGATTAATTATTCAAATTTCTTTTGTGAGCTTGGGTCATACATTCCTTTCATTGATAATGATTTTAGATTTACAAGCAAAAACAACAATGAAGGCAAGTGCTCAGGACATCTGCTAAGGTGGATTTCCTATCTTTGAATGGTTAGCATTCGCCCTTCTTGGGCCTTTCTTGCCTTGGTGTCAATTCCCATGATCTTTGGAGGGATAGAGAATACCCTCTTTCCAACCTCACTGCTATGTGATAGAAACAAGCAATTATGCAATTGGATCTATATCCGATAGTTTTTGGAGGTAGTTTCCCTAATTTTCTAGCCTTTAGTTCGGGGTCCTTATCTTAAAGTCACAGGTCTTAGATGACTCAAACAAGGATTTCAATTGGTCAATTGGTAACCCTTTTCACATCTTAGAACTTTATCGAGGCTTCTAAGTTTACCGTAGGGTTTCATTACCTCAAGATAATATGACCTTTTATTCATTCCTCTCGCAAGTCAAGAGTAAACTAAGCCCTTTTTCAATCCTTTGCGAGCATCGAATGTCACGTGGTGAATGGTCATTCTTCCTTGTGGATACAACATTTGGGATTTCTTGTATTGGCTTTGAGTTGTATCATATTCTTAAAAATGATATCTCCAAAGGTGTTTTAGACTCATCGCACCTAGTTGTTAGGATAGAGACCAAAGAGCACATTTACTTAACTCTAAGTCAACATATGGTCATAACAATAATTTGACTTAGTTTACAATTAAATTCTAACTTAGTCGAATTAAACCCTAGCCTTACATATCATATAGGATTTCATTTACCAAACTGTCTCTTTCAATTGAGTCCAGAAATTCATATGTGCATCTTAAATCTATATTTTAAGATGCATCCCTATTATGTAGTGCAACCAAAGCTGTCCATAATGCCACATAAATCTAGATGTAAGTCTTTCCTGAGTTGATGATACAATGGAGGATTCCCATTCATGAAAATTCCTTTTAGTGCATTTATGCAAATCAAAAATCATGACCCAAGTATTTAAGTGTGACTGTACATGAGTTCATTTTAAATGCGAGTTAGTTCACTCTAATGGTCTACAAGGATGCAATTGACGTACATAGATCGTAATCTATGATGCACTTGCAAAAAATTAAACCTAATACTCGACTTAGTACTGCAATAACCCATAGATGCTCAATCTATTCATGGAAAATCATGGTTATTAAGCCTTTACAACTACCTTTCGAGTTACGCAAGTTACACGATGTGAAGTATGACTTCTTCCTAATGATGTCCATGCTTTACTGCTTGGTTCAAAGTACTAGACAGGGTAGCAGTACTTGGTTTTGGAGTGTCGAACTAGAATTTTACACGTGATAACCTGTTCGTGTTAGTGGTGGCATCTTTGCCTAGTCCTCCTTCTGTAGTTGCCACCTTCCAATTACTTGCAAGAGTTTGCGCTTCAGGGCCATTTCGGAGCTTGGAGTATGGTCTTTACTCCTCTCAGAGTACTCCTTTGTGCTGGAGTTCCCTATGCCTTGCCTTGACTTCCGCAATCTTTTTGTCAACTAGAGGGGGTAGTTGATGGAGGATCATGGAAACTATGATGGGGAGAGAGGGTACTCGTAGCTCCATTCATGGAAGGAATTTTCTTTGATGCTCGTCTCCCTTTCTCTCTCTCTCTTTCTTACTTTCTATGAGATTCCCCTTTCCTCTCCCTCTCTCTCTTTCTCTCTCTCTCTCCCTCTCTCTTTCACTCCTTCATAAAATTGACAAATAGGGAGGGGAAAGAAGATTAACATGTTCTTGCTCAAAGGAAGGGGGGATTTATAAGGGGAAGATGGGTAATAGTGGGGGGGGGAAGAGAATACTTATTCTTGCTTAAGGAAGGCCCCCTTTTTAAGGGATGAGGTGGGTAATAATAGGGGGGGGAGTCACTATGGCAAGGGCCTCTTAGTTCCACTCCAACCACCTGTGCACTTGTCACCATGCGACCTAAAAAGGAGGGGTAGTGGGGGGTTGGAGGTGGCATAGGTGTGCCCCTCCCCCATCAAAATCATCATTGAGTTTGTTGTGGCAGCTCCTCCACATCATCTCCCCCTTGATTTCCATCCTCTAGCTCTGTCGGTGGTTGGCTGCTCGTTTAGCTTCCCCCTGTCGTCAGGTGGCACAGGTGTGCCCCTCCCCCATCAAAATCATCATTGCGTTTATTGCGGCAGCTCCTCCACATCATCTCCCCCTTGATTTCCATCCTCTAGCTCTGTCTCGGTGGCTGCTCATTTAGCTCCCCCCCGTCGTCATTGTCATCAAGGTAGCAGCAACTGGCGGCGTGGATAGGGGGCGAAATTTTTTTTTTGTTAAATTAGATTAAAAAGAGGGGGGAGAATCTTACCGCAATGGCGGAATATTACATCCTTCCCCCTTAAGGAATCAAGATATCCTCATCTTGAAAGGACTTGGGTGTATTTTTGGTTGAGAGTACTCTCCTCAATCCATGTGGCATCTTCTTCTAGAAAGTCCCTCCACTAAATGAGGTACTCTTTGAGGGTTCTACTCCTCAATCTCTTTTTCCAAATGTCTAGGATTGTATCTGACCAGAGCTCAAGGACCCCTTGGCTTGGCATTACAACTTATTGATCATTGAGTACATGGCTAGGATTGGATACATATTTCTTTAGTAGGCTAACATGGAATACATTGTGAACCTTTACCTTCTTGGGGAGTTGGAGTTTGTAGGCACTAGGCCCTAGGCACTTAAGGATCTTGTAGGGTCCGCAATACCTTGGACTCAGTTTCTTAAAGTCTCCCAATGATAAGAAACTCTTCTTGGGTCATACATGAATAAAAACCATATCTCCCTCATTGAAGAGTCATGCTTGTCTATTTAGATATGCATAGGCTTTCTACCTACCCTTGGCAGCTCTAATGTCTTGTCTGATGGCCTTGACTTGCTCATCCATTTCCTCAATCACTCTCTTGAAAGCTTCTACCCTTAAGATAGGATGTATTAAGCTCAACGGAGTATGTCAATCATGCCCATACAATGCTTGAAAAGGTTTCATTTGAATGCTTTGTTGGTAGGAATAATTATAAGCAAACTCTACCAATGGTAGATATTGGATCCAATTCTTGGGTTCATGATAGCAATATGCCCTAAGAATATCTTCAATGGCTTGGTTGACCCTCTTCACTTGGCCATCAATTTGAGGATGATAGGCTATACTAAAACAGAGTTAAGTCCCAATGGCCTCAAATATCCCTCTCTAGAAATGAAATGTGAAGAGGGAATCATGGTCACTAACGTTCCTTCTAGGCAACCCATGGAGCCTAAATATCTCCTTGATGAAGAATCTAGCAATATTTGAAGCTTTATAGTTTGTCTTGAGTGGAATGAGGTGTGCAACATTGGTGAGCATGTCTATTACAACCATAATTGAATTGTACCCTCCTTGAACTAAAGGTAACCCAACAACAAAGTCCATGCTAATAAATTTCCACTTTATTTGGGGGATGTCAAGAGGTTGCAGCTTCCCACACATCTTGATATGTTCTGCCTTAATGCGTTGGCAAGACAAACATTCTGTGAAATATTTAGGCATGTCTCCCTTAAGCCTTTCCAATGGTAGCTCTTTATGACCATGTTCAGGGTCTTGATATATCCAGGATGGCTTGAGAAGGGGGAGTCATGTGCTTTCCAAAGTATTCTCTGTTTAAGTTTTTTGCTTGAGGATATGCACAATCTTGTCCTAAAATAGAAAAGTCCCTCATTGATAGAAAATTCATGATACTTGACCTTAAGTTTAGGGTTTTGGTCATTTTTCAAAATCTCCTTTATCATCTTCAAATATTCTGGGTCATGGCTAGCTTCCTCCTTGGCTAATTTAAGGATAGGGTTTCTAGGTATTGACACAATGGTTACCAATGATTCTACCATCGAGGGTTCCTCCATAATAAGATAGTTGAGGAACACTTTGCGACTTAAGGCATCAGCGACTACATTCTCTTTGCTAGGTCGATACCTGATCCCAAAGTCATATTCTTGCAGGACCTCAATCCAACAATGTTGCCTCATATTGAGGTCACTCAGGGTGAAGATCCATTGAAGGCTCTTATGGTCCATGATCAAAGAGAATATGTTACCAAGAAAATAGTGTCACCAAAAATTGAGAGCATGAATAAGTTCTAGTAGCTCCAGGTCATGGGCAACATAATTCCTTTCATGTTTTAGCTTCCTCAAGGAATAGGCTATAGGATGTCCTTGTTACATTAGTATGTAGCCTAGTGAAAGTGAGCTAACATCCATGGCAAGTTCCAATTCCTTGCTCAAGTCAAGGAGTTTCAGGATCAATGCTCCCACTAAGCTATGCTTGAGTTGATCAAAACTTGATTGTTCAGTGGGAGTCCACATTATGGCAACCTGCTTTTTCAACAAATTTGTGACTAAGGCATAGTCCTTAATGAAGATCATATACCAACCTATTAATCTAAGAAAGAACATCCTTAACCTTTATAGGATTTATAGAGATTCCTTCATTGACACAATAAATCCAAGAAATTCCATCTGCCTTTTGAGGAAGGCCCACTTTTTCTTCTTAGCATAGAGCTTATGAGCCCTCATGGTCTCAAGGATGATGAGGACTTGGGACTCATGATCCTCCTCTTCCTTGGAATAAACCAAGGTGTCATCAAAGAAGATAAGTACAAAATCATCGAGATATGGTCTAAAAATGTCCTACATTAGCCTATTAAAGGTGGAAAGGGAATCAGTCAATTCAAAAGACATTACTATGAATTAGAAATGACCATATTTGGTGTTGAACAGTCTTAGGAATATCCTCTTCCTTGACGCGGATCTGGTAGTATCCTAACCTCAAATCAATCTTGGAGAATATTTTTGCTCCTTGCAATCGATCGAGTAACTCATCTATCCTTGGAATGGGGTATTTATTTTTTATGGTTACTTGGTTTATGCCTCTATAATCAATGCAAAGGCAATGTGTACCATCCTTCTTCTTTTGGAACAAGACTGAAGCCCCCCAAGGAGAACTATTGGGACATAAGTACCCTTCGTCCAATAGCTATTTGAGTTGTTCCTCTAACTCAATAGCTTCAAGAATGGACAACTTAATCTCATGATCCACTTCACAAGGTGGTGGTAATTCAATCAATTCTTTTGGGAACACATCCGCATACTCTTTTAGCCATGATGGTTCTTCATTGGAGTCCTCTACATGTTCCAATTTTTTTAGCTTGATCAAATAGACAAGAAATCATTTTTTTATTCCTTGAACTATTCGTGTTACCTTAGCTAGGTGGATCTTTGGTTTACCTACTTCTCCTTGAGTTGTAACCTACTCACCTTTACGATTATGAAAAGAGACTTTCCCTTTCCCACACTGGATGTGAGCGTCATTGGGGATAAGCCAATCCATCCTGAGTAGGCACTAATGGACTCCTAAACTCATTACCCTGAACTTCACAGATGTGGGCTCATCTCCGAGTAGGAATTCCACTTTAGCAGTTTGTCTAGTGCAAGTGATTTCTCACCCATTTGCTAGTTCGACAAGCAAAGTAGGTGCAGCTATAGTGGCTATCCCTAACCTTCTTGCACAAGCTTGTGAAATGAAAGAATGAGTGCTGCCACAATCAATCAGTGTTTTGAATTTCCTACATTGGTAATCCGATGGTGTTTGAATCACTAAAAATTGGCGGTTCGGCCTCTTTTTATGGAGAGTAGCATGAACGGATGCCCTCTCAATCTCAGCTTCCATAGAAGAGTCTTCTTCTTCATTGATTTCCTTAGTGGAGATATTAGAAGGTTTTTCCTTTCCTATTGCTGCATGACCACAGCCATGTGTAGCCCTGGCTTATTTGGCCACTAAATTTTCATTGACAGTGATCTCCGCCAAGTTTGAGACATTCCCTTTTGAAGTGCCCAAGTTCATTGCAATGAAAACATCGCAAGCTTTGATCATTTCTTTGAGTGGAGACAAAGTCATTGATTGCATTTTCTCTTGGCTTCTTGTGTTGGCCTTGACTTTGTCCCTGTGCCCTTTTAAATTGAGCTTTCAACATCCTCTGATTCTGATCTTTGTGAGACCAAGGTCTATTATTCCTAGACTTTGACTGGACTTCTTGGGCAATAGGTCCCACTCTTATCAATGCATCTTGTATATCCGAAGGACACATAAATTCCAACCAAGTGTTCATTGGCGGGCTCAATCCATCACATAAATTGGAGACTTGTTGGGGAATGCTCATTGTCGAAGCGCGTATTTCAAGAAGGAGACAAATCTTGAGTAGTTTACCTCCAGTGTAGGCCCAACTGTTTCAACTTTAAGAACTCATTCATCTTTTGAGTTCTGTATGCAGGTGGCATGTACCTCCCATGCACTGCTTCCTTTAGCTTATCTCAAGTTATTGTGCTTTTCTTGAGTTCTTGGTCTTTATACCATTACTTCTATCAGAGCCTAGCTTTGCCAGTAAGCTTGAGCTTGGCAATGATAGCCTAGTTTACAGGTGCTGTTCCTGCAACACTGAAGTAATCTTCCATGGATTCAGTCCATACTTTGGCATCAGCTTCAATAGTCTTCCCTTTTCCGTCAAATTCTGGTGGTTTAATTTTTTTGAGAAGGAAGTTCTTCTCTTGTGCCTTTGCTGGGCTTAGTGCGGAAACAAGATTCCGGTTCTGCGCTTGGGGTTGTATTTGGTTTTCCATTAAAACCCTAGCATTACGATTGCATTTACACATCTCTCACAACTTTTCTCAATGTGCAGATTATTTTTCATCAATATTATGCAACAAATCAAATTTAAAAATTTATCTATAAAGAAGCGTAAGCATCAAATACAATTATTGGAGAATAGATAGAGATTGGCTAGGATGATTTTCTTTTCAAAAGATACACCAACACATGGTTAATAATTCCCTATTGGATTTAGCTATAGGGATAGAATAGTAATATGGATTGGGACAATGGATTCTCAAGAAGTGGTAAGTCATGGGAAGTTTAGGAAATCCTAATTTTTGATAGCCATGACGTTCATTTCGCCCCATTACTTGAATTCTATCTATTGGCAAGACTTTGACCACCTCCTCATAGATATAGCAATTCTGTTCTACTTGCTCGCTTCTAATGTGTAGGGTCGAATTTACACGAGCCTCATGGAAGATGAATAGCTTGATAATGTTCAAGTCCTCCAAGCATTTTAGTGTCTTTAGGTATTTTGAAGATAGGCGAATCGGTTGGCATCTATGTAGCCGTATCCCGCACTCCAAGTCCAACGCCTTTCCACATATAGCGGTGAAGGGTTGTATTGTCGATCCAGGATCCCCATCATGTCAAATCGTTTGCGATAACTTGAAAAGTTCATAGCTGTCGTGAACATGATATGAAATACAAGGAACCTACTCCTTGCCTCGTAAGTTTGAGAGTAGCAACAATCCACAAGTGAGTAAAAGAAAAAAAAATATTTCCTAGTGAAAATATCACTTCGCTCTTCTTGATTTATTCCTATCCTGATTGTTTTATTCGTTGGTTAGATCTGATACCAACTTTAACGTGCCCGCCTAATAGCTATCCAAGCACATTTTAGTCGTCAAATCTAAATGTCATTGCTCAGTATTCATATGGAATGTTTTGGGGTTTTTCACCTAAGTTTTCCCGAGTCCACCTCACAACAATGGAACATTCACAGTCAAACCCACTAAAATAGACCTAAAACCTGGGCTCCTAGTGGCCAAGGTCTCCTAACAACATTTTAGTGTTGGGTCCTGGACATCCTACCTTATGCAAAGATACCCAAGTTGAAGCAAACTCATGCCGTAGTTGGTTCAAAGAGAATGGGAAACGAGAGGGATGCGCCGCTCAACCTCTTTGCTAGTAGGACATAGTCTCATTTTGGTCCCTTAAAATAGCATGAATCGGGCTCTAACCTAATATCGGTACTTCGATCAAGGAAGCCATATCTCAAAGGGAGTTGCGCGTACGAGGGAGACGGGCCAAGATCATAAGATTGCAGCCAAGGCTAGAAGTTCGAATTCACGATGGCCCCTAAAAAGGCACAAGGTGCAACCGTAGGAGGATCATCTCCTAACATTCATGTGGACATTTCAGCAAACCCACAAGTCCAAGTTTTCTTCCTATTTTTGATTTACGTCGAAGTATTGCAATCATGCAGGATTAATTCATGGAATTAGGATGCGCTTATGCTTGTCAAATCCACCTAGTTTGATGAGAATGAATTACATTGGCTATTTTTAAAAGAAATAACTCAGGATTGAAGATTGGTCATTTGTATTTTTCAATGGAATGAATGAAAGATTTCTATGCATTTTTAGCAAGTTGCTTATGTGCATTACAAAGTAACTAATCTAGAATAACTAATGACTATCATTACAAAGTCGAGATTATTGTTGTACACCTTCGATTGGGCATGGAAAGATTAAAATTGCATGTCGCATTATTAGAAAAATCTTTCTTCGTAATGATTCATTAAGAAAGTTGCTAACAATCGTAGGAATTTTCAAGGCATGGAAATGATTCTAGGGCTGCATAAAGTAGGTTAACTCTAGTCAATTGGCAGAAATCTCATTCAACTACATAGTAGTTAGGAAAGATTGCGTAATGCTCAATCAGCGTACAAATATTTCATTCAATTTAGAAATGAAGTTAGGGAAAGGTTGCACGGTTTGTTTAACATAAAACCCTAAAAGCTTAGTAGCATGAGTCGTGAATGCATGTCCTGGTAGGACCAATGGAAGTTATGTGAATTTTAACATGTGCTTGGTCTTAACAAGAAAAGCTAGGGATTGCAAATCTAGAGGAAATGAATCGCATGCTTACATGAATTATGACATAATACTACTAGTTTTTCCCCTCTTTGATCAAGACAATATCTTTAGCAGTAGTTCGTCCTTATAGTAAGACAAGTAAACTAGATTACCCAAATACCTAACCCACAAAAGATTCGCTTAGGATGGTTAAATCAATACAATAAACTCCAAGTGCTAACTAGGGTTTAGCACATTAAGAACTTGGCCTAGACGCACTAATTGCCAAGTTGAAACTCTCATAACCCTAAGTCCTACCCAGATTCACGTAATGTAGGGACAATAGGATGTACTTGCAAGAAACGATTTAGGGTTTCTACCCTAAGGATCGCTCGTTAAAAAGATGAAACTCAAATGGACTTGGAACCCTGGGACCGACGATGTCGGCCTAGTGCAATCGGGAATGGATTGAATGTGAAGACACCCTAAATCCTGTTTTCTATCTAATCAAGATTCTGTGATTAGAAGACGCCATTCGATGGGTGAAATAGTCTCATGGATTAGATGCGACACTTGTGCAACAAGTTGCAAAGTCGCATGATCTTGTGGTTTGATCACAAGAGAATGGCCAATTCCTCGGAATGAGATTGGCAGATTCTTGCGCAAGTTTATCTTGCAAGAGGATGAGTAGTCGTCCTGATATAGCACCTTTCTTGGGAAAAGTAACCAAGATAATGGGATTAGATATTTGCTTGGAAGCAAAAGACCAATCAATAATTTGAAGCAACATATTTGGAACTTAAGGTATTGGTTAAGTTGGGTTAATAGGGTAATGGCCCTAACCCAAGGATATAAGGGTTAACAAACAAACCCTTGGGGATCTTGCCGAGTCGCAATTGATCCTGAAACGAATGTTGGATGCATTCGGAGAGAAGGATTCACTCCTTAGCAATTGGCCAAATAACGACCACTGGAAATGATTGTGCTTGTATCACTTTAAAGAGCATTGTTTGCTTTGTTTGCTCAATGAACTAAAGGATAAAAATATATCTAATGCTTCAAGTTGAAGGCTTGAAGGGAGAGGTAGCCTCAGTTACCCCCGACGGTATGCCTGACCCTAAGCAAGGGGGTTGTTAGCCGCGCTGGGAAGGTGGACCGAACCCACAGCGAGAGGTCTCTCCGTTAAGCGCTACTTGGAGCAGGAGGACGCTTGGGTGCCAGGGGGGCTGTAGCTATAAATCCCTCGCCTTCCCAGCCCTGCACAAGAGGCCAATGTGACTTGGGATTGGATCTTGAGGCCCGCATACTAGTCTACGGGCAGAATCTTGGATTAGTAATCCTTGTGGATTGCTGGACAGCCTTCGGTTGGATTATGGATAAGCCTACGGGCTGGACTTTATGAATGTATTCCAAAGATAAATATGATAACATGTTGAAAAAGAACTTGTTTGACACTGCTTTTCTATGTCAAGTGCTAAGATTATGTGAAGGAACCGGTGCCTAACGGGCTATTTAAGGAAGTTGCTTAATGCATATCCAACTAAATGTGGTAGGTAATTAGACAACTAAAACAACTTGAGGAAAGTGCGGTGGATGTGGCCATGGGTCCGTCCTATAGATGGGTGGTCCCGGTTGGCTGGGAACTTTTCTCAATCATAATGGACAGCAAGGAGATTGTTTCAAAGGAAATGAATAGCAAGGGTGCTGACCTAGAGTCCATGTGATAATAATCCTGGATTTATGCTGTTTTAGGGGAACAGAATGGGATTATGCCTTATGGCAGAGAGGTCGAGCTTTGCATTCCTCTCGTTTCGCATTCTCCTTGAACCAAGTGTAGCATGAATCCACTTCGGCCTTGGCGTTTCTGTGTAAAGTAGTTCGCTTGGGGTTCAACGCTAGTTGCCGTTTAGGAAATCACCATTAGGGGAAGCCTTGATTTCAAGTCGGTCCTAAGTGGGAACGGCCAGAATACTTCTACTACTATGTGACAGACGCGGAAAGTCCTAGATTGCAAACCCCGTGACATTCCATGGAAGTGCCAGGCGGAGCTTTCTAGACCTCCTTTCCAATGGATAGCTAAGACGTATCCTGCTAATATGAAGGGAACAGGTGGACACGTTACAGTTGGTATCAGAGCGAGCCAACGAAGGATTTGTTTTTAAGAAATCTTAATAAGAATAAGTAAAGCAAATGTTGCTATTCAGAACATTTTCTTACTTTCGATGCTGTCTTGCAGAATTATGAAGCATGGAACAGGTTCTTAGTGTTCCGAGTCATGTTTATGACCGTGATGCATTCCTCGGATTATCGACAAAGGGTTGATATGATGAACATCCTAGATCGTATTTATAATCCATCGCCTTTGTACATGGAACAAAGATGGACGGATAACTCAAGAATTTACTACATAGCTGCCCACTAGTTTGCATACCTTTGAACCAACCTAAAGAGGGTCAAGTGGTTGGAAGACCTGAAGATCGTGAAGCTGTTCATTTTTGTAGAGGCTCACGTAAACTCAAATTTACATATTCAAGGTCGGAGGGTTGAGCTAAACTCATATGTATATGAGGAAGTGACCCGCGTAATCCCCTCTGACGGGATCAAGGTGTTGGGATGCTATGAGAAGAATGGATTCCAAAGGAAACGATACCCTAATCTTCCAATGACTTACCGATTCTTGAAGATCCATGACCTGAAACCATACTATTATCCAGTTCTCGTAGATAAATGTAATACAACAATATTCTCCCCGAACTAAATGTAACAGTTGCTTTGCCATCCCAAGAAATATTGTACTCCGAAAGGGCTAGACCCATATAAATGGAATAAGACTTCTTTTTATCAATGTCTGTTTTGTCTATGAGAATTGATAGAAAGTTAAGTGGCTAGGAATCTTGGTTGATAGCTGAATTGGATATGAAATATAAATCATAACTATTAGCGAGTTATAACGTTAATAATCCTTTATTCAGGCACAACCCCCAAGTACAAATTCCCAGTTCGCCTCCTACATCAAGTACGGCCATGATTCAGGAGAAGAAGTTTCTTCTCAAGCAGATTACGCCGCCTGAATATGTAACGTGTCCACTAGTATCATCCAGGACACGTCTTAGCAGCCCATCAAAAAGGATGTCTAGAAAACTCCGCCCGGCACTCCCATGGAATGTTACGGGTTTTGCGATATAGGTATTCCCGCGTCTGCCATGTAGCGGAAGTATCCTGGCCGTTCCCACTTAGGATCGACCGAAATTAGGGTTTTTCTGATTGGTCATTAGCTAACAGCAACTAGCGTCAGACCCGAGCGAACTACTTTACGCAGAAACGCCAGGTCCGAAGGGGATTCACGCTGCACTTGGTTCAAGGAGAATGGGAAACGAGAGGGATGTAAGGCTCAACCTCTCTGCCATAAGGCATAGTCCCATTCCGTTCCCCTAAAACAGTGTAAATCGGGTAAGACGTAACTCTAGGTCATCGCTCTCGTTATTTGTTTTGATGATGATGATCATCCCGCTGTTCTTCGAGATTTTTGAGAAAAGTTCCCGGCTAACCGGGACCACCCAACCGTAGGACGGACCCATGGCCCATCCTCTGCACTTTCCTCGGTTTGTTTTAGTTATGGAATTATCTAACACATTAATTTGACTTATAACAATGAGCTTCTTTAATTAATCCTGTTAAGCACTGGTTCCTTCACGTAATCTTATCACGTGACATAGAAAAACAATATCAAGCAAGTTCTTTTTTTTACATTTCATCATTTTATCTTTGAAATACAAGGAGTTCCGCCCGTAGACTTGTCCATAATCTGCTGAGGGCTATCCAGTAATCCCCAGGGATCACTATTCCAAGCTTCCGCCCGTAAACTAGTATGCGGGCCTCGAGATCCAATCCCGAGTCACGTTAGCCTCTTGTGCAGGACTCGGAAGGCGAGGGATTTACGGCCAGAGACCCCCTGGCACCCAAGCCTCCTCCTGCTCCAAGTAGAACTCAATGGAGAGACCTCTCGCAGCGGGTTCGGTCCACGTTCCCGGCGCGGTGAACAACCCCCTTGGTTAGGGTTAGGCAGGTAGTCGAGGGTAACTCAAATTGCCTCTTCCTTCAGGCCTTTAACCTGAAGTATAGGTACTCATTTAATTTGTAATTCATAATTCAAACAGAGCCCTAAAATCTCTAGCAAGCACAAACATTTCCATTAATCAACCGTGTTGTTTGGCAAATTGCTAAGGAAGTGTTCTTTCCTTTTGAGTGTATCAGCACTCGTTCCCAAGGTGTCTTGTAAATTGGCAAGATCTTTTACATTCCGGTGTAGGGCGTACCTTATTAACCCAACTTGATCAACCCTAAAGTTCCTTAGATATGCTAGTTTCCGGTTTACAACTTTCCTTATTTAGAAGGATATCCAAAAATACGTCCTTTTGCAAGATAACTTGTGTAGGGATCAGCCATCCTTGTTGAGGGTTTTTACCCTTTCTCCTTGTGAATCAATCACAAGACTAAATGATTTCGTACTTGCTGCGTAAGTCCTACGATGGAATAATCCGTTTTAGATCCTTTAAGCTGACGTATGTTGGGCCTAGGGTTTCTTTTTAAGGATCTCGGGGACAACCCTAGTTCTTTATCTTTACGAATTTTTTTGACCCTACAATAAGGAAAGTAGTCAAGTGCTTAGGGTATGAATATTTCTATGTTTAGATTGGATTGGATATTATTTGGAAGGTAATATTAATCGTCTTGTCACAATTTTGCTATCCTTGTGACAATTTACTTTTCAGTCAATACAGTTCAAATTAAACTTCCTTTTTTCCTTGCAGATGAACTCATGCCAAATAACAAACATTTCCCTTGCTACGATGTGCAATTAGCAATGATAACTTCCTAGTAATTTGAGCAACGAAAGAAACCTTTCATGAATTTAATCATTTACAATGATTCGTTGCGAAAGGAATAAGACTAATGGTGCAAGATATAATTTCTATACCTTTAGGATTTAACTAAAATATACTACTATAGTAAATGGATAATCTTGCTCGTAATTTATAATGCTTGATGCAATTCGAAGGAAACTAAGTTTTATACATTGATAGTCATTCAAATAAGCTAAAATCCTTCATTAAAAATAACTCGGACAAATATATCCTATCCCTAACAATTTCTCTTTGCATGATCGACTTAGAACCGAATTAAAGCCAAGAAGAAAAACCTGGTTTTGGGGTGAGATATCCACATAGATACCGGGAGATGACCCTCCCGCGGCTACGCCTTGGACTTTCTTAGGAGGCATCGCAATTGTAGTTTTTGGAACGTGGAAGCAGCTTTACAACTCCTCCTTAGAATTCCACCGTCGCTCCCTTGCACCGTTCGTCAAAAGTAGTTTTTTGAAAGGCTCCCTCCTTGAATTGGGGAATTTGAAAGGGTGTTTTAGAATCTTTTACAACTAAGACCCATTGAAGCCGTGGGGAAGGCTTAATGGCCTTTGTAAGCTCGCACGAACGGGAATAAAAAGGTGTGGAAAAGACACAAGGTGTAGGAGAGCTCTAAGGAAAATAATAACTGTAAAGGTTATAAGTAAGGGTCTAAGGACCCTTAGGCAATTTAGGAGAAAAGGGGCTTATGAGGGTTTACACATGTAGGGGGGAAATGATTTCGAGGCCAATGAGGAAGGGCTAAATAAAAATTAAAAAAAAACACGGGGGTTGGATTCCAACTATGGGAAGGGGTATATAATGCTTTAAACACGGGAGGGGTAATAAAAAGGGTTTCGTAAGGCACAAGAAGGGGGTCTTGGGAGGTTTTAGGACACAGGGGGTGAAAGGGGGCTTAAGGGTTTTAAGCACAACGGGGGTAATAAGACCTTTAAGGCCTTAGATCTTTTGGGGGGACTAGGGGCTTATTAAGCTCCTTTTTAGAAGCTTCTAGGAGCTTCCATGTGTGGTAGGAGGAAAAAGGCAGTGGAAATGTGGACGCGTGCTGACGAAATGGTCACAGGCTGCGTTGGCAGAGGCCAATGATAGCCTAGCGGTATGCGACGTCTCCACCTCTCCCATCTCGCAATAGCCGCGGCAACCTTTCCATCTCCCTCAGAATCCTCTCATAGCAGCAGGCGCAACCCCTTTTTTTTTCCTTCGTCTTCTCTCCTGGCAGAATCAGTGGGCGGCAGCACTCTCCTTCTGTTCCCCCCCCAGTGATTTAAATAGGGGGAGGGAGAGGTTCCTCCCTCCCCTTACGCAGCAGCACGCATGGCTAAGGCTCCACATGAGCCCTAGCGTGCTGCTTGAACGTGGCTTCTCTCCCTCCCCTCCAGCACAACGTCAGCTGGGGGAGAAGGAGGGGATTAAAAAATTTTGTTTTTATTTTATTAAAAGGGCTTTTCCGTTCTGAATTGTTACATTCTCTCCCCCTTAGAGGAATCGAGATGTCCTCATCTCGAGATAAACTGGGGATACTGATGGTTGAGAGTGCCTTCATCTACCCAGGTGGCATCCTCTTTGGAATAATCTTTCCACTGGATGAGGCATTCTCTTAAGGTTCTAGATCTTAACTGTCTCTCCCTAACATCTAAGATCCTATCCGGCCTTAATTCAAGGACTCCTTGACTAGGCATTACAATTTGTTGGTCATCAAGTACATGATTAGGGTTGGGTACATATTTTTTCAATAGGCTGATATGGAATACATTGTGAACCTTTAGGTTCTCAGGGAGTTACAATCTATAAGCATTGGGTCCTAGGCATTTGAGGATTTTGTACGGCCCACAATACCTTGGACTTAGCTTCTTGCATTCTCCTAGGGATAGAGAACTCTTTTTAGGGCGTACACGAATGAAGACCATGTCTCCTTCTTCAAAGACTCTTTCTTGTTCAAATCTGCGTATGCCTTTTGTCTATCCTTGGCCGCTTGTATGTCTTGTCTTATTGACTTTATTTGATCATCCATGTCTTCCAACATCTATCTTGACGCTTCAACTCTTAGGGTTGGATCAGAAAAGTTTAGGGGACTTTTGCAATCATGACCATATAATGCTTGAAAAGGGGTCATCTGAATGCTCTGCTGGTAAGAAGCATTGTAGGCAAATTCAACCAAAGGCAAGTATTGAATCCACCTCTTCGGCTCTCGACAGTAGTATGCCCTAAGCATATCCTCGATGACTTGATTTACTCGCTTTGTTTGGCCATCCGTTTGGGGATGGTAGGCGGTGCTAAAACAGAGTTGAGTCCCAATAGCTTCAAAGATAGCTCTCCAGAAGTGTGATGTGAAGAGAGAATCTCGGTCACTAATGATTCTTCTGGGTAAACCATGTAGCTTGAATATCTCCTTGATAAACAATCTTGCAATGTCTGAGGCTTTATAGCTTGTCTTTACTGGAATAAGGTGTGCAACCTTAGTAAGCATGTCAACCACAACCATGATGGAGTTGTATCCTCCCTGGACTTGGTGTAGGCCTACAACAAAATCCATACTAATGAATTCCCATTTCATTTGGGGGATGTCAAGCGGTTGTAGTTTCCCTGGCATCATGACATGTTCGGCTTTGATACGTTGGCAAGACAAACACTCAGTGACATACTTGAGAACGTCACCTTTAAGCCTCTCCCAATGATAGCTCTTCCTAATTGCATTAAGAGTCTTAGCATAGCCAGGATGTCATACAAAAGGGGAATCATGAGCTTCCCACATTATCTTCTGCTTAAGTGACTGGCTTGCTGGTATACACAGCCTTGTTCTGTAGTAGACAAGTCCATTACCAATGGAAAACTCCTGATACTTAGCTTGCAACTTCTGATTCTGCTCCTTGGTAGATATTTCCTTTATCATTGTTTGGTAGGCCAAATCATGGCATGCTTCCTCTCTAGCTAGTTCAAGTATAGGGTTGTTTGGCATAGATACCTTTGTAGCCAGAGATCTGGCCGTTGATGGATTTTGCAAGATTAGGGAATTTAGGAATGCCTTGCGACTGAGTGCATCGGCAACTACATTCTCCTTCCCTGGTCGGTACTTGATTTCAAAATCATATTCCTCCAATACTTCAATCCACCGACGTTGTCTCATGTTGAGCTCGTTCTAGGTAAAAATCCATTTGAGACTCTTATGATCGGTTACTAGAGTAAACTTGTTACCCAACAGGTAGTGTCTCCAAAGCTTTAGAGCATGGATGACAGCTAGTAATTCCAGATCATGCGTGGCATAATTCTTTTCATGACTCTTCAATTTCCTTGAAGAGTATGCTACTGGATGACCTTCCTGCATAAGTACACACCCCAAGGCAAGAATGCTAGCATCAGTTACTACCTCGAACTCCTTATTGAGGTCAGGAAGTTTTAGAATAGGTGCTGATACCAAACTTTGCTTCAATTTGTCGAAGCTATTTTGTTCGGAAGTTGACCATGTGATGGAAGTCTGCTTCTTTAGTAAGTCTGTAAGAGGTGCTGCAATCAAAGCATAGTTTTTTATGAAGACCCTATACCATCCTGTCAATCCAAGAAAGCTACGTATCTCTTTGACGGATACTGGTTATGGCCATTCAAGCACATATCTGACCTTGGCTGGGTCTACTAATATTCCTTCTTATGATACTATGAATCCCAGATATTCAATCTGACGCTTGAAGAATGCACACTTCTTTATTTTTGCATACAGCTTATGAGACCTCATTGTCTCAAGGACAATCTAAAGTTGAGGTTCGTGATCTTCTTCCTGTTTAGAATAGACTAAAGTGTCATCAAAGAAGACAAGTACGAAATCATCAAGATATGGTCTAAAGATATCTTGCATTAATCTATTGAAGGTGGCAGCTGCATTTGTAAGCCCGAATGACATAACCAGGAACTCAAAGTGCCCATATCTTGTATTGAAGGCCGTCTTTGGAATATCTTCTTCCTTGATCCTTATCTGATAGTAACCTGACCTGAGATCAATCTTGGAGAAGATCTTTGCACCTTGAAGACGATCAAGAAGCTCATCTATTCTAGGAATAGGATACTTGTTCTTGACTGTTGATTGATTCAACCCTCGGTAATCAATACATAGTCGAAGTGTCCCATCTTTCTTTTTTTGGAATAGTACTGGAGCTCCCCACGGTGAGTTGCTAGGCTGGATGTAACCCTGATCTAACTGTTGCTTGAGTTGTTCCTTCAACTCAATTGCTTCCGGTATGGACATTCACAAAGCAATGGCCGAAATCTCCGTTGTTTCCACTGTAACGAGCCCAGTCATTTCAAGAGGCAATGTCCCAAGCTTGGTGGAGGACATCATCAAGCACCTTTCCAAGGAACTGGCCGTGGCCAGGGAGCCGCTACCCAAGGCAGAGGAAGAACTGCCTGCATTGCCAACAGGGAAATGTGCGAAGAAGAAGATCCGACCATGGAAGAAAAGTTTGAAAGGGCGACAGTCCATGCCCCTCTTCACAAGAAAGGGCCGAATCGCCAGTTTTTAGTGATTGAGACACCGTCCGACTATCAAGGTAAAGGTTTCAAGACCTTGATTGATTGTGGGAGTACACATTCCTTTATCTCACCATCTTATGCAAGAAGATTAGGAATAGCCACAATAGAAGCACCTACCTTGCTTGTGGAATTAGCAAATGGTTGCGAGGTCATTTGTACAAGACAAACTACTAAGGTGGAATTCTTTCTGGGAGGAAAGACGACTTCGGTCAAATTCAGAGTCATGAACCTAGGTATCCATGAGTGTTTACTTAGAATGGATTGGCTTAAGCCTAATGACGCCCACATTCATTGTGGAAAGGGCCAAATTTCCTTTCGAAACTTGAAGGGGAATTGGTCACAACTCAAGGAGAGGCTAGAAAGCCGAAAATTCAATTGGGCAAAGCATCTTGGATTATAAAGGGAGTTAGAAAGGGACTACCTATCTACTTGATTAAGCTCAATAAGTTAGATCTGAAGCAGGAGTCTAGTGAAGAACCTTCATGGCTAAAGGAGTATGCGCACATATTTCCTGAAGAGTTGACAGAACTCCCACCTCAAAGAGAAGTGGATCATGAGATCAAGCTAGTGCCAGCAGCACTAAAAGCGCTTTTGGCTGAATATGAGGACCTATTTCAGTCCCCCACTGCCCTCCCCCCTCAGAGATTTGTGGATCACCCGATTGACTTGGAGCCCCATGCCAAGCCCATCAATAAACCCCCATATCGACTCTCTAAATGTGAGAGAGAGGAAGTAGCAAAGCAAGTCAAGGAGCTCACTGAGATGGGATTCATAGAGCCTAGCTCTTCCCCTTATGCCTCCTTGGTTCTATTGGTTAAGAAAAAGGATGGATCTTTCCAGTTGTGCATTGACTACCGTGATCTCAATCCGTCAAAAATAGATACCCCATCCCTCGAATTGATGACTTGCTTGATGAACTCAAGGGAGCACGCTACTTCATCAAGATTGATTTGTGATCTGATTACCACCAAATCAGAATGGGAGTGGGTGATGAGGTCAAAACAGCCTTGCTTGTACTATTTCCTTGTCATGCCATTTGGGCTCACTAATGCACCTGCCACATTTCAGAGCTTAATGAACAAAACATTACAGCCATGGCTTTTCCAGTTTGTGTTGGTATTCTTTGATGATATACTCATTCACAGCAAGTCACTGCTTGAGCATCTGAAGCATGTCAGGAAAATTTTTGATGTAGTGAGAGAGCACCGGCTATTTTCCAAGGAAAGCAAGTGTGTCTTCATGCAAACGGAGGTTGAGTACTTAGGACACATTGTTAGTGAAAAAGGCATCCAAGATGATCCTAAGAAAGTGCAATGTGTCCGGGAGTGACCCACCCCCACTACCACTACCTCCTTGTGTGGTTTTCTTGGCCTTTCCTCTTTTTATCGGAGATTTATTTGCCATTATGCCACAATTGTAGTCCCGTTAACAAACAGGCTGAAAAAAGAGGCTTTCCTATGGGATGAATTGGTTTACCGCAGTTTTCAGCAGCTGAAAGACTTGCTCACTTCAGCCCCCATCCTCGTATGCCCTAACTTTTCAAAGGATTGTACCATCCAGTGTGATGCTAGTGGACGAGGTATTGGTGCAGTCTTGCTTCAAGAATACAGGGTAATAGCATTTGAGAGCCGAAAATTGGATGATAAAGAGAGAGTTGCATGTCTATGATCAAGAGATGTTGGCAGTCATTCATGCTATCAAAAAGTGGCATCACTACTTGTATGGCAACAGATTTAAGGTGAAAAGTGACCACTGTGTGCTCAAATACTTCTTGACTCAGCCCAACCTCACTCCCAAACAACGTAGATGGGTGGCTACCTTACAAAACTATGACTTTGAGATTACCCACACCCATGGCAAGGACAATGTAGTGGCTGATGCACTCTCTCACATGTGGGCATGCAAAGTTTCATCCATCACTGAACTCCACCATGATTGGATTGAAGAGCTCTAAGAGGCATACTTGCTTGATGTTGAATTCAGCCGTCTTTTCTAGAAATTACAGCAAGGTGTCATGGATGACAATTCCCAATATCAGCTCCACAATGGCCTCATTTGGATCCATGGCCATATTGTGATTCCCCATGCCTCTCCCTTCACCCAAAGGATCCTTGAAGAGATGCATCCTTCACCGATTGCTGGCCACTTAGGGGTCTTCAAAACATATGACCGAGTTTCAAAAAGCTTCCATTGGAAAGGCCTATGGTGGGATGTGAAAGACTTTGTGTCTAGATGTGTGCCTTGCCAACAAAATAAAGATAGCACTCTTAAACCAGGTGGATTGTTGCATCCTTTGCCTATCCCCGAAGGAAAATGGATCCACATTACCATGGATCTCATCACTAGTTTACCTACAACCAAGAAGGGTTGGGATAGCATATATGTGGTAGTTGACCGACTCACTACAACCCATTTCATCCCTACAAAATCCCAGTTTACAGCATCTCAAGTTGCCACTCAGTTTATGGAGCATGTTTTTAAGTTGCATGGCTTACCCCAAGTCATAGTACATGACCGGGATACCAAATTTATGAGTCAATTTTTGCAGACGATTTTCAGCTCCATGGGGACCAAATTGGCTCCGTCCATAGCCTATCATCCCCAAACGAATGGGTAGACCAAGAGAGTCAATAAGTGGCTTGAAACTTATTTGTGACATTTTTGTCATGATGTGCAAAATTCTTGGGACGTATGGCTACACTTGGCTGAATTTTCTTACAACAACTCCACTCATTCGAGTATTGGAGTCTCTTCCTTCAAATCATTGTATGGTTATCGGGTGCCCTTCCTACCGCGATCTTCAATGAAAAGCTCAACCCCCTTGGAAAAGAAGAGTTGGACCGCATGCAAGCTTTACTTCAACAATGCAAGGTAAACCTCAAAAGGGCTCAAGAGCACATGAAGCTCCATGCTGATGCAAAAAGAAGACCCCTTGACTTTCAAGAGGGTGAATTGGTACTCCTCAAGGTCCCCAAGTCCTGTTATGCCACACTAAAGGATGGTTCTTGCAACAAATTGGCACACCGTTACTATGGGCCCTACAAAATCATTAAGAAGGTCAGGGACTTGGCTTACCGTCTCCAACTCCCTCCCACTACTAAGATCCATGATGTTGAGGGCTGAAATGATGAACGGGTTGCCTCTTACCCATCCAACCTCCAATCCTCACTAAGAGAACTAAAGAGGGGCACCACCTAGCCAAAGGGAGGATGGGCTAGGACATCCCTTTTCTCAAAGAGAATCAAGAGAACCAAGACACAAATTTACAAGAGAGAATATATGTGCTAGACACCATATTGGAATATAAGAGAGAGAGATGAGAGGAGAGGGAGACAAGAGGAGAAGAGGTAGAAGAAGCTTGCCATTATGCTACATGAAATGAGAAGATGAGAAGAGAGATAATAGGAGAAGAGGTAGAGGAAGCTTGCCATTATGCTACATAATAAAAGAACTCACTCATAGCTTACCTCAAAGAGATGAGGATATTCTAGAGTGCTCTCATGGACTTGTCATTGTCCTTCTTCTCCCCTTCTTCATTCTCCATGGGCTCTTTATGTAGGATCCATGAGGGATTAGATTAAGCTAATCTTCTTGATTAACATAATCCTAGATTATGTATGGCATCTTTGAAAATATGGAGCATAGTGAATGGGACAAGTCCCCACCTTGGTCATCATGCAAGAAGCCAAGGATGGTGGTAGACAACATAGAGAAATGGAGCTAGATTACAAGAGGTGGGTGCCCAAAGCACATTATTATAATATATTTACAAGAAGGACAGAGTGGAAAGTTGGTGTGGTGAAAGAGAGAAGAAAATTGCATGTAGCCAACAGTCTGCGCCTTTGTAACTCCAAATCTGTGAGGAATTTGAAAAAAGTTTCTTCTGCAACTTTGTAGAGCAGGTACGCGGAAATTTTCTTGAAATTCGCTTTTTCTTGGGATTTATTGAGATTATAAAAAACGGCTTCTAAAAGCTGCTTTGACTTTAGTCCTCCATATGTATATAAATACATATAAGCATGTGACAAAAGGGGTCCATGCTTGTAAGCTTTTGTGCAAGATCCAAATGACACCATGATGTGGATATTGACTTGTGTGCTAGGGTGAGGTGTCCTCTAATGATGGTGATAGATTCCAAATCTTAGTGATGCAGACGGAGCCCATGTGTAGTTGGAGGCTAGTCCTTTGAAAAAACTATGCATTCACTCAACTCCTAGGTGTAATCCATTTTCATCTTCACTAAGATAACCATCCCTTTTACCCTTTACATTGACATGCCTCCTAAGAACTTGTTCCCCCCATTTGCTAGAGTTATCATAATTGAGAAGCTATGTAGCATACCTAGTGCCTGAAGAGTAAACCCAAAGTGATATAGTAAGCTCTTGATAGGGGCCTTGGCCAAAATTTTGTG
This sequence comes from Lygodium microphyllum, assembly GCF_053477565.2. Classification (NCBI taxonomy): domain Eukaryota; kingdom Viridiplantae; phylum Streptophyta; class Polypodiopsida; order Schizaeales; family Lygodiaceae; genus Lygodium; species Lygodium microphyllum. The sequence goes on from NC_141135.1 coordinate 80,001,064, forward strand.
GTAATAATCCGGGTTGTAAAAAACCCGGATCAATGTCGTCCATGTGATCCAATTGAAACCTTTCATTGGCACTCCCAAAGATCATGTAGAGGAGCTACCACCCATAGATGAGGAGGGCCTTATTCAATACATTCCTAAAGCGGTCATTGGGCAATGTGAAAAGCAACTCTGCACTCGTTCCATACATAAATACTTGATCAAATGGCAAGGACTACCAATAGAAAAAGCCTCTTGGCGCCCAACATCTATTTTGGATGAATTTCCACACCTCAAGGAGGCCGTATTGGCTGGAACTTAACCATGACACTTGTCTTGGGCTGTAGTCTGCATCTCGACAGCCACATGTTTTGCACCATTTTTTGCCCTCGTCCATTTTGAGCCCCATCCTCCATACATGGGCTGAAGTACACCTCAAGGGCTCTGTGCCAACACCTTACTTGCCCCGATCGGACTTCCCTAGTGGAAGTTATGGTTGTTTTTCTCCAGCCATACCATCTGGGACAACACACTACTAATTCCTGGACAGCCCTCTATTTGTAACAATTTTGTTCCTGACCTGATTGTAGCCCCGCCCCACCCACATGGGCTGAAAGTACATCTCATGGGCTCCATAACGACACCTCAACTATCCCATTCGGAGTTTCCCACACAAAGTTATGGCTGATTTCCTACAACATACCCTTACAGTCCATGACTACATCCCTTGTTTTTTAGGACAAAAACTTTATGAGACGGGATGGTTTGTAATTAACGGGGATCACGAGAACATGGCATGGGAACATATCAGTCACACTGACAATATATAAGGTGTAAGAGGGTATTTTGAGGCATCACAGAAATTATCAAGAAACTCTCTTTTCACCTTCTCAAGCTTCCATGGCTTCTTCTTCTTCTTCCTCTTCTTCTTCTCTCCCTCTTTCTCTCTCTTCTTCTTGCCTTTCTCTCTCCTCTCCCTCTTCTTCTGTAGTCCTTCTCTCTCTCCTTCCCCTTAGTTAGGATAGTTAGGTCTCTTTCATTACATCCACCTTGAATGGAAAGAGCATAAAAGCATGGTATCATAATAAACCTCTTGGATGCATAACAATTACTTTAAAAAAACCTGTTGATCCTTTTGGAGTGGAAGAGGATCCCTAGCCATAGGTTAGCACATTTATTATTGGAAGAAAGATAATGTGAGGTTATGAAGAGTCTCCTAGAGTGATAAATATCAAGAGAGGAGTAAGTTATGATGTTTTATATATTTCAAAAACGGTGCATCCTAAGACCAATCCTTCAGGTGTAGGAGAGTTTTATGGGTCAAAACAGTGGGATGGGGAGTGCCCTTTATGTATGTGATTCAAGATGAGATGGTCACCTACATGTGGAAAAATCCTTTGCTTGGAGTCGCAAATGGTACGTAGTTGGTACTTAGTTGGACTACAATCCAAAATTGTATCTACAAATACAAAAGTTAGAAGAATCATTTATAGTACCCAAATATTCCTAGCTGCAAGGCTATGTGGGGTCGTTTGGTGTGTTTAAAAGCCTGGCTAGAACCCTCAAAGCAAGTCTCAAGCCCGTTTTAGGTCTCGAAATCCACCTTTTGTGGATAGATTTTATCCTTGAGATATACACCTTGATCCATTCTTAAGGGGGTTGATTTAAATTCATGAACTCTTCTCTCATCCACGCTTCAAAGCCTTCACATTTGAATTTGGTGAGGAGAATGCTACCTTTAATTGGTCCCATATATGAATTTTTCATGTTGCTTTCCTCTCGTACCATTGAAACATTGTGTCTTTAAAAGTGGTAGGGACTATGGCCAATCAATGCTTTGGGGTTCTAGAATTGTTCGCTACATACGCTACCATAAACTGTGCAACATGAAGATCAGAGTCTTCATTATACTCTCTCCAATAAAGATTGGTAATGGGACTACATTAGTTTGTATATCATCAACATTTCCAAGACATATGTGGCTATGAAGAGGACCTTAGGGAGCTTGATTTAATCTCAAGACCTCTATAAAGAGTGCCTCAAGGGGTGTCAAAGGAAGATTCTCCTCTTGCTTTGTTCTCAGCTCTTGCTTCACCTTTAATATTCTCACATACCTTTGGAGGCATTCTAATGCTTGCCTCTTGATGGTGCCATTCATGAGGGGGTCAACTACACCGAGTTTGTTGATCCTTATAGGAAAGAACAGAGGAGTTTAGGATTTCTTCAGTCTTTAGAGAACTCTCTCGCTAGCATTTCTTGCACTTCTTTCTTCTCATACTCTCTTAATTGTGCTTCACTCCACTGCATAGAGGGAGGTATTCTATCCTAAAGGTATCAAAATGCATGCATCTGAGCATTGTCATGGTGCCATCATCATAATAATTCTAGCTTTTGATGGTTTCAACATTGTATGTAGTGAATAATATTCTATTTGATCATTTTCCATGAGTCACTATTTTGGACAAACAAAATATTATCAAAGCACAAAGCATCCCACATATTTGGATGTTGAGCATCCACAAATAGATCCTAGCTCTTTTCTTCTTTGCTTTTGTATACCTCAATTACCCAAGACTCTTGCATCTTCTTCACAATTTCCCACTTAATGATATCTGAAAACTCCTCAATGAATGCAAAGTCTTCCATTATTTTTCATTCTCAAAAAATTTAACTTTTAGTTTTTGCCAAAATAGTTAGCTAGCAAGATGCATATCTCTATTGCTTCAACAAGAAAAGTGATCAATCCACCACACAACTGCATCACATTTATGATGTGTTCCTACCATTGAGGGTTGAACTTTTTGTAGAATGTGCCTTTAAGAATGAACATCTCCAATTCTTCAGGGGTAGAAGGGATTCGACAAGCATCTGGCATTGAATTCTTCTTCTCTTAACAATTCAATTTCGTTCATTTGTAGTGTTTGTTTATGGCAGTTTTTCCTAGCTAAGCACAAAAAATATGGAGCTATAGAGAGAACACTAAAGACACAAAGAAGGATTTGCAAGAAAATCTATTTTATCTCACCAACAAGCTTGTTCTTCATACTTTGAGAAACCATAGGAAGGAAAAAATCACCAAGAATAAAGGAACTTTGTATGCGGCATCATATCTATTTTTCCCATGGATTTATTATCATAAATCACCACACATTCTTCATAGTAGCAAATAAAAAATAAATTGAACAAGAAACCACTCAATTGTAATTCAAATTTATCATATAGATCTCATTATTCATGTTTCATAGTTTGCTTCTCTCAATCTCTCAAAATCTCTCATCTAGATACAATGTTTTGAAGCTCTGAAATGCCTATCTTTCACACAATCTCACTCTTACATATGATCTCAATCACTCATTTATCATTATTCTCATCCAACTCCATACAATGAATCATAAAAATATTCTCTTGGTCATGGAGATATCTCTCAAGAGGTATACTTGATATGAAGAGGCACTTGAGCCACTATAAGGACCTTCAAAGCTCACTACTAATACTATCCTCACTTCAATCTTCCACAATGACTTTCTTTTCTTACTCAAGATATTAAGAGCTTCCATTATTCGCTTTCCAATATTGAAAAACATCCCCAAACTAAACATTTATCCAACAGAACAATCACAAAAGCAAATAGAAAATCCACAAGAACCTCAATAGAAGGTTAATCGAAAGCATAAAAATCATTTAGCTCAAACTAAAACCAATTTAATCTATAAAGAATCTTTCAATAAACTCTTAATTGTTCTCTAAACCATTCATAAACCATCTTAATCTCTCAAAAAATAGAAAGAAAATAGACCAAAATAGAGACAAAATAGACCTAGCAACATTAAATAGACGAATAACAAAACCTAAGATAGCATCATAACTCAATCAAAAACCATCATGAGCTTGTAAGACGTACTCAACCTAATCCAAAAGAATCCATAAAACTTTCAAGCCAATCAATCATACCTTAGATAAATAAAAAATCACCCAAAATCCAATAAAAAATATTTAAGAATACAATCATTCCACAACAAGATATAGGCCTTATACCGATGTTAAAAGCGACTAAAATGTAAATAACAAAATTTGCCCATGTCGTCGCAAAAAGCGTCGTTATTGGCGATACCGATGCAAATAGTGATGCTGATACCGACACAAATAACGACACTGATAATGACGCTCTGCAACACTAATAACCACGCAAATAACGACGCATGCAAGTAAATTTGCGACACTAATAGCGACGGTAACAGGAAAAAAAATTGTGTGCTTTATTTGGGCCATACAAAACAGTTTCTGCACTGTGTACAATGCTGGTGTAAACAAAAACAAAGTGTACTTAAATCATAACACTGATACATGAAATAAATACATGATCACATAATGAAAGCGGTTGGTATAATCATGACAAGATATCACTACTTCATACAAAATGTCTACACAGATTAGGCGACCAAAAAAGAAGGGTGTGTGAGCTCTAGGGATCTAAGGGCGAGCTATATATCCTCGCTATCTGAAAGCTCATCCCCCCACAAAGGAGCATCGAACGGACTCTGCAAAAAAAGAAACAACTACACATCAATCCACCATAAAATAATGCATTCTAATTAAACATGGTAACTACGGAGAAGAAAGATGAGTGGCTTACAGGGCCGCCACATCTATACAATCGCTTGATCAATGCAGTGAGACCATGCCTCTCTACATATCGAGTCTCAAGGCCGGTCGGATCACGATTTGTAATGGAGTGCTGCAAAGAAAACAAAATACTAACTGTTAGAAACATGGTTGTTAGTACAAAGGATATTGCAAAAAAATAAGCAAGCAAAACAAAAGAAAAACTTACAAAGTCCTCCAGATATGTCATGTGGCTGCCACTCCCAAGATGATGGACCACTCCAGCCTCTAGTCGTGCCCTCGCCACCTCGCACTGCTGACTCCAACGTCCTAGAGAATCTGTAGCCTCCTCTCTCAGTCGGTGCCAGTCGTCTGCATCTAGCCACTGAGGCTTTGCAACCCCACTCTTGAGTGCATTGCGTGCATCCGATCGTCTATGTGACATATATGCACGCATGCAGTCCATTATCGAGCCGTAGAAAATCTATGTGACATATATGCACGCATGCAGTCCATCATCAAGCCGTAGAAAATCTATCTACTGTGGCTGGAACCGGAAACTCCTCATGCAAGGATGCTACTATGTTGTCCTTTCTCCCCTCCGGTATGTTTTTCCAATGATCTAAGAAGTTGTACCGAAAAACTTGTTGGCACAACTCTCTCATGCGAGCCATCACCCTCCTTCCCTCATCAGTCACATGATGATGGCTCGTGACCTATCATCGACAAGATAGGCATATCCCTCTAGGGTATGCCTAAGATGGGTCCTCTCCCACATGTGTCCACGCTCTTGGGCATATCCAGGAGACCCCTATACATCTGGTGTACCGACCGGGGTAGTATCTATCGGTGTAGCACCCATAGGGGTGCCACCTATAGATGGCTGAAGAGTAATTGGAGTAGACGTCCCCACAGGTGTGACAAATCTTGGAGGTGACACAACTCCAGCAGAATGACGAGACGGAGGCATCGTGTCCGTGCCTCCATAGCAACCACCTGAGCCCCGCTCCCTGGAACCGCCATGAGAGTGAGGAGTCGCACCTGTATCCCGTTCCGACCACGATCTCACTACCTCTGTATCTCTACAGCATCCCCCTAATCCTGAAGCACTCCCTCCCTCTGGCCTAAGTCAAGAGCGTCGACCTCGTCTGCTCGAAGCTAAAGCATCTGATCGTGCTGAAGTAGATCTAATAGAGCGGCTTGACGATATCCGAGACAGATCCTGGTCTGCCATATATCTGAATCTTGCTATCTGATTTGGAGACATGTGCATGAAGATATCCTGCAACTCCTCATCGCTCATTCCTCAACTCATCTTGAAAAGATCACCTGCATAGACAAAAAATGATGTTAGCATAATCAATTTAAATCATACAAAGCGCGATAATATAAATCTTAAAAAAATTATCCCACTTAAAATGCATATCTTATGTACCCTTATAAGCGATTAGTCAATGAATTGAGTAAGTGGATGCCCAAGTATGAAGTATCCTATGGTCCCATGTCAATCTCCTGACACAACTCCGCATACACTGAAAGGTCGATAGACATGTCACCACAAAAGAATAAGTCCACCTCATTCCCAAAGGACTCCTTTATTTTCATCATTGTTAGTCGATGCTGGCTCCTCTACATGCTCCAAGCTTTCGGTGGCCTCCACCCCTTGCAATATTGACCCCTCTATTTGCATATTGTCCTCATCTATGCTCGAAACATCACTTTGATCATATATTCTCGCACTTCGGGAGTTGAAGGTATAACATACCACAATCGAGGTTGTCGGGGGTTTGGATAGAAGATTACATGTTCACAAACACGTACAAGAGAGATTAAACTATTGTGACATGTACCATGTCGTAATACAATTCACAATTAAATGAGTTCATGCACCTATTCATTTTGGGCCAACAACATAAAGGTGTCACATAAATCCGTCCATTTTTTTTCGAAATCTATTTTGAGAAATCGAGATGGACCTTGTCAAACTATTGCTCCAACTCCTTCAAGTACCACTTTGAATCACTGCACATCGAATAGTATCATGGAGAAGCTACGATAATCCACCGTAACAATACTTTGCAAGTTCCTAAAATACTCCATCTTATCTATAACCGTTTTTGGATCCGTTGCTCATCCTTGGCTCTCTTGCTCAAACCTTGCCATGATACCATAGTCCATTGTGGAGCGCATTTTGTCAATACGCTCCACGCGAAAATGTCATCTGCGCGACCATGCTACACTATATATTTTGTACTATACATTGAAACACTCAAATTAGTTGTTGCATATAAAATATAGATACGAAAAATCCTAAATACGTCATCACCTTTGGACTACATCCCCTCGAGAATTTCCACTTCTCAATTGAGACCTTCACCCCTTCACGAGACGCTGCGGTCAAAGCTCCATACAACCATCCCCTTGACATAAACCGCAGCATCTCCTTCATGCCCTCGGGATATCAAATCGGTCGATGGCAGGTACTACGTCAAAATTCAAATCGCGCTTCCTCTTGATCTTGCCTAGTGATCTGGTACCTAGCGAGCCACATCTCCATAGAGACATGGTGCAACATACAAAAGCGATTCACCTTCTCCTCCATTGCAGCATCCATTCTTTTTCCTATCCTATTTTCAACCACCACATCTCCGGTCAGTCTATCATCGTCCTTCAGGGACCATAGCATTTTGTTGTCTGGATCCACCGTTGGTAGCCATTGTGAAATATGCACTAGCGCCTCAGACACCAATCAACCTTCAGCCATGCTACCTTCTGGCCGTGTCCAGCAATCTCCACTTCATCTACAAGATGCACAAGAAGGTGGATTTGTATTGTGAGTATGCTGGTGGACATGTATTTCTCAAAGAGACAGACTGTCTCTACTACTCCCCGCCTCGCGGATTCAATAGAGGACATCTTAATCTCCTTCTATGAGATCCATTGCACTAAAGTCGACAACCTGTAAATGGCCCTGTGTATTTTTGGAGTAAGGCATCCTGCGATCATGATCGGTAGTACAAACTACCACAAATAAGAAAGCATTACGAACAATGGCTACACTCCAAATAGCAAAATGCGCATGCCAATTACAATCCATTCGTAGTACAAACCTGACATATCTTATGCTAGTCATGGGATTTTAGCCCTGATAATTGGTCATCTTTAGAAAATACAGACCTGAGAGAATGCATCATACCCATCGGAGTGCAGATAGACTTGACTACTTGCCTCACAATGCACTCTCCTTTAGTGGATAAAACCCAAGGAGCGCGAGGTAGCTGCACGCGACCATTAGCACTCGACTGCAGCCAAAGCGCCTCCATCTTGCCTACCTCCTTCAAATCCGTTCGTGCCCCTATAGTGTCTCTCTTTCATGTGATGTGGTCCCATAGCAAGCTGCTCACATTCTTGAAAATATGCATGGGATCCAACAAGTGGTTGATATGTAAGTGGGTCCAATATGGCAATTCATAGAAAACTGAGAACCGTCACATTCCGTTTGGATGTGACTGCACGTGGACCATTTTCAGCTCGTACCAGCTTGCAGCATTCATACGTGTTGGAGATCATCCAAGAAAACCTTCCCTGAGTTCATGACCCTCTGGCAAGAAAGCGGCATACATATGAAACATGTGGTTTATGCAGGGGATAAGCGGAAATTTTCTAAGAACTTTTTGAGGGATGGTTTGCCCTAGCAAGTCCTGTCGATACCTATGAGCACCACACTTTGGACATGCCTCCATAGTCTTGTATTCTCCTCAAAATAGTATGCAATCATTGATACATGCATGGATGTTGTTGTAGTCCATGCCAAGCTTTCGTAAAATATATCGTGTATCATCACCAGACTTAGGCATGGTATTTGAAGGTGGTAATATATGATAGTTCAGTAACTTTAAAAAATTCATAAAACACCTTGAAAAAGCACAATTTTTTTTAATGATAGTGCCAAAAAGAAATCAACGAAGCATACGTACAAGGTACTTGAACAACTCGGTCACACTCGCATCGCTCCACCCGTACACACTTAGGAGTGCAAGCACTCTCTTTAGGCGATATACTCAGCATCCGTCATATAATGGTATGGATGCTTCCTCTCTAAGCAGATCAGAAGTCTTGACATCCATGGGAATCAATGGATCAATCATTGCCTCCATCTCAAGCTCCAAGATTGTAGGTAGGTCTGGAAGGCTATTTGTCTCCTCTGGTATTGACGGTATAGATTGGGTAGTACCTTCCAAGTGGTGGATTGGCTCAGGCACTCCATCCATCGCATGCCCACGAACTCTTCTAATTGGCCGCAAAGGGTGCACTCCTCCTTGGGACAAGACATCACCTCCCTAGATAGAAAATTTGCTAGCCACACCCAATCTTCTTGTATATGGTATTCAATTAGCTTGTGAGTACAATGCATGATTGATATTAACTTTTCTTACCATTGCCAGCTTGCATTGAGAGCAAGGACATGGGACATGCTGATTAAGATACGCCTCACGATCTTGAACAATAAGACCTTCATCGTTTTCCATTTTGTCTACGTTATGACAAACAATTTGTTTTTGTTATCATTCTTTTTTTCTTTCTTAAATTGTTTGAGAAGGGATTTCTTCTCTTTTAACTTAGCAAAAATTAACGTATGTAAAGTCTCTACCAAACTACCCACAGATTAACATATATATTTTGGAGTGTTTCCCGTCTCGTGGTGTTGCACCGAACCTTGCCACCACTCTCTCTTTGTTTTTTATCCATTCATTATCTCCTCTCCTTCCATCTCTCTCTCTTTTTCTCTTTCTTTATTATGTTGTATGTTTATTCCATCTCTCTCGTTCCTTCTTCTTTTTTCTCTTCCTCCCCCTCTCTCATTTTATTTTATGATCATGGCTATGACTACGATTAAGACCACGACCACGGCCACAACTACGACCATGACCACAACCACAACCACAACCACGACGACCATGACCACAACTACGACTATGACTACGACCACGACCACGACCACGACCACGACCACGACCACGACTATGACCATGACCAAGACTACGACTACGACTACAATGACCACGACTACCACGACTACAACTATGACTACGATTACGACTAGGACGACCACGACCATGACTACGACCACGACCACAACCACGACCACGACCACGACTACCACTACCACTACAATAACTACCACTACCACTACCATGACTACGATGACCACGACTACGACCACGACCACGACCACGATCACGACCACGACCACGACGACCAGGACCACGACTACGACTATGACCACGACCACGACCATGACTACCATTATCACTACCATGACTATGACCACAACTACGACCACCACATCTACATCTACCACTACTACAACTATGATCACTATATAATAAACAAGAAAAGAAGAAAAAAAACAACAACAACTTCTACTACTACTACAATAATAAACAAGAAAAGTAGAAAAAACTACTACTACTACTACTACAAAAAACAAGAAAACTAAACAACAATAAACAAGAAAAGAAAAGAAAACTACTACTACTACTATAACAACAATTAATTTCATTTTCTCTCTTCCTCTCCCTCTCATTTCCTCTCCCTCCCTCACCCTCTCCCTCTCTTTCTCTCTTTCCCTATCAGGTTTAATGTTTTTTCTCTCCTTTTCTCTCTCCTTTCTCTCTCTCTCATTTTTTTCTCTCTCCTCTCCCTCTCTCATTTCCTTTTCTCTCTTTCTCTCCCTCTCTCGTTTCCTCTCCCTCCCTCACCCTCTCCCTCTCTTTCTCTCTTTCCCTATTAGGTATATGGGTTTTTTCTCTCTTTTTCCTTCTCCTCTCCCTCTCTCTATTTTTTTCCCTCTCCTCTCCCTCTCTCGTTTCCCTTTTTCTCTTTGTCTCCCTCTCTCGTATACACTCCCTCCCTCACCCTCACCCTCTCCCTCTCTTTCTCTCTTTCCCTATTATGTTTAACATATTTTCCCTCTTTTTCTCTCTCCTCTCCTCTCATTTTTTTCTCTCTCCTCTCCCTCTCTCATTTCCTTTTGCTCTCTTCCTCTTCCTCTCTCATTTCTCCTCCCTCTCTCACCCTCTCCCTCTCTTTCTCTGTTCCCATATTATGTTTAATGTTTTTTCTCTCTTTTTCTCTCTCCTCTCCCCCTCTCTTTCTCTCCCTCTCTCTCTCCCTCTCCCTCTCTTTCTCTCTCCCTCCTGTTGAGTGTTGAAATGACCTATTTTTTGGCTGATTTTTGTTGTTTTTGAGAGCTGAATGGTTGATTTTATGAGATGATTGATTGGTTTGGAAGTGGTTTGAGAGTGTTTTGGATAGGTTGGAATGGTTTTATTAATCTCATGATGTTTATTAGTAGAGATGTGAAGTTCTGTTGATGTTCTGATATGTTCTGTTTGGTCCTGATAGCTTCTGTTGAGCTTCTATGAGCCTCTGTAGACCTTCTGTATGCTTCTGTATGCCTCTGTATGTGTTCTGTTGGATGAGAGTGTAGCTTGGGAAAGTTTTCTAGCCTTGGAAAGAGGTGAATACAAGTGCAAAAGAGCTAAAAGAAGTCAAAGAAGTAGCTATTGAAGACTCAAGTAAAGACTGGAGTGAAGTGATAGTGGTGAGCTATGAAGAGTCACTGTAGTGGCTCTGGTGCCTCTTCGCATTTGACATACCTTTTGGGAGGTGTCTCCACGACTAAAGAAGGGTTATTATGAGTGATTATTGAGTGATTGTAGTGAGGCTTTGATGTATTATTGAGAGCATACTATTGTGAGAGAGATCATATGTGAGAGATAGTCAATCCTATGTGAAAAATGTATCTTTCTATGAGAGAGAAGACTATGAAGACAATGAAGATGAATACTATGTGATTTCTTTCCATCAAAATGGTGTTTCTTTGTGTTCTCTTTGTCTATTAATGAAGTCTATGAAGAATATGAAGAACATAATCAAGTTTGTTGAAGATAAAGTCGTGGGAGATTGTTTCTATGATACTGCGTGAAGATTTATTATCTTTGGTGTTGTTTTCTTTGTGATGGTCATATAAAGAATGATATAAAGCTTGTTGGTGATTAGAAGATAGATTTTTTTGCAGTAAAAACCCTTTTTCCTTGGTGTTCCTCTTGGGGCTTCATGTTTTTGGTGCGCAACCGGGGAATACTACCATCAACAGGCATCAGAAGAGGCTGAAAATGAAGGAAATGGCATTGTTGAAAAGAGAAGATTTCCATGGATTCTTGCAAAGTTCCTTCTACCATTGAAGAATTGGAGATGTTCATTGCCAAAGCCACATTCTACAAGAAATTCATCCCACAATGGCGGAAACACATCACCATCTTTATGCAGGCTCTCTATGGTGGGCTATTTCCTCTTCCTGCTGAAGCAACATAGACGTGCATCTTGGTGGCAAACTGTTTGGAAAGATTTTGAAGAGCAGAAACAGAGAGAATGAATAGCTATGGCAGATCTAGCATTCATTGAGGACTTTCCGGACATCATCAAGTGGGAAATTGTGAAGAAATTGCAAGAGTCTTGGGCTGTAAAAGTGCACAAGAACAAGGATGAAACGAGCTAGAATCTGTTCGTGGACGCACAACAGTAAGACACATGGGACGCTTGGTGTTCAGACAACCTTCTGTTTGCTCAGTTGGCAACCCACTGGAAGCTGGTAGACAGCATCTTCTTCACCACATATACTATTGAAACCATCAGAAGCTGGAACTACTATGATGATGGCACCACAACAATGCTCAGACGCATGAATTTGGACACTTTCAGAACAGAATACCTTTCCCTCTGTAGCGGTATGGAAGCAGAAGTCAGAGACTGTGAAAAGAAAGAAGTAGAAGAAATGTTGGCCAAATAGTCTTCTAGAGACTAAGAGCCTCTGCATTCCTTCTGTGAGTACCAAGACATAGAGTGGATTAGGCTCCCTAATGAATGACGCCATAAGAAGGCAAGCCTTAGAACGACTCCAGAGTTATGTGAGAAGATTGAAAGCACAAGCAAGAGCAGAGAACAAAACAGCAGGAGAAGCCGCATTTGACGGCATAGGAGCTCTGTTTACAGAAGTCCCCATGGCACAACAAGCCCCTCCCCCTCAAGGAGATCCCCTTCCTAGCCAAATACGCCCTGGAAATGTTGATGATAGACCAGCGAATATAGTCCCACTGCCAATATTCAAAGGAGAGTACAATGAAGACCCGGATCTTCATGTAGCCGAGTTCATGGTAGCATGTGTGGCCAACAATGCTAGGACCCCAAAGCATTGGTTGGCAATATTCCCTGCCACTTTCAAAGGCGCGGTGTTTCAGTGGTATGAGAGGCAAGCAGCAGGAACATTCGGTATGTGGGACGAATTGAAGGTGGCATTCCTCACCAAATTCAGGCGTGAAGGCTTTGAAGAGCGGATGAGAGAAGAATTTATGAACTTGAATCAAACCCTTGGAGAACGAGTCGAAGCGTATGTCTCAAGGATGGAGTCTATTCTCAAGAGATGGACCAACCACAACCTAGATGAAGGAATACAGAAGGGAGTCTTTCTCAGAGGACTACAGCCAGAGGTACGTAAGTTTGTGGAATTAAGAAGACCAACCAACCTGCAAGCTGTAGTGGAAGGTGCTAGATTGTATGATGAAGTAGAGGCAAGATTGGCCATGACCCCAGGAAAAGGAGTCCTACCTCCTGTAATGCCAGGAATGGCGTATCTGTCGAATACAGTCCTAGGAACTGTTCCCTACCCCTACCAACAGATGCCTACAATGCCTCAGTACAGTGCACCAAATCCACAATGGCAACAGACAGTGCCTCCCATGATGGCTCCACAACTACCTCAATGGCCTCAAACAGTCCCTCCAATGGTGAATCAGCCTCAGCAGTGGAACCCTACCAACTGGAATCAACAGCAGCCAACAGTACAAACAGGAGCCCTAAACCAGAACTAGAACAGAGGACCCTCTGCATCAACTCAACCAGTCTATGCAGTGATAACAGAGACGCCTCATAACTCCACTACCAACGCAACAAGAGGCGAAAGCTTGAAGGAATACCTATCCAACTGAGTTGCCAATATCAAGAAGGAACGCATGGATATGTTGACAAAGCAGCTGCAGACTCTGAAGGTAAACACTGCCAGTGTATCTAACCCTACAGGAGTGGCACGAGACGCCCTCAGATCAAATACATGGTGTGGAAAGTGCCATCAACCGGGACATTTAGCCACTGAATGTACCCATAAACCCACTATACTAGGAGCTTTCTATTCATACTGCCTAAGGAAGAACCATACAGAAGATATCTGCTCTCTGAAAGAGATGCACGACAGAAGAAAGAGAGATGAAGACGCAAGGTTCAACCTGCTAGAGTCAAAGATGATAACCCAGGATATCAGACCAAAGCCCAGAGAGTTTGGATCTAATTTTGGACCAAGGAGGTTCCCATCTCAGAGCTACAGAGGAAGACAATCTGGCGGTGGTTAGAGATCTGAGGTAGAGTGTTATAGATGCGGAGAAAAGGGACACATTTCACCAAACTATCCAAACCCTAGAAGGTCAATGGACTATAGACCCCTCTATAGCAGGTGCAAAGGAGAAGGCCACACTGCAAAGGACTGTCCCAGTCCAGCCCCTGTCAAGCCCAATGCCACTAATAGCCAACAGAAGGCACATGAGCCTGCCTCCAATTTGGTAGAGTTGGAAGTTGCCTCTATCACGCATGCCAAGAAGAAAGAACCAGTTCTCTAGAAAGAGAACAAGTCCCCTGCCAAGACTGTGAAATTCAACCTGCCAACAGAGGGACAGAGCAGTACAGGACAAAACAATGCAGTACAGAGCACTGCAGTGCCACAGAGCGTTACAGAGACAATCCGAGAAACAGGACCTGAGATCTAGGAGGTAGACGATACAGAAGCACCTCTAGAAACTGAAGAAGTGCCGATGCTGCCATTGCTGGAAGAAAAAGGAAAGATGAAAATGGGTATAGCCCCATTCCCCAGTAGGCTGGAGAAGCCCGTGGATCCCATCAAGGAGTATGACTTGGTAAAAGACCTAGACACTTTTAAACCAAACTTAACATTCCGACAGTTATTGATGCTACCTCCCAGCTGTCGAAAGAGATTCAAAAGCATCTTGACTCGACGACGTGGATTAAGGATTGCTCCTTCAGTAGCAACCAAGACAAATAAGGCCCTATAGCCTGTCAAAGAAGTGGATGTGGCCAACGCCTTCTTAGATCCTAGTACCCCAGAGACTGGCGTGTGGATTGAAGGTTGCTTCATTGCAAATGCACTGATTGATGGAGGCTCATCAGTAAACATAATGACGGATGTGACAATGAAGGATCTAGGTCTACAAGGTATGCAACCTACACAATGGCTTATCAGACTAGCAGACCACAGCAGAATCAAGCCTTTGGACCTTCTTTCGTATGTAAAGACAACAGTAGCCGGAAAATATTATTGGCCAACCTATCTGGTGGTGAAGCCAAACTCTTATGGTACTTATGGTACATCCTATCCCCTGTTACTGGGCAGACCATGGCTTTTTGAAGCCAGAGCAAGGACGGATTGGTTCAAAGGAACCTTGACCTTGGGTAGAGGACCTAATAAAGTGGTGCTGAAGCTATATGGTGCTCAAAAAGGACATGGATCCACCTCCTTGGAATTATCTTCTGACTCCCCTAATGAGGCTACAGATGGAACATCAGCAAACGAAGATGTTGTCAAACAGATCCTTCCCAAGAAAACAGTGGCACGTTCCTTAACAATGGATACTGTAAGCCAACTCCCAAAAGATGCAAAGTCCCTGTCAATGGGTGAATACTTCCTACCTGAACCAGGAACGATTTCCGAAATCACTTCTAACAGTGAGATAGAGGCTTAGATGTACTGCTCTCCCTGCTACATGGCCACAGCAAAGCCAGAGACAGAAGCAGAAGATGAAATAGAGAACCTGTTCTTCTCTTACAGAGCTCCTATAGAGACAGAGACAGAGACAGAGTTCGAAGAGGATGGAGATGATATTGAAGAAGAAGGTTATGAAAGCGAGACGGAAGAGTCTATCCCACCTGAAGAGGATACATATGAAGAAGAAGTTCTAGAAGCATCGGAAGCAGACGAGCTCATGCTGTGGGACAGAATAGCGATGGTACCATTTGGTCTGGTAAATGGATCTTCTCATATGCAAAATCTTTATAAGAAATGGATTAAGAAGAACAAGCCGTCTTTCAGCAATGGCTCTTGCCGTCCTCAACCATCCTTGCCAAAGAAAGATGATGATGATGCACCTTGTCAACAAGCACCAGTCCCACAAACCCAACAGAAATCAGAGGGTCCCTGTTATGTGACATTCCTGGATGCATCATCAGAAGATGAGTCTTCAAGCCAAGAGGTAACTAATCTTGAAACCAAACCCGAAACGGCTCTAATCCCATTTCAACATCTTAAGGAGCAACCTGAGTCTCCACCAAGAGAAGAAGGCAGTCAAAATGGAACATCAAATGAGGACACCACTCCATTGAAGGAGTGGGATTTGTATCGAGAAGCAATCCGTGAAACATTTATCCGCGAAGTGGAAGGTGAAAGACAAGTAACGTTCCTGGATGCTGAGGATACTGAAAGTCACCTAAAAGTGGGTCTCAATATTCCAGAAGAGGAATTGGTGGTCCTTCGAGACCTACTCAAAGAGAACTTAGATGTGTTTTCTTGGTCCTACAAAGACCTAAAGGGGATTGATCCCACAGTATGTCAACATCACATTGATCTAGAGCCCGATGCCAAACCTGTAAGGCAAAGACAAAGGCATATGAATCCTAATTATTCCACTCTAGTGAAGGCCGAATTACTAAAACTGCTTGAAGCCGAGTTCATTTATCCCGTGGCTAACAGTGAATGGGTTTCGTCCATTGTGGTAGTACCCAAGAAGAACGGGAAACTTCGAATATGTGTTGACTTTCGAAAGCTCAATTCGAAGACGAAGAAGGATCATTTTCCTATCCCTTTTACAGACCAACTATTGGACACAGTGGCAGGCCATGAGCTTTATTCCCTCTTGGATGGATTTAGCGGATATAACCAGGTCCAAATAGCAGAAGAGGACCAATCTAAAACAACCTTCACCACAGAATGGGGGACCTATGGCTACAGAGTGATGCCATTCGGGCTCTGTAATGCTCCTGCCACCTTCCAACGAGTAATGATGGCTGCCTTCTAGAATCATCTACATGATTTCATTGAGGTGTATCTTGATGACTTCTGTATCTATAGCTTGATCCGAGAGCACTGGGGACACCTAGAGCAATGTTTTGACAGATGCCGAGAGTATGGGATTTCTCTCAACCCCGAAAAATGTGTCTTTGGCATCTCCTCAGGAGTTCTTTTAGTCATATTGTCTCGGCACAAGGGATTGCAACAGACCCGGCAAAGATTGAGAAGATTGCCGCTTTAACAGCACCAACAAACCTCAAGCAATTGAGAGGATTTCTTGGCCATGTGGGCTACTACAGGAGATTTATTGCACATTTTGCAACTAAGGCAGCCCCTTTGCACAAGCTCCTAAGGAAAGAAGCTTATTTCCTTTGGACTGATGACTGTGAAGAGGCCTTTAATACCCTAAAACAGTGTCTGATCCAAGCACCTATTTTACAGCCTCCTAATTGGACGAAGGAGTTCCATGTGCACACAGATGCATCAGTTGAAGGGCTAGGTGATGTCCTATGTCAAAAGGGTCCTTCTAAATTAGATCAACCGATGTATTATGCAAGCCGAAAGGTCACTGATAGGGAACGGAACTATACAGTGACAGAGCTGGAGTGCTTGGCAATGGTGTTTGCACTAGAGAAATTTCGACACTATCTATTGTCCACACATTTCAAGTTCTATGTGGATCATGAAGCCATGTCCTTCTTGATGAACAAAGTAGATGTTAAAGGAAGACTGATGAGATGGTTGCTCCTATTCCAGGAGTTCGACTTTGAAGTAGTCACTAAGCCTGGCCGCTCCCATGTCCTAGCCGATCATCTATCAGAGATCCCTCAAACAGAAGAAGAGGAGCAGGATGATCCAGACCTTCCTGATGCTTCCTTGTTTCTAGTTGAAACAGTTACTCCTTGGTATGCAAACATAGCCAATCTCCTAGCAACTCAACAGTATCCTCATGGCATCTCAAGTCGTGAGAGGAAGAAGCTTCTCTTAGAATCAGCCCCCTATACCTTGCTAGGTGGCACACTGTACAAGAAGGGCAAAGATGAAGTGCTTAGAAGATGTGTTGCAGGAGATGAGATTGGGATTGTTCTGAAGGCTTGCCATGACAAGCCATGATGAGGCCACTTTGCAAGAGAAGTCACAGCCAGGAAGGCTCTATTAGCAGGTTACTGGTGGCCGATCATCCACAAGGATGCCTATGATTACTGTAAGCGATGTGATGCCTGTCAGAGAATGGGGAAACCTACCAAGACCAGTGCCATGCCACTGAAACCTATCCTTCCCTTGAAGCCTTTCGAGAAGTGGGGCATCGACTTCGTAGGCCCAATCGATCCTCCTACCAGAAGGAAGCAGAACAATACATCTTGGTATGTACAGATTATGTCACAAAGTGGTGTGAAGCCAAAGCTCTGAAGCGGGATGATGGCAACAGCGTGGCCCTATTCTTGTACGAGAATATCATCACCCGTTTTGGCAGTCCCCTAGAGCTGGTAAGTGATAGAGGCACTCATTTCATTAATAAAGTCATGGAAGAACTGACAGAGCTGTATAAGATCCGCCAGCGCAAGTCCACTCCTTACTACCCCAGAGCCAACGGCCAAGTCGAATTCACTAATCGCATCCTCTGCTCGATCCTGACAAGGACGATTGCCCCACATTGCCGTGATTGGGATGATCGACTTATAGAGGCCCTCTGGGCGTACAGAACCTCCCATAAAGTAGCAACAAGACAGACACCCTTCCAGCTGGTGTATGGTACAGAAGCTGTTTTCCTTGTTGAACTGGAATTGCCCTCTTTGCGAGTGGCTATCAAAGAGCGTTTGGGGGACGATGATTCACTGCAACGCCGTCTCTTGCACTTGGAATGTTTGGATGAAATTCGCAGGATGGCTCTACAGTGCATGGAAGCCATGCAAGCTCGACATAAGGCTTACCATGACTGCTTCATCAAGCACAAGGAGTTCAAAGAAGGTGACCTTGTCCTAGCTTATGATTCGAGATTTGGCAAGTTTCCTGGCAAGCTGCAACAACGTTGGATGGGTCCCTACTTGAGGACCGCACGAAGCCTATGGGTCTTAAAATGGATTGGCAAGATGCCCAGGATGCAGTCTCGACTTTGACCAAGAGGAGGATATGGAAGACCCGCCTACAGAATGGTTCTATGACACCGACACCGTCTTCTGCTCCTATGCCCACTTCTATCCCTGTTATTTCTTCTCTTCCTCAGCCAGTTTCTTGGCCTATGCCAGTGCCTACTATTTCTACTCCTCCCGTTCCTCCTGTTCCACGACCGATGCCAGCTCCTTCTGCTCCAAAACCATCCGCTCCATCGGTGCCTTCCTCTCTTGATGATATAATCAAAGGCATAACGGATTTGACACTAGAGTCAGTTAAAGCAGAATTGGTGGGAAAATTGAAAGAGCAGTTTGCTTCGACTGCCCCTACTATTTCTTTTAGTGCTCCTATTGCCGTGCACCATTTCCCCTATTTTCACTACCATTTCAATGGTAGCTCTAGCCCAATGATTTCTTGTGTAGTGAATTCGAGGAATAAATCCTAGAGTCTCTTCCCCATATTGTTGCATCTGCCTTACTCCACCATGTATATGGCGACAAGACAATGCATTTTCAGCCACTTTCTTCTCTTTTCCACATGCTCTCCACTGATTAGTAGCATCCTACATAGAGAATCCAATAATTACTTCATGCTCATATTCAGCCCGAATACCCAACAAACCAGTTTCCTCTTCAAATTACAGCAATGCACTTGAAGTACTTCCCTCCCTGGGGATCCTGACAATCACAATCAGCCGACTCTTTTTCTTTTGGCCATCGAGCTGTACTCCTTCTGGTGCTTCTGATTTCCATCCTATTTATTCTGATGAGGCGGCCTCATTTTGTTAGCCCCTCATAGCCATCTCCCACCCTTACTTTGTTCTCTTCCCATCTAATCCAGCAGCGGTGGCGAGGTTGGTTCTGACATATGGTATTTCTACCATTCCTTTCCTAATGAAAAAAAAAGAGAGAAAAAAAAGAAAAAAAATATCGATCATGGGAGAAAATGACTTAGGTCCCTGTCATGCCGACCTATTCTTCGAGAAAAGGTGGAAACACCCTCGGGGGTAGGAGAAAAAGAAAAGAGAAAAAAGAAAAGAAAAAAAAAATGTTATGGGAGAAAAGGAAGCAATTCCCTATCATAGCAGGCCTCCCTCCAAGAAAAGGTGGCAAACACCCTTGGGCGGGAAGCTGGCTGTGGAAAAGGTGGTAACACCCCGCAGTTCAGGATAACTGACTCACCAGAGTAGAAAATTGTCCAGAAGAAATTTGAATCCACCTTCCTTGGTGCATTGTCTCTGCAACTTCATCAGTCTGTCTGCCCCCTTTCGCAGACGATCTTTTCTACAACCAATTGAAGTACCATATTTGTTGGCTGCCTCCCTGGGTATGCCTCATCTTCAACACCCTGATGACAACAATAGACACAACGATCTTCATCGACAACCCCTTGAGTGATGTGAGCTTTCATCCTAACCGGATGGGGATGTGAGTATGGGTTTCCCTCTGTATTTATTAAATGAGTGCGAGACAGAGGGTGGAATGAGTAACCAGTCCCTGTCCTTTACATTCAACAGAGAGGTACGATGTGTGAATGGAGTGTTGCACAAAGCACGATTTGTTTTTGTGCATTGCACTATAAGGCTCCCTGGCCTTCCTTCTGGCATTGTATGCCAGCACAGGGTGGGATGCATAGTTGCACCATCAAATGCGCACAAGGCATACACCCTCCGCACAAGTGATTGTGAGGCTAACATCAATGGGTTTTAGGAACAGGCTGCCCTCCTGTATCTATCAACAGAGCGTGAGACAAAGGGGGGGCTGAGTGTGACTGGTGTCCTCAATCACTTATTGAGAGGCGAGATTTGAGGGACGTTACGACACTTGGAGTCAGGTACGTTATCGTTTCCCTATGCACCCACGGGATGGGTCTCTGCCATTAGCACAGGGCACGTCACTCTGTTCTGTACACTGCACTGCAAGGCTCCCTGGCCTTCCTGCTTGCACCTATGCCAGACGGGTTGGACGCACTAATGCACTATCAACTGTGCACCCTGGCATACTCCCTCTGTACCATTCCCTTGTCAATTTCTAAACTGGGTGTGCGCTATGGGTTTCATCATGAGTGATGTCAGTAATGGGGCGAGTGACAGTTCTTTCATTCCATTTGAGTGACTGTGAGTTGAGTGCAATATCCCTCGTCCTCGACAAATTTCCTGCGATTCCTTCAACCAGCTATCTCCCTGGGTGCTGCCGCGTGGTCCCTGCCACGAAGGACGTGTGCTAGAGCGAACCTTGGTACCTCCTGCAGCAGCCAACAACAACACAAGACGTGCCATCGACAATCAACCTTGATTCTTTATAATATGGGCCAAGTTTTTCTAACACTCCACCTTCTGTTTCTCAGTGATGGTCATGTTTTAAGTGTGGGGACATTAGCGGTTGGTCTGTTGAGTGGTCCTAGGTCCCTGTTGCTCGGTTAACCCTGTCCGTTAAGGTCTTAAGTGTGGGGACGCGTCCCTGCGTATCTACATTTCATATCCCTCTGCATATGCCTCAACCTGCTAATGCCTCTATGCCATGACTTGCTTTTACCCTGATGGGGTCCCTTGCAGTTTTCCTTCATTCCCTAATTTTGTTGTCCTGCCATGTGCACGCATCCTACATTCACCGAAATCCACATCCAATCTTGTAGCCCTGTTCATCCCTTTGAACTGACCATTTTTCCTTTTTATCAACCCCTGTTCCGACATCTGATTCTAAAGTTATTAATTTGTGAAGTATTTTGCGTACTTTGGACGATTTTCCATGTGAACGCGTCTTTATTGTTTCATAACAGTGCTTGGACATGATAGCCCTGATCTACACATTCCCCCTGACATTTTTCCTTTTTACTCCATGTCATTCCGATTTATGGTTCATCCGTTATTACTTTTTGCGGGTTTTCGAAACATTTTCATGCATATTTTTCACCTTTTTCCATGTGAACCTGCTCTATTTTCATCAAAATTCCAGTTTGATGTGACGACCGTGTCCCGTCCACCTTTCCTCACATCTTTCCTTCTTTTTCCACCTATTTCGACAGCCAAATTTTTAGTTATTAATTTTTTCGTGTGTTTTCGGGTTCATTTTTCGTTTTTTGCATGTGAACCCCTCCTAATTCCCCCGAAATTGCATTTTGATGTCACAACCTTGTGTAACCCTTTCCCTCACACATTTTTCCTTTTTACTATCCTCTGTTCCGGTGAACCAATTTTTTGTTATTAATTTTCGACCTTGTTTTCGTATGCCATTCTTCCGTTTTTCCCTTGTGAACGTGTCCTATCTCGGTCGACACTGTGTTTTGACGTGATAGGGTTGTCGCACACCTTCTTTTGCACCTTTTTTGTTCTTTCTGTTGTGCATTCCGGCGAGCGGATTTTCCGTTATTAATCCCCGTGTGTGTTTTCGGGCTGTTTTTTTCGTTTTTTCCATGTGAACACCCTCATTTTCCTCCAGACGCCCTATCGTACTTTCCCATCATTTTCCTCTCCTCTCTCGGCTCATTTTTCCTTTTACAGATTTTCGTTTCGACGACCGGTTTGTGCATTATTAATTTTTCTTTAATTTTAATGTTTTCGCGCACCCCGTCTTGCGCGTGAACGCGTGCCTTTTCGTTTTCCGTGTTTCGCGACGTCCCCGTCGCGTCGGCGACTTGTGTGTCGACGTCCCCACCCCGTCGGGTCCCACCAGTGCAAAATTTTTTACCCCCGCCCTGTGCACGCACGCGGGATGGGAGAGGGCCACTCTTCCTTACCCTTTATTAATTAATTAATTAATTAATTCCTTCATTTTTATAATTTAAAAAAAACAAAAAACCTTCATATTTCACAAAACAAAATTTAAAAATTCAAAATTTTTTATAAAAAAAACCCACACCCCCTCCTCTCGCGTTCCTTTCCAACCACCCCCTCTCTCTCTCTCTCCTTTTTTCTTCTTCCTCTTTTGTTTGTTTCTCTCTCCTCCCCCTCTTTCTCTCTCCCCGACCCCCGACCCCCTCCCTCCTCCCCCCCACCCTCTCATCTCCTCCCTCCACCTTATCTCCTCCCTCCTCCTCCTTCTCCCCTTCCTCCTCTGTCGCCGCCCCTGAGGCCGCCGGCTCTTCGCCCTGGGCTGCCAGGTCCGTGATGCCTCCGACCTGGTCGCCATCTTTGACGGCACCGTCGCCTCCTTCACCGGCGACTGCAAGTCCATCAAGTTCCTCCAATTCCACAGTGCCGGCGACCAGCTCTGCATGCCGGGCTCCGCAGGCTTCGATGACTTCGGCAACTTCGCCTTCATGATTTCGAAGCCCCCGCGCGTGCACGTGGACCCCTATGCCGTTGCCATTAAAGCTGCCGTCCGCGCCGACAGCGCCACCCGTCGCCCCCGTGCGCGCCGCCCGACCCGCTAGAGTCCGCCTTCTCCTCCTCTTCCTCCTCCTCCACTCCTTCTTCCTCCTCCTCCTTCTTCTACTGTCTCTCCCTCCTTCCACCCCACCTCCCTCCCTCCTCCCCCTCACATGGCAACCCTCCCTCCCCACCTAACCAACCTCCCAACCCCCCCAACCAAACTCCCAACCCCCCCCAACCAAACTCCCACCCCTCCCTAACCAA
Organism: Lygodium microphyllum; assembly: GCF_053477565.2. NCBI lineage: Eukaryota > Viridiplantae > Streptophyta > Polypodiopsida > Schizaeales > Lygodiaceae > Lygodium > Lygodium microphyllum. The sequence continues at coordinate 80,024,517 of NC_141135.1, forward strand.
ACCCACCTCCCTAACCCTTGTTCCCCTCCCCCAACCCCAGTTCCCTCCCAACCCCCCAGTCACCCCCCCTCTTAAGCCCCCCTTCTCACCCTCTTTCCCCCACCCCCAACCCCAGTTCCCTCCCAACCCCCCGGTCACCCCCTCTTAAGCCCCCCTTCTCACCCTCTTTCCCCCACCCCCCGCAGAAGACCTTTAAAAAAAAAAGAGAGAAGAAACCCGTAGAAACCCCTCTTAAGCCCCTGTTCCCCCCAAACACGCAGGCTGTGTTAAAAAAAAAAAAAACCAACCGACCCACACCCCCCTTCCTTTGACACCCCAGCCTCCCACGCAGCGGGTTGTTCCCGTGCGGTTGTTCGTGTGCGGTGTGACGTGTTCGTACTCTCTCCTCACGGCCGTTCACACGCGGGGACGCGCGTTCGCTTGTCCGTGCGGTGTCAAAGAGATCGTGCAAGAGCTGCAGAACACTGGGTTCAAGGTACAGCAAGAAATGAGGCTAACAAGAAAATCTCAATATTTGACGCCAAAGATCACTATAATGCTTGTCAAGTACTTTACGAGAGAAGAGTCAAAATAAATGTCAAAGTAAGACAATCTGACCACTGCTTCACAATAAAGCATAAGAGCTTGCTTCTCAGGGCACCAAGTAATTCTCTCTGTTTCAAGACTTAATCATAAACAGCTCTATTGTTATCAGTCTGAAGGGTACTTTAAATGAAAGACTGTTTGGAACTCTAAGTAGTTGAGATCACAAGGTACCAAATCAATGCCAAAGAACACAAACTGCATATATTCCATTAAACAATAGAGATGGAAGAAGACCTAAACATCGTTACTGATGTCTCTGCTCCATACATTATCACAGTACACCAGTTACAAAATGCGAATTATGTCACTCAGATCTCAATCAAGGCTCCACAATACTTTGCTGTTGATGTGACCACCCTAACACACTTTCAATTCTCCATGATGTTGCAGAGTACTTTCACAGGATTTTGTTCGCTCAACATGTGTGAGGCTCTTCTTCATCTTAGCATGTTGCTAAGCAGAAATTGGAACTGAGTATGCCTTAATAAGTTCTCCAGGTAGTAATTTTAGGTATCCCGCCAACAGCACAAAATCAACTTCAAACTGCCTGAGAGCAGATGCAAGCTCAACGGGGGAGAGCCCAGCTGGTGCAAAACCATTGAATTGCCACTCCTGTCAATGGCAGGGCGATTCTTCTTGAAGGAGGTTAACTTCTAGCATATCTTGTGGGTGTTGCACTGAAGATTCGACACTGGAACTGTTCCTTCCGCCTCCCTCATTGATCCCTCCGAACCACAGTGATGCGTTCCACTCCCTCTCTCTCATCCTCCGCAGAGTCATCCCGAATGCCCTCCTTTTCCAAGAATAACAACCCATTTCAAAAATAGCTCTCCCATTTCGAGCACGGGGAGGTCCTGGATTCAATGAACTTTTTCCCCCCCCTTTCGCCATTCAAATCCTTCTTTAAGAAAGATGAGATTTCTTCCATAAACATGGGTAGCAAACCTTGATTCATTGTTGTTTTCACACGTGTATGTTTCAGCAAACAAATGTTTGAATAAACTGAAGTATGTTATTCATAACACACTTGTCCCCTTGATCTCTTTCTTTTGAAGTCCCAAATTGTAATGTGTGCTTTAAAATCTTTATTGATAAGAAATCCTTGGATGTTTCCATATGTATCCATTCCTCCTTCGATGCATAGCGACCAACCATACGAACGGCCTCGTTTGGACAGTATATCATAGTCTCAACAAAATCAGGGACCTTATCACTAGAGTCCTGATTACCATCTGGTTCAGTGAAGGACTCATTGTAAGCTTGCCCCAAGTCTCGGATGCTCCCACGAACAGGTCGGTCTACAAAGGGTAGGATAGGTTTTCCTTCCTATTACAAGCATCGAATATGCAATACAGTTAAGGGAATATATACATACATTGAATGTAGTTTATTAAAATGCGCCACACAAACAATGAATCACACGCAGAAATTAACACAAATGCACAACAAAAATGGAGGTGTTCACGGCTCAGATGCGCAGCATCACGACATCCACCCCCTCTAAACCTGCGCATCCTCCGGATGTGCCAACTATCCAGGATCATTCAAGTCCACAAACAGGTCAAGTCCATCTTCTGATTCTAGTGGACCCGTTTCTCCATCAGCTTCATCATCTATGTCCTCTGTTTTTTCAGCATGTCTTTTCCCTACCTGCTCATCTTCTGTCAATGCTTCAAGTTCATATTCTTCATCTTCTCTTCTCTTAAAAATCTTGACTCGTTTTCCAGCAATAGGCACCCTCAATAATGTTCCATCTAATTCAGCCAGCTCATAGGTACCATTGTCAAAAACCTTTTTCACTTCATACGGTCCAAACCATCTTTGAACCATTTTTCTCATGCTACTATGCTGATTTTCTAGACTACTGTCGTAGACTAGAACCCAATCTCCTTCTTTTATGGCTCTAGGCCTCAAGCGATGCCTTAAATCAAACCTGTCCTTATTTCTGAGACGGGCTGCCTTCAAACGGTCAATGGCTAGCTGCACATCTTCAGTCCTTCTCTCTAATTGACGAATCCGAAGGGCTAACAGCTCTTCCCTTGATAAATTCTCATGCCAAGGAAGAACACTCCAAGTGAGAGCACAAATTTCAGTAGGCATGACAGGTTTTTGCCCATACATCAACTCCGCAGGCATGTATCCAGTAGTCACACTATGTGTAGAGCGATTAGCCCACAATGCAAAAGGTAGCAATCTCGGCCAATCTCCAATCCGACCTCTACAAGCTTTTGCCAATGCTTTAACTATTGGCGGATGTCCTCTTTCACTTTTGCCATTTCCCTCTGGATTATAGGCAGTAGTAAGAGCCAATTTAATCCCAAGCCGTGAGAAGAATTCTCTAGCTTCATCAGCATCTAGCTCTCCACGATCAGCTGTAATCTTGCCTATACATCCATACCTGCAAAATATTTCTTCCAACAAGAATTTACATACTGTAGTGGTGGTCTTCGTCCGCAACGGTCTACCTTCAACATAGTTTGTAAGATCCTCCCTAGCCAAGACAAGATATCTCATCTGCCAAAGTCCCACTGGCAAAGTAACCAAGTCTACCACCCACTTGTAATGCATACATAGTGGATAAGTCGGATGCAACTCATCACGATGTCGCACTAAAGAGTAAAGCTGGCAATCCTTGCAAGTCTCCACAAAGTGAGAAACATCTTTATACATCCCTTTCCACCAGTATCTGTCTTTGATTTTCTCATAGGTAGCCCATACACCTCTATGTCCAGCCCATGAGCTCTCATGAAACTCTCGCATAATCTGTATTTGCATCGCTTTATCACAAACTACTCTCAAGGGCAATCCTCCTCTCTTTCTTGGATGCTTCCAAAGAAAACCACCTTTCAAGAAATACCCATAAGCTTTCCTTCTGATTTTCTTGAATTCATCATCTGTCCAATCAGCTCTTCGAGTCAATGAACTTAGATACTGTCCAATTTGCAGCCACTCATCAACATAAAGCTCTTCAATAAAAGCTTCAACAGTAGATACATGACAATCATGAGTAAGGACAGAAGTAGCAAACTCTGTCTCATCATCTTCTGCAAGCATTGACTCCTCATCCTCATATCTCGCTCTAGAAAGCATGTCAGCAACTGGATTATCTTTCCCTGCTATATGTCGAAATTCTGGATTCAATGATTTGATATAGGCAATCCACCGAAGCATCGCTATATCTGGAGTCGAGCAACTAGTAATCATGCCAAGCAAAGGCAAACAATCTGTTTCCACAATAACTGAAGCTCCAATAAAATATCCTTTGTCACACTTCAGTGCAGTGACTACTCCCCACAACTCTCTTTTGATCTGTGGATATCTCCTTTGTCGCTCATTAAGAACTTTAGCTCCAAAGCGGATAGCATACCTATTTCCCTCAGCATCATCCTGTCCCACAGCCCATCCTATGCCAATAGGGCTAGTATCAACTGTCAACATGATCGGCCGTCCACACTGATAATCCGCCTTGCGTAGAGTAGGAGCTGATTGCAACAGCTTCTTGAGCTTACGCATGGCTTTTGAATGCTTCTCATCCCAATGAAATTTATGCCCCTTTCGAAGCAGCTGATAGAGAACATCTGCAATATGAGCAAAATGAGGAATCCAAATCATGTAAAATACACAAGCTCCTACAAATCTTCGCACCTCTGAAGTAGTTGAGCAATACTCTGCAATCCTGTTTATGGCATCCACCTTTGCAGGAGAAGGCTTTCTGCCATAATATCCAACCATATGCCCAACTATGATGACTTCATTAACAGCAAAGACAGATTTCAGCCCTGAAAGTGTCAAATTTACCTCCTCTAATCGTGTCAATATTTGCTCACAAGCATTCAAGTGATCAGCCACAAACTGTCTACACCCACGCAAATCAAGACTTTCATTCTTTTCTTCTTCTGCACAACCTTTAATAGGCACATCATCAAGAAAAGGCATGGTATACTGCGGAATATAGTCTCGAAGAACTATATGCATAGCATTCATCATATGAGCAACTGAGTTTGTAGCACCTTGAGGCAAGGTACACATCCTCACAAGACCAATAGGTGTCCGCATAGTAGTAATATCCCTGCTTTCCAAGGCAAGCTGAAACTGATCATAACCTGAATACAAGTCACCTAGTGAATAGATGGCTCGTCCTGCAAAAGCCTCAGCAAATTCATCCACAACTGGACCTGTACCCACATTCCTGATTGTCACTTTGTTCACGGGCTGCATATCCTGAATAAATCTCAAAGTACCATTCTTCTTTGGTACAGTAAACCACCTGTTAGAATAGGGTGCTGAAGAGGGCTCCAAAATTCCCATTTTAATCTTCTCATTCAGCAACTCTATTAGCTTTGGCAAGTGTGCTTTAGGCACAGGAATAGGACGTATATTCCATGGTACATGAGGAACAGTGAAAATGACCATGGGTGCAACCAATTCGGGACTAATGCAGCCAATTTCATGTGGAAAGAAAGCAAATGCCTTACCATGACGTCCAAGCATCTCTCTAAAACATTCTTTTTCCACTGGAAGCAAAAAATCCTCATTTCCAATCTTCAATTCTGCAAGTGTTTCAGCTGTAAACTTATGTCCAATATTTGCAGGATCCCTCAACATAGGCTGCTTCATAGCTTTTTCAATCTGCTCATCACTATCAGAAGGAAGCGGGCCTGCAACCGGCTTAACCTTCTTATCAACTGTTTTATATTTTGTGTCAACCTTGGCATCATTCAAGCACTCTTTTCTTTGCTGCCATTTCTGCAAATTTTCAGCATCTTTCAACTCTGTTGGCTGAAAAATTTCAGCCTTTAGCTCTATGGACTGCATGGGTGCAGTCTGAAACTCTGTATGCAGAAATTTTTCTGCATTCAACTCTGTTGGCTGAAAATTTTCAGCCTTTAGATCTATGGACTGCATGAGTGCAGCCCGAAACTCTGTATGCAGAAATTCTTCTGCATTCAACTCTGTTGGCTGAATGGATTCAGCCCTCTGCAATTCTGTTAGCTGATCAAGATCAGCCATAAATTCAGTTTGCTGAGTTTTCTCAGCCTCTAACTCTGTTTGCAGCATAAAACCAGAAATTTCTTGAAACATATCCAAGGTTTGCACAGGTATGATCTTTGAACCCTTGCATGCATCAGTTTTCAGCATTGCTCTCATCTCAAGCAATGTATCTGCATAGGACATCCCTTCATACAATCCATCCACATGCTCTTCTGCTTGCAAAATACCTGCATTCTTCAACTCTTTCTCCTTACGACCAATGTACTGCCTGGCAGCTCTAGGCAAATCTGAAATTTTCTGATAACTTACCGAACTATCTGAAGTAAATCCAACAAAGTTATTGGAGAAAGACTGACTGCCAGGAGGCGAGATCTCCTCTTTTCTCCGCTCCGTACCACTGGCGTCTCGCAAGACAGCGGTACCTAATGAAAATCCAACTCCTTCGCAGGTAGTGGTGCCTCACGCAAGGAGTCCCTGTTTCTCGGATGATTTACCCCAACAGTCATAAACTGAACAGCTCGCATACCATCTTTACTGCGTATCCGTGCATAAGCTGACCCATCATCCATCACTTTTGTTTCCATTCTTGCTTCTGTAATGAAAGGCTGTCCAAGAATAATCGGATAAGAGCATGAATCCTGAACAAAGCAATGATAATCCTCTTCAACATTACCAATAGAAATTCTGATACTCGGACAAGCAGCATACATATCACCAGAAGTATTATTGGCGGCTCTCATGCGCCAGCCATGCTCTGCATCCATAGGCCACTTGCCACTCTCATAAACACCTCGAGCAATAAGATTAATTTCAGAACCATGATCAACTAAAGCAATCAAGGGAATTTGTTTCTCTCCAATCCTTACCACTGTCTCAGTGGTCGCTCTAGCCCAATGACTTCGTGAAAAATGGCTGCGAGGAATGAGAATAGGGGTCTCATCATCTTCATACTGCATAGGCTGCACTATTTTCTCCAATTGCGGATTAACAGAAGCATTCTCAACCATCACTGCATCATCATGCTCTTCCCCAAGAGCTCCATGCCACAATCCCTGTAAAGCTGGTCCTTCCATCGCATGTCGTTTCCTCCGCAAAAGATCCTGCATCTGATCCTGTATTTCTCTTCTAGCAATCCCAAGAGCCTCTCCAACAGTAAAAGTGACTTCACTATTCAAAATTCTTTCATGAAAAATCTTACTCATATCCGTTTGCATATCAAGGTCTGACAAGAGCTTGAATCCTGGCTCTTTTCTTGGTTGCTTCTTTTCCTTCTGCTTGTCTTCCATTGGCTGATCGGAACCTGTTTGAGCTGGAGAATTTGACATAGGTGGAGCTGTAACAGGTGGTGAAACAAAGTCACCCCCTCTAGTCTTTTTGGAGGTACTAGGACCCTCCTCATCTCTCTTTCTCTTTTCCTCAACCATGGCATCTAAACCCTGCATTTTAGCCATATAAGCAAAAATAGAATACCTGTCAACGGAAGAATCCCATCCGGTCTCTCCTCGGATGCTAGAGCCCACACAAGTCATAGTAGAAGTTTGAACTTTTCCTCTTCTCGCTATCTCCAAGGCAGAAGACCATAAAGCAGAGTCTCCATCATATTTCTGCTCAAGCTGGACTCCAAAAGCTGAAGCATCTCCTCTAACACTCACATAAGCTGATCGCGTAGCCATATCATCAACAAGCTTCTTCATATCTCCCTTACCAAAGTTCGTGTCAAGAGGAGCGCCAGTCTCTGTCAGCCATATCTTCCCATCTTGTCCCCAAAACACTACATTCTTCCTACGTGCTTCCTGAAAAGCATCACAATCTCTGCAGTGTTGGTGCTCTGTACTATCACACCAAATACATCGTCGCCCTTTTCTTTGACCAGCTGGAAAAGCAGTCACTGGAGCAGGTGCTACAGCAGGTACTGACATAAGTTGCTCCTTTAACTTACCAACTTCAGCTTTGACTGCTTCAATCGTCAAATCCGCCAAGCCTTTAATAACATCATCTACAGATAAGGGCACTGGAGCAGGAGGTACTGGTGGATTCACAACAGGAAGAGTAGGCTTAGGCAAAGAAGCAGCAGGGGTAGAAGAAGAAGTCTCCAAGGATTTCTCAGGAACTAATCCTGTATTTCGATGCAATCTGACTCTCCTACGCTGCTTCTTGACAAGAGCATTCACAGCATCAATAACATGTCTCCATTCAGTCTTTAGCTCTGAATCAGTAGCTTGATCTTCCAAAAGATCATCCAACTTTTCCTGTAAATCAGCATCTGCAGCTTGCAAAAATAACTCCACTTTCTGCATCTCCAAGGCTTGTTGTTCAGTCCCATCCAACTGATCATAACGGCTTTCAAACTCTCGCAGAAGAGCGGTAACAGAAAGTCCCTTATTAGGCATAGAAACCCATGCTAAAAAATTCCTGCGATTCATAAGACCTGTATCCTCCAGGAAATATTCATCTTTTAAGGCCTTTTTAAATTCAGCCCAACCTGCATGTGCCTCTTGAATTTCTGCAATTCGACCTTCAAGAGCGCGCACCACGATCCGCAAGAAGTAGCGGCTCCAAACATCTTGAGAAACACCAAAAAACTTCATCTTTTCTTCATACAAATGCAGGTAAGTTGACACTTGCTGGCCAGTAAACTGCTTCATCTCCTGTTGGACAGCTTTCAAGGCATCCATAGCATCACTGTCTCGTTTTGCATGCACTTGCTGCTGCATATACATGGTAAATGACTGAAACAGGTTCTTCATGACATTATCATCTGTCATCTCTTCTTGCGAGTCTCCCATCTTGCTGATGACGCAGCACTTTCACGTCGGGTTCACCAGAAATGTCAAAGAGATCGTGCAAGAGCTGCAGAACACTGGGTTCAAGGTACAGCAAGAAATGAGGCTAACAAGAAAATCTCAATATTTGACGCCAAAGATCACTATAATGCTTGTCAAGTACTTTACGAGAGAAGAGTCAAAATAAATGTCAAAGTAAGACAATCTGACCACTGCTTCACAATAAAGCATAAGAGCTTGCTTCTCAGGGCACCAAGTAATTCTCTCTGTTTCAAGACTTAATCATAAACAGCTCTATTGTTATCAGTCTGAAGGGTACTTTAAATGAAAGACTGTTTGGAACTCTAAGTAGTTGAGATCACAAGGTACCAAATCAATGCCAAAGAACACAAACTGCATATATTCCATTAAACAATAGAGATGGAAGAAGACCTAAACATCGTTACTGATGTCTCTGCTCCATACATTATCACAGTACACCAGTTACAAAATGCGAATTATGTCACTCAGATCTCAATCAAGGCTCCACAATACTTTGATGTTGATGTGACCACCCTAACACACTTTCAATTCTCCATGATGTTGCAGAGTACTTTCACAGGATTTTGTTCGCTCAACATGTGTGAGGCTCTTCTTCATCTTAGCATGTTGCTAAGCAGAAATTGGAACTGAGTATGCCTTAATAAGTTCTCCAGGTAGTAATTTTAGGTATCCCGCCAACAGCACAAAATCAACTTCAAACTGCCTGAGAGCAGATGCAAGCTCAACGGGGGAGAGCCCAGCTGGTGCAAAACCATTGAATTGCCACTCCTGTCAATGGCAGGGCGATTCTTCTTGAAGGAGGTTAACTTCTAGCATATCTTGTGGGTGTTGCGCTGAAGATTCGACACTGGAACTGTTCCTTCCGCCTCCCTCATTGATCCCTCCGAACCACAGTGATGCGTTCCACTCCCTCTCTCTCATCCTCCGCAGAGTCATCCCGAATGCCCTCCTTTTCCAAGAATAACAACCCATTTCAAAAATAGCTCTCCCATTTCGAGCACGGGGAGGTCCTGGATTCAATGAACTTTTTCCCCCCCCCCTTTCGCCATTCAAATCCTTCTTTAAGAAAGATGAGATTTCTTCCATAAACATGGGTAGCAAACCTTGATTCATTGTTGTTTTCACACGTGTATGTTTCAGCAAACAAATGTTTGAATAAACTGAAGTATGTTATTCATAACACACTTGTCCCCTTGATCTCTTTCTTTTGAAGTCCCAAATTGTAATGTGTGCTTTAAAATCTTTATTGATAAGAAATCCTTGGATGTTTCCATATGTATCCATTCCTCCTTCGATGCATAGCGACCAACCATACGAACGGCCTCGTTTGGACAGTATATCATAGTCTCAACAAAATCAGGGACCTTATCACTAGAGTCCTGATTACCATCTGGTTCAGTGAAGGACTCATTGTAAGCTTGCCCCAAGTCTCGGATGCTCCCACGAACAGGTCGGTCTACAAAGGGTAGGATAGGTTTTCCTTCCTATTACAAGCATCGAATATGCAATACAGTTAAGGGAATATATACATACATTGAATGTAGTTTATTAAAATGCGCCACACAAACAATGAATCACACGCAGAAATTAACACAAATGCACAACAAAAATGGAGGTGTTCACGGCTCAGATGCGCAGCATCACGACAGCGGTGGTGTGCACCAGTCAGCTGTTCACACGCAGCTGACACGCAATCCATTCCCGGGTACATATTCCCAAATTCTTATTTTCCAAATCCGAAAAAACCCTAAAAACACATTTAAAAATTCAAAAATTCATTAAAAATCAATTAAAATCCAAAACAAAATAACAAAAATTTCCTTTAAAAAATTCCCAATATTTTTGTAGTCAATTGAAATATTTTTCCAAACTGAAAATCTTAGAAAAAAAATTTGAGAAATTCTAAAAGTAAAAATTCTTTTAAAAATACATACAAAATGAGCAAAAATCATTAAAATTGGTAAAAATACCAATTTAATTGCAAAAAAATTCCTAAAATTTCCATCAACTACTTTGCTTATTTTTGGAATATTTTCTAAGTTAAAAATGCTGTGCCAATTTATTCCATTATTATTTTATGGCAAAAATGCTTCATTAAATGCCTAAATTAATGAAAAATCCTCTTTAATTCCAACCACAAGCTCAAAATTTTGGAAAAATCCAGATACCTTGGTCACACGTGGTGGATTGATGCTAAAAATCTTCAACATTTTTATATGTGTACCATTGTCAAAATTTTGCCACAAAGATCAACAAAAACACGAAAAAAACATTACAACAAACAAAAACACATAAAAACCAAAATACACAATCAACAATACACAACATTAAAAAAAAAAAAACAACAACAACATATAAGCCATCAGTCATCCAAACCAATTCATATACACTAATCTTGCTATGTCGTGTATCCAATTATTTTGAGTTCGTGGTTTTTCTTTTTGGATTGCTGACCTACATTTTGGGGATTGAGACGTGCGCATTCATTGCATACACATACACCCACTTTCAAGTATTTTTTATTTTATATTTTTTATTTTTTTCGCTACCCCAAAATTCACGCTTAATTTTTAACATGAATCCTAAACACCACCATGGCACGCGCACTCGCGCCAAACACACATTTTTCTTATTAAAATCAACCCGCCATTCACTTAGCACGTGCTGCGTGCACTTTGGAGGCACCTTAATATTTTTAATAACAATGAACCAGCCGTCACAAAAGCAGGCACTGGCAAAAAAGCGCTCCACATCTTAATTTTTAATAAATGAATTTGCATTTAGAGACCTCAGTCTGGTATCGAAGTCCGGGATTTGGATTAATGCACCGCTCCAACCTAATAATTTGTAATTAAAATTTTAAGAAGGAACCACCGTTTTCTTGTTAAGGTTTAACACTTAATTAAAAATTCACCCATTTCTTAATAATTCATAAAATGAACCGTTCATTAAACTATTTCCCCTCACTGCACTTTTTTCCTCTTTTTCAATAAATACGCTTCCTGGGATGGGTACGTGAAGTCTTCGGAGTTGTCTCCATGGTCAAACCTAATTATCAAAGTTGTGGTCATGATATGTGTGGGTTGTTGTTATGTTTTGGTTTAGTTTCTTTGATACGGTTAAGGGTACGGTTTGTCCTTTTTTTTTTTTGCCTGACACAGGGATATCGGGTGATTGTTTGTTATGCATATTCACCAAGCTTTCGGTCGCATATGTGTAGAGGTCATGTCGAATTTTTTCTAGGCTGTGGTTTGCTTGGGGATAGTTGGTCGAGTCACATTTTACCACCTTGGTTGATATCGTATCCTTGGTTTTCGTATATTGTTTTGCATGAATTCTCTTTGTTTGTCTGTGTTTGTGGTGTGCGTGTGTAACCATCTGAATGCCGCCCTCTCATACTCCTCCCCTGATCCAGTATGTTCCTTTGGCTTTACATGATTATTCTTTCTTACTAGATTCGGACGTTGTCGCTAAAGCGGGCTTGTCCTAGTTCGTGAGCCTTTTTTTTCCCACTTGTTCGAGATGATCCTACCATTTGTGACGAGTGTTTAACCTCTTACAGTAAGAGGTCTGGTCCAGTCCGTGGCACTATTGTTCTTCTGACACCGAAGAGTCTAGGCAAGACTCTTAGTCTGCCATATCGTGGGGAGTCTGTCCCTGCTGCGAGACAGTTGTTCGCCAATGACGATATTTTGAAGCTGTTGCAGAAGTAGACTCAAGATGTTCTTGATCTGAAGAAGGTCATTACCATGTCAGGAGTCAGTGTCTCCATGATTTCCAATCCCCTATGGAAACAACTATGCCAATTCCTTCAAGACAGGTTCATGCCTGCAAAATCCCCATCTCATTATCTTTCCAAGGAGTTTTTTACAGCTTCACGAATGATTTTGAAAGGCATAACTATTGATTGGAGTACCTACCTCCTCTCCAAGATGGATCACCACTTTATCCGAGCTACTCGAGTTTGGGTCCTTTCTCTATGTCTTCTTTCTACATGTTGCCCCTGCAAAGAAAGTTCCTTTACCTCCAATTGATCCTCCTAAAGTTCCTCCTTCGCCTCATAATGAAGATGATGATGTGATAATTGAGGATGATGATTCTCCTCCTCCCCTTTTCATTCAGAGAAAACGCCTCAAGAGGGTGGCTGAGTCAGTGTCTATTCCTCCTCCTCCAGTTCCAGTGACAGTTCCTGCCCAGTCTTGCAGCACCTTGCCTGCATTCCTTCAGATGCCAAATCTTTTCAGAGCCCATAGAGACGGGATGCTAGAACTTACTATTCCTTCTGTTCACCGCCTGGTAACAGGAGATGCTATTCCGTTCCTGTGCAAGGATATCCAGAGTTCTATTGAACTTTCGATGACTGCTTGTATCCAGCAATTATATTCTTCATTTTATGATGAAGTTCAGTAGTCTAAGGAGGAACTGAATAAGACCAATACTGAGTTAGCCTCTGCTCAGGAGAAATTCTCCGACCTTTGTACGCAAATGGAGCAGCAGAGTAAGCTCATGGATACTCAGAAAGCTGAAATTTCTAAGTTGAAAGCTGAGTTGGCAGAAGCTAGGTCTCAAGTGGTTGCTGTAACAGAGGAGAGGGATAAGTTACAGAAGGAGAGTCAAGAGATGAAGGAGGTGATAGCCGCCCAAGTAGAGAAGTTTAAATCCACCACAGCTATCTTAGACCAGAGCAATGCTCAAATCCAGCAACTCAAAGATCAGTTGGCTCAGTCTCGGCCTAATATACAAAGTCCTGTGCAACTAGTTTCTCTTTTATCCCGTGCAGACTTGGGAGCTCTTCAGAGACGGGCTACATTATGTCCCTTATTTCAGGCCAAGGTGGAAAGATTGCAATCTCGCATGGATTTATTATGGTCTTCTTTTGAGCAGTATCAAGAATATGTTCCACCAGATCATTCCTTTTTTGTCCATTATCAACAACAGAAGTTGGCCTTCTATATAAAACTTTCCATGATGGATTTACCTATTCCAGAGGATGGATGGAGTGGGGCCTGGTCATCTGATTTGCTGATAGAAGTAGTGAGGATGGTTTTTGAAGACTCTGTCACTCTAGATACGATGCTTCTATCCTATATGTATTTGAGGGGTGATTTACTGATTCCAGATGATGAAGATCTGGCTTGGTATGTCGGAGATGTGGTATTGCAAGCTTCTTTGTATGTCCGACATTTGGAGTTGAGGATTGATGAGATATTCCAGGGATATTCTTTAAAGGTGGCTAAGTGTCCTGAGTTTTCATGGCACACTATGGTTGATGTTGTCATTTTGAATCACCGTCAGGTCAAAGCTTTAGCTCATGCCCAGAACATTAACCAACTGAGGGTGGATCTTTTAGCTTATCTCTCCAACCAACCCCCATTTGATACTTCTTTCTTTGAAGCCTATCATCGTAGATCAGCTTTAGGTCTGTCCTTACCATGCCTAACTCATTATCAACAAATGGCCCATAGGTAGGATGCTTATATTTCCCTTTTTCAATCTAACCCAAAGGTCATTTTACCCCTTCTTTTCCAATCTCAAGGATCTCCTCAAATTCCTATATTTACCCATTGTTCTTTTATTGAAGATCGAGTTTTTCTACCTCCTGATCCTTGTCCTTCCCCATCCCCTGACATTCTATCAACTTTTCCTACTTATCTTTTAACGCCTTTCTTAACTGAATCTCCTCAATTTTCAGCAAATCCATCTTTAATCCATTCTTCATTTTATGATTTTGCCTATCCATCGCTTCATCCTCTTTCATTAGTCCCTCTTCCGTCTCCTAACACTTCTATTCCTAATCCTCCTCAGTTGGTTAGTGGGTATTAAGGTTTTGATCAGAAGATTCTTCGAAGAAGAGGCTGGAGTTCAAATGATTTCCTTACTGGACCTCAAATCAATTGGCCATTGATCCCAGGAGAATGGATAAATCAGAATTATCTGCATTTTGCTAAGAAATATTCTTAGTCTGCAGATCCTTCTGTGCGCTTAACTGCTCAATTTACTTGGTACCTGGCGTATATGCATAGGCATTCCCATAATGATTCAAAATCTATTCCAAAGTTGTGCATGAATGTCAATGTGAGCATTGATTCCCAGCAACTGGATGTCTTGTACTTTCATGCCCTCTGTTTGCCTAGCAGATCTAGAACCTTCGGCTTTTGAGTGATATGAGAGACATCAAGCTTTTTGGGTAACGTGAGCGAGGAGATAAGACATGCAAGTTCCACATGTATTTAATCTACTCATTTTTTTGTTCTGAGTTCACACTTTTCTATTCCCTCAGAGAGAGAGAGAGAGAGAGTGTGTGTGTGTGTGTGTGTGTTTGTGTAGAAACCATTTCCTACCAAACAGGTAGGTGTGAGGTTAGGTTCAAAGATTTGAGGCTTCAGAAGGAAAATGCTTGTGTGCAAGGCCATCAAGATTGAGGAGGTGAGAGAAAATGACGACTTTGTGGAGTAGGTGGTGAGCATTAATAAACAAGTCTTCAACATTGTGCTTCATCTTGTGAATCGCGTTATTTTGAGAGGTATTCTTTCTTCTAATTTCTCTACACTCTCTAATCCTAACAGAGGTCAATTTAATTTTTAAATTGGGTGTGCTTATGACTGCGAGAAATTCTTTTAGAAGGAAAAAACTATATGGTAAACTGTTTCCTTGACGATTAGGTTTGTTCAAACAACATTAAGCAACACAATGTTTCCATTGTGAAATTTGTATTGAGTAGCAGTAGAGCAGCACCATCATCAGTTTCCCTCTCATCTCTCTGTGGAGCAACATCAAGAGCACCATCATTAGTAAGCATGTCTTCAACTATATCTTCTTAGAAAAATTCGTAATTCCAAATGCAAATACACACACACACACACACACACATATCTGTATCTCTCTATTATGAATTTAGCATTTCACTCCGCCCAATGATGCAAGACCTTCATTTACAGGATGCATTGCTAAAACAGGGATCAATGATGAGCCCAACCAATGTCCTAGTTCAAGAGCATTATCAATGTCCATTTATTACTAGATTCTTGTTTGCATGTTGCTATATATACTTGTCTGTGATGCCTAAGGCATGGTATTTGGAAGCTAACATTGGACAACCCAAAATGAAGGTAATTGAGTTGAGTGTCTAGCAAGAGCCACAATTACCCTGATTTTGGACAGGGCTCTCAATGATACTGTCACGCAAATCTTTTTGAAGAAAAAGAGGAGTAATCCATTGAATTGTGTATGTTCAACCAATTAAACTTATAAGAAAAGTATAGAATGAGATAGAAAATAGGCTCAATAAAAATATTCTTAGCATATGGATGAGTTGTTTATCTACTTTCAGTGCCTCGAATCCATCACCCTGAAGTACATAAGGTTTGCAACATGCTTTGTAATAAATCAAGTATTCGTTGAAGACTTTGGGTGGTGGTGGTGCTAAGCGTGTTGGCTGCTATTGCAATGCGACAAGACGTGACCTATTTGTTTATTGCTATTGTGTTGCATACAACGTGTGGCTGTGAACTCCAAGCGAAGTGGTTGTCGCTACTACTAGTGGTGCGTTTTGGGCTACATATCATTGCAAAGCATTTACAAACAGATTGGCTATTGGAATCGCAAAGAGAGTGGACTATTTTAGAGAGAGAGAGAGAGAGAGAGAGAGAGCCCTAAACTAGGGCGACATGCTAATGGAGGTCATTGCCGCCTAAAATTTGCACAGAAGTGTCGATACGACACTTGTTAAAAAGTCCAAAGGTGTCATCAAATTGTAATAACATCACATTGTAACCCGCCTTCATTTACCATTGGTCTTAAATATGTCTACAAACTGCTTCTCAAACTAAACAGTTAGTTTGTTGGCAATCTCATACAATCATGGAATGTTACTGTAATTTTTCATTCGTTCTCCAAGTTATTGTTGTAATGCACATATGTATTCGTAGGTAGGTAGGTGTGAATTTATATATACACATTTTTGTGATGTACACTGTTGTGTTATATGTAGTCAACATTGAATAGCATCACAACGAGAGTTGCCCTGCACTACCCTTGCCTTGACACGTATAGTAGCTTGTCCAAGAATTGACTAACAAAAGAATATGGTAAGTCTGTGTGTGTGTGTGTGTGTGTGTGTGTGTGTGTGTGTGTGTGTGTGTGTGTGTGTGTGTGTGTGTGTGTGTGTGTGTGTGTGTGTGTGTGTGTTTGTGTGTGTGTGTGTGTGTGTGTGTGTGTGTGTGTGTGTGTGTGTGACATATTTATGGGTAATTTGTTTCTATGCAAGTCGATTGTACAAGTTTATTTTGTGGTTTTTTTTGCATAGGAGTCTTGGCACCATGGCATTCTTTTTTAGGATTCAAGTGGTCGATGGTGAGAGCAAGGAGGAAATAGGCCTTGTTAGAGTCAAAAGAGACATAGGCCAACCCACATTCTCTCATGTTCAAGAACATATTGAAGGGGATGAGCTTCTCTTGGAACCTTTTGGGTTTCTTGATGAAGAAGGGTATGCATTGACCAAGTGACAAGAGGGATGATGGACAATCAATGATCAGCTCCTAGTTTGCATCAAACAAAGCTTATGCAATGTAGATGAATCTCTCCCTCCCCCTCCAAATAAAAGACATTGATCTCAATCTTGCTGATGTAGATTGTGAGGCTGAACTAAATATGACTACAAAGCTGAGTAGTAAACTATTGAGTCCAGATATGAAGCTTGGCAACGAGAATGTGAGAGTGTTAGATCAAAGCTCAAAGAAATGGTAGTACCAAGGGATGATAGGTTTGAGCTGCATTCCGAAGACTTTGATGGGGCTCCTCTTGTGTGAATTTGGTGTCATGAATGTAATGAGCTTTATGGTAAAGGCTCGATAGAAGGAAAGATAACAACTTACAATTGCTTCTCTAACTTCATGATGTTTCATGTCTTGGAGAGTAAGAAGCATAAGCTCAAGTATATGGTTGCTCGAGGATTGAAAAAATAAAAACCTCTTTATCAACAACAAAGAGAGGGCAAAGACATGCCACTCAATTTGTACTAGCATACACTGGTACATTTTTTATGCGATTGTTGAAACCTATCAAGAGGAGAAAGAGAAGCATGGCATCATAATGAAGGTTCCTTTCATTTTAGTGGAAGATGAAACTACCATAAAGAAGTAGGTCAAGTAACAATATCATGTTCTTTCCAATAAAAATGGATTCATACCTTATTTGAATTAAGAAAGTATTGTAAAAGAGTTTGTGCTTTTTTCACCGATGCTTGCAGGTGGAACCCCAAGGATGATACGCTTGTGGGGTTTGATGGATATAAATTAGACGATCACGAGTGCTTGACAGCATGCATGATCAAAGTGGGAGAAGGACAAGGAGGGTATGAGAAGATTGTTGGTGCATTTCAGAATTGTGTTATTGGTGGGCATGCAAGAGTTTTCCTTGTAAACCCTTTGCATGATGCTCTCCCTCGCTTGGTCCTAGTTCTTCATTGTACTTGAAATCGGTTTGATGCAAGCTTTATTTGCAAACAATGGGAAGTCATTTTAAGTTTGTGGGATGAGAAGCTAGGACCCACAATTGGCCCAATCATTGGACATGCATCCGACGGTGATAGTCAGTGACGAAATTTGACGCTTTCAGATTATGTAGACAAGTTTGGTAGTAGATTTAGACTCAAGTGGGATGGATGGCCACTCTCAGCAAAACTTTCAAAAAATGAAGTATCTGGGCTTCATGACCAAGGCTTTGTACACAATGAGAAAAAGTTAGTCAATGTTCTTGACAAGCCTAAGCGTCAGTTGGCTATTGGTGATGTTTGGATCACCCTAAATCATGTTCTCATCATGTATGATGCTTTCTCTATTGACAAGCATATGCTACGAGAGGGAGACATTAGGCGAGATGATCGTCAAAATTGGGCAAGATCTCAAAGAATATATAGTATTCAAGTTCAATGGTGTTTGGGAGAACTAGGAAATAATGGAGTATGCAGAACAGAGTGGGGTATGTTCAAAACGCAAGCGTATCTTGAAATTGCTGGAGACTACATTGACATCTTTTTGTCTCCACACTTGAGCTTGGTGGATCGAGTCTATCTTGTAGGAAAAATCTCTTTCTTTTATCAAATTTGGAAGTTGTGGATTATGCATCATACCACTTATATGCTGAGTGTAAACTTCATAAGCAATGAGGCATTTTTGGATGTGCAGTTCTCATGCCATTTTGTTATCTTGTTAATCAAGTATTTCAGAGACTTATTTTTGAGTCTCAAATTCCCTTTACATCTTACAGGCTCAGATGTAATTGAAATCTTCTTTAGCAAGATTAAGAGCATGGTGGGTCAAGAACACTCGTATGACATGATGGATACGGTGCATACTGCTGGGAGTTTGAATAGGCTTGCCTACTTGGAGTGTAAAGAGAATGGTCCTTTGTTAGCAAGAGCGCATAAGAAGCAAGAGCATGTTTGGAGGGAGTTGAATCTCAAAGACAACATGCTAGAAGCTAATCTAGGAGACTATGATTGCGTATCAAGTGATGATAAAATTATTGATGCTTTGAAGAAGGGGCTGAAAAGTGCTCATGAAATGTGTGAACGATTACATGTAAAATAGAAGGGCAAGAATGAAATGAAATGGTGGCTTGAGCCTTGGTCAATTATCTTTACAGATACATACGCACAAGAATCTCACTCAGAAGAAGAAGATCAACTAGCTAGTCAGGAGTCAATAAATAGTGAGGATACTGACAATGATGCATGCTTAAGTGAGATTAGACATGCAGTAGATTCTCTGCTAGATGAACAAGAAGCTATGAACCCAATTGTTTCTACTGAGGGTAAATCTTTCTTCAAGTCTACATTAGTGAGTCAGCTCAATGGAAATCCCACACTCTCAAAAGATAGACTTGCTAGGGTTTGCCAAGGAGTATACTATAACAAGGAAGAGAAGACTTTTGCTATGTCAAATGAGAATCTATTTGGGATAGGATCAGATTGTGCTATATACTTTCAAGAGGACACAACAAGGAAGAGCACAAGAAAATGCAAATTAAGCTCTTTGCAAAGTAAGAAAATGACACACACAGTATGGTATCTTGGAAGAGTGCAAAAGATGAGGAGAAAGGTTGAAGGGGGTTATGTGGAGTATAGGAGAGGGTTCAACCTTTCAGATAGGCCTTCAGGAGTGGAAGTCCAACTTGGATGGTACCAAAAGACAAAAGGCTCACGATGCTTTACATATGACCTTACGAATCTTTCTATGATAGACATTGATAGTATCATTGCCTTGGAAAATCTGACCTACGATTGCAATACAAACAAGTACAAACTAGATGAGAATGATTAGAATGTTTTCAATGACTTTGTGGAGGGTCATTAAAAACATTTGGTAGGTTTTTCTTCTTTGTACTTTTATTAATATTTCATTACGCTTTATTTCTTCTTTTTTCTCATACAAGAAGCATAACTTTGTGATTTTGCTTGGAATAGAGTTGACATGATGGAGTTCTTTGTTTTATCACTTTTGTAGGACCTTGAATCAAACAAGTTTTTGGATACATATTTTTTAGATGGTATTTAGAATTGATGTGATAGTGCAAATCTCACACGATTACTATATCCTCACATGCGGCAAATAAAGCATCGAGTACTATACCTTTGGGGTTATTATAGCAAAGTTTTGCACCAAGGTGGAGAAAGGGGATTTAAATTAGTACTTCAGGTATGTTTTGGTGTGCATTATCGTAAGCTTTTGAATGCAAGCAAGAAAATGGGTTCTAACTCTATTCTTTGTCATGTTTTGCAGCAAGGTTTTCCAAGGATATCTGGCCATGTTGTATATTCTTGTGTTGCTTTGGCAGATTTTGGACTCATTCTTGTGTTACTTGATGGAAGACCCATTTTCCATGCTGGCTTTCTTTTGTTGTTAAATGCAGGTTACCTCCCATAATTTTAATATCAAGAACATTGTCAAGTAATTTCTCTAGTCGGTTGTACATGTGTATGTTGTCAATGTTAGTGGATCATAGAAATAGATGCAATGTAGCAAAATTTTAAACTACATTGTACTTAATTTCAGATGGGATTTTTGAGATGGGATTTAGACTTGATGTGATAGTGCATGCTCCCACATGATTACTATATCCTAGCTAAAATAAATAAATACTCTACAAATAGACTCCTATTTATAGAGTATTTGAGATGTAATCTACTACCAAAAACATGCCATTTAATAATAATAAAATAGCATGGATGTGCTTTTGGGGCTAGTTTAAGGAGTCTTAACCATGGATTACTAGAAACCCTAAAATTAGTGGCTAAACAATTACTCCATGGCTACGACAGCTTTCCATGCCTCCGTAAGTTACCTAGATCTTGCCAAAAGGCCAACCATACAAGTGAAGTGATCTAGAGTAGGTGCCATGTTGTGGTCTTTATGCATTAGCTTGAAGTACTTCACCCAAGGGGACTAAGCTAGCATGGAGGCATGCACGAAACACACAAGAATGTAATGGCATCTACCTTAACACTTTGTTGTGGCATGTGCTCAAAGCAATGTCTGAACATTTCATCCTTCTACTTTTCACCATAGGTCTTAATCATTGTTGTCCATGCCACCACACCTTGGGAAGGCATCTTGTCAAACACTCCACAAGATTTTCCTATCAAGCCATATTTTTGATAGATGTCTATCAACATAGTAACCACAAAAAAATCATTGTCTAGAATTTCCCTGACCTCTGTTGTCATGGCATGTTTCGATAGCTACTAAGGTGCTACAAGATTCAAGAAAAGAACATATGTGGGAGGATCTATAGACATGCCTACAAATTACATAATCTAAAACAATCCAGCACCTCCTTGGCACACCCCTATTCGGAGTACCTTGCAACTAACAAACTGTTAAACATATTTCATTTATTGACAAACCACTAAACATAAGTGAGCCACATTGGTGAAGCGGGATTGTGTAAAAGGATGTCTTAATAATGATAATAATGGTTGGAATCTCGAATGACGGCACCAAGTTTGTGGAGTTCTTCCATCTACACTATTTTAATAAAGGAAAAAAGAAATAAGGGTCCTCTATGCTATAGAAATCTTCAAGGATGTAGCATGAAACTGACATCTTCAAGGAAACTTATTCTTATTCAAGGTAAATTTGAAGGATGTAACATGCAACAGTCCATTAAAAAGAAAAATTGGGTTACCTATTGTAGAAGGATGGACAAAACTATGCACGTATCTTGGAAACATTTGGTTTCCATTGCAAGCAAGTTCACAAAAATTGCTCCTTCTCATCACCATCACCATCCTAATTTGTCTCATGATCACAATACCACGTGCTGTTTCTTTGCTTTACTAGATCCCTTGCTTAGCTCTCTACAAAAGTCAATCAGTAAAATTTGAGGTGGAATCTTGTGGGTGGCTAAATGCATGAAGACCAACAACAGCTACAGCAAGTACAATACATTTACTAGATTATATGACAACATCTTATACCACAACAACTATAATAAGTAGGTCTACAACAACTACAACAAGTAGAATATATGATTGGAGCTAATAGGACTTGACTCTTCATCCAAACTCTTCTTTTTCATGGAGAGGAGATATTGCCCTGGTCTACATCCAAGCAATTTGAGAAACATGGACAATACCCTATTTGCATTCATGAAAGTTGAAGAGATGTACAAAGTTGCCATTATCCATGACCCTAGAAACCCTGCCACAGTACACATCAAAAAACTCTACTCTCTCCATTCTTCCAGCTTCTATCACCATCCCAATACTCATTATTTATGTCATGGTTCCTTTGATGATCTTTAGCAGTCCTATCATAAGTATCATGGTGGTCATGTTTTTTAACATTCCATTCGGTATTACTGTCTCCATCTCTTTCCCTATCCCTGCACCTGTCCCTCTCACTATACCTCCCCCTATCCCTGTCCTTGTCTTTGCCTCTGTGTCTATCCCTATCCTTGTCTTTGTCTTTGTCCCTGTGCCTATCACTGTAAACCTGAGTGACTGCATGCATTCAGCATGCAACAAAGCCACTTGGGTTTGGAGACATGCCCTTACATTGCATCTGTTCAAAATAGTCCAACACATCTACACTACGGGCATGAGGTTGCATACCCTGCAATTAGAGCATTCCAAGAGACCACAAGACTTCAATCTCCTATGCATCCTCTTACATCCCAGCTACTACATAAATATTAGCCATATAGATGTAGACTAAAGCAGCTGTTTTATCTGTCTGAAGGAGACAATCAAAAGCTAGTCTTCCAAGCCTCACATTCTTCCACTTCTAACAAGCATCCAACAAAGGCATCCAGACTTGAAGATAATCACTAGATGGAATCATTTCAATAACTCCAAACCCTCGTTAAACTCCCCTGCACGACCAAAGACATCAACCATACAATAGTAGTATTGTGCATCTAGTGTGACACCAAATTTGGCACTCATCTACATAAAATACATTTGGCCCTCATCCAGTGAGCATCTAGTAGACTTGAGTGACTGCATGCATTGAGCATGCAAACAAAGATACATGGGTTTGGAGACACGCCATTCCATTACATTTGTTCAAAACAATCCAACACATCTACACTACTGGCATGGCAGTATACCGTGCAATTAGTGCATTCCATGAGACCACATGACTTCAATCTCCTGTGCATCCTCTTGCAGCCCAACTATTGCATAAATATCAGCCATACAGATCTCTAGAGCTGATGCCAGGAGGCATATTTCACGGTGGATTCCGTGCCACGGTGGATTTTGTGAGGTTTTACGGTGGATTCCGTAAACTTTGTTGACCGGGGCTCATACACAAAGTGGATTCTTTGTGCGAGAAGTTGATGGGGACGCCTATCCTTTTGGGGCGTTTCATTAATTTAGTGTGTACATGGTTGATTCCATAGCGGGTGATTTCGCAAAATACATATTAAATTAATAAACGTTTATGATTTTAGAGTGCGTACTCGTAATAAATTAAGGTTAGGATTGATTTCTAACTAGTTGATTTATTTATGTAGCTGAAGACTGCTAGGTATTCACTTTTGTCATTTTAATTGTATTATTTTACTAACGATTGTGAATGCTTCAGTTGATGTGTAGAGATAGCAGCAGTGGCGGAGGAAAGCATTGGAGGATAGCGTGTATTCGAGTTATCACTTATATTTTGATGGGCGCATACCTTAGGCATGGCGCCTATATTTTGTCGCGCCTATTTATTGAGGCGTTGGATATTTATTTATTATTTTGTATGCGCATGGGCGCATGACTATGATATTTGTATTTGGATATTGTATTGGGTACGCCTGACTCTTTGGGCGCCGCCCATTAGCTTTATTTCTATTTTGTGCTAAAGCAAACTCAAAAGCCAAAAGCGTGCTATTTTGTAATTTGGGCTATTATTTGAGCTTGAAGATGATTAATACATAAAATACATGCTTTGTGGAGCGCTCACACAAAGCATGGGGGGAGATTGCACCCAATTGGTCTCTTGTTCATGTTGTGCATGCCTTTTACCTTGAGTTTTGTGCAAAAAGTAGAGTTCTTTTGTTCTTGGGAACCTTCCGACATTCACTACGCGAGCATACGACATCCGATCTGCGCACCAGTGGTATCAGAGCGAAGCTAAGATCGAGAGCTTCCAATCGCTACCTATCTTGTGCGAAGGCGAAGCTCCTAGAACAATCGAGCTCTACGGTCAATCTCATCGCGAATGGTCGATACGGGTGGATTCTTGGCGGTCAAGAACCTCTGTTTCTAGTCTCTGATCGCGAAGGACCGGCCTACAACGGCGGAGGACCACTCTTACATCCTCTTCTCCAAGTCGTGGATAAACAGAGATAAGCCATATCTTTTCTTAAGCTTCAAAGCTTAAGTTTTAAAGTTATAAAGTAAGCTTAAAGAAGCTTAAAAAGCTTTAAAATTTTCAATCGTCAACAAAACGGCGGCAGGGCCGCATACTGGCAAAAAATCCGGCGTGAAAAACGCCCCCCCCCCCCCCACAATTCGAGGTTTTTCATTACTAAGCTTAAAGCTTAGTCACCTAAGTCCTCAATCATATAAAGCTTCACAAACTTTGCAAGTTTCATAAGTTCTGCAACTTCCGAAGTTAGTCAAGTAACTTGAAGTCAGAACTGACTTGTGTTCAAAAACTCCTATAAGGACTGTTCCTGCACAGAAGTACCGAACTGCAAAGTTATTCTCTGGAAGGTACTGTTCGCATACGCAGACTTGCTGAACCAATTTTAGGACACGCAAAAGGTCAAAACGCAGATTTTTTAAAGATTTCAAATCTCGCAATAGCCAAAGACGAAGATTGTGAAAGCCACAAAAAAAAATATATAAGCCTTGTACACCCGATCTTGAGCTACGCTCATCCCGCTAATTGGATTTTGAGAGTGTGAGGTCTTTTGAAGTTTTGCAGGATGAAGAAACAAAATATGGATGATTTGGCTGAAGGCGATCTTCCTGAACCTACGATGGAGCAAAAGTTGGATTTAATTATGATGCAGTTGGACGAAGAACGAAGAGCCCGGCAAGCATTGCAAGTTCAATTGGCCAATTTACAAAGATCGACTACGACAAAGAGGAATCACAATCTAAAGATCTTATCGGATGTACCATCGATGCGACTCTCGAAGCTCAATCCATCCGCAAAGAAACAAAGATAAGTAAAAGAAATTTCAAATTTCGTACTTTCAATGGCACTCGAGATGGAAAAATTGTTCTTGCATTCATCAGTCAGTTTGATGATTACTTTCATGAGGAAACATACGCAGAAAAAGATGAAATCAAGTGTGTCACTAATCATTTAGTGGATAGAGCATCTCTTTGGTGGACCGTGGTTCGTAAGAGCATAGATTGTCCCACTAGCTGGGAGAGTTTCAAGAAGAAGTTTATGCAGAATTTCCTTCCTCCACAATTTCATGAAAAAGCCATAAAGCAATGGGACCTTCTTCAGCAAAGAGATCGCGAGTCTATTCCTCAGTACACCGAACGCTTTTGGAATGCATTACTCCAGTTACGCATGCTTGAAGATGTACCTGAAGCGACTCACAAGTGCAAGTATATGTCTGGATTACTTGGGCATTACTACGCTAAAGTCAATATGTTCAAGCCTGCAACTCTTGAAGATGCAATTTCTTTAGCTCATGACACTGAAGACAAGCTTCGAGGAAGAGACAAGCGTCCACAACAATTTCAAGCCAATGGTAACTATGGATCTAAGCAATTCAATTCAAATTTTAGAAGATTTAATCAAGGTCGATTTCCTTCATCATCTTTCCGTAAGTCTTGGGCAAAACTACCTGCTTTACCATCGAATACCAATCAAAACCCTAAGCCAACTTCACAGTCAAATCCTAATATTCCTAGACTTCCTGCCATTGCAAACAATGTATCTAAAGCCAAACCTATAGTGTGTTACAAATGCCACCAACCTGGACATCTAGCAACCAATTGCCAATCGAAGAAGCCACCTGTCCATATCAACTATCTTGGAGCAATGGAAGATGAAGAACATGAAGAAATGCCTGACTTTACGGAAGATGAAGACGACATTGCTACTCCTTCGGATACTTTACTAGGTATGCCAACTCCACATTCTTTATTGACAATGAAATGTTTAGTGCATGGAAAAGAAAAGATTATTTTGCATGATGATGGTAGTACTCATGATTTTATTTCTGCAAAGTTAGTGAAAGAATTGAAATTACAGACTGTTCCTACGCATTATCGCATTAAAGCAGCATTCTTAGGCACAAGGTATAATGGAACACAAGAGGTGCATGATTTAGAAATTCAAATTGGTGAATACACTGAAAGAAGGAGTTTCTAGTTGCACCATTACAGTCCAGTGATATTATTTTAGGTATGCCTTGGCGTCATTAGCATAATCCTGATATAGATTATTCCACGCATTCAATTAATATTCATTTTCAAGGAAAACATATTACATTGTATGGTATGCATGCATCTAATGCTTTTCCACTGCTTTCTCATACTCAAGCTAAACATGCATTACGCAAAAGTAGCAAATCTTATCTAATTTGGGTGAATGAACTGCAAGCTAAAGAAAAACATATGCACCCTAGGCATAAAGAATTTCTTGCACAATTTAAAGACTGTTTTGCAGAAGATCTACCACCTGGTTTACCTCCTTCACGTCTTGAAGACCACAAAATAGATTTAATTCCTGGTACACAACCACCTTGTAAAGCACCATATAGGCATAACTAGATAGAGCAAAAAGAAATTCAAAATCAAGTTGAGGAATTACTAAATAGAGGATTGATTAGACCTAGTAGTTCTCCATTTGGTGCACCTATTTTGTTGGTAAAGAAGAAGAATAATACTTATCGTATGTGCATTGACTATCGTGCTTTAAATAAGATTATTGTAAAGAATAGATATCCAATTCCTAAAGTCGATGATCTTATAGATAAACTGCAAGGTTCTATCGTATTTAGTAAAATAGATCTTAAATCTGGTTATCATCAAGTGAGATTAGATAAGTCTGACATATTCAAGACTGCATTTAGAACACAATTTGGTCATTATGAATTTTTAGTGATGCCTTTTGGATCGACTAATGCACCTGCTACATTTAGTAGAATGATGAATCGTATATTTTTGAAATATATGATGCTAGGAGGCATATTTCACGGTGGATTCCATGCTACGGTGGATTCCGTGAGGTTTTGTGGTGGATTCCGTAAACTTTGTTGACCGGGGCTCATACACAAAGTGGATTCTTTGTGCGAGAAGTTGATGGGCATGCCTATCCTTTTCGAGCGTTTCATTAATTTAGTGTGTACATGGGTGATTCCATAGCGGGTGATTCCGCAAAATACATATTAAATTAATAAACGTTTATGATTTTAGAATGCGCACTCGTAATAAATTAAGGTTAGGATTGATTTCTAACTAGTTGATTTATTTATGTAGCTGAAGACTGCTAGGTATTCACTTTTGTCATTTTAATTGTATTATTTTACTAACGATTGTGAATGCATCTGTTGATGTGTAGAGATAGCAGCAATGGCGGAGGAAAGCATTGGAGGATAGCGTGTATTCGAGTTATCACTTATATTTTGATGGGCGCATACCTTAGGCATGGCGCCTATATTTTGTCGCGCCTATTTATTGAGGCGTTGGATATTTATTTATTATTTTGTATGCGCATGGGCGCATGACTATGATATTTGTATTTGGACATTGTATTGGGTACACCTGACTCTTTGGGCACCGCCCATTAGCAAGCATTGGAGGATAGCGTGTATTCGAGTTATCACTTATATTTTGATGGGCGCATACCTTAGGCATGGCGCCTATATTTTGTCGCGCCTATTTATTGAGGCGTTGGATATTTATTTATTATTTTGTATGCGCATGGGCACATGACTATGATATTTGTATTTGGACATTGTATTGGGTACGCTTGACTCTTTGGGCGCCGCCCATTAGCTTTGTTTCTATTATATGCTAAAGCAAACTCAAAAGCCAAAAACGTGCTATTTTGTAATTTGAGCTATTATTTGAGCTTGAAGATGATTAATACATAAAATACATGCTTTGTGGAGTGCTCACACAAGGCATGGGGGGAGATTGCACCCAATTGGTCTCTTGTTCATGTCGTGCATGCTTTTTACCTTGAGTTTTGTGCAAAAAGTAGAGTTCTTTTGTTCTTTGGGACCTTCCGGCATTCACTATGCGAGCATACGGCATCCGATCTGTGTGCCAAGAGCCTTCTTGCAAAGATCATTATGAGGTTCCTGGATATACAAGAACCCAAGTTACTCTGATAGACTATCTCAATAAAGCTAATAGATCTCAGCAATGACAATTGCCCAAGCACCATAGTGTGTTAAGAGAAACCCATGGGAAGTGCGGGCATCGCACAAGCACCTAAGACCAAGCACAATTTAGCTATAAAACTAAAATATAAGAATCTCCATTGTACTACCTTCCACCATGTTGATAGATTCGTGGCCCTACTGAAATTGTACCAACTCTAGAAGGGCCCTCCCCATCTCAAAAACATGTATCCGAAAACCTGTTTGACTCAAGGTGCTGCAAAAGCAACAAATCAAAGGACTCCATCATTTCTATATCTATGAGCCCTTGACATTGACAACAATATCCCATCTATTTCTCTGAGCCATTAACATTGACAACATACACATGTTCAAGATTACTATTGTACTTAACTGGCAATGTTCCTAATAACACAAGAATGAGTCCAAAAATCTGCCAAAACAAGACAAGAATATACAACATTGCTAGATATTCTTGTAAAACCTTGCTGCAATACATGACAAAGAATAGAGTTGGAACCCATTTTCTTGCTTGTATTCAAAACTTACGATAAAACACACTAAAATATACCTAAAGTACTAATTTAAACCCACTTTCTCCACCTTGGTGCAAAACCTTGCTGTAATAACTCTAGAGGTATAATGCTCGATGCTTTATTTGCATCGTATCACTGATCCCTTTGATGCCCACTATTGGCCTCACTCCTTTCGGAGTGCATTGTCAATTTGTGGAGTTTTGGTGAAGTACTATCCTATTTTCCACAACTATTATAGTGCCAGGTGACCTGATTACTGGACTTATTACTAGCTATCCTAATGCTATTCCTAGTATACAGTTGTTTCTTGGTTGGTTTAGGACACTCTTGGGCTGTTGCATGCCTATTTAATTGGTGGCTAATTAATTCATGGTCTACCTACTACCTCTAGCACTCTCAACATTCGCAATTACTACATCAGTTTGGAGCTATTGTACGTGTTTGATGTCGAGACACACTGCCCTACTAGTCGCCTGCTTGTTGGAGGACATATGGCTATTGATGTCATCAAATACCCATTCAACAATTTGTAGGATGAATATATATATCATTCTCAATGAAACAAAAACACTATGTAGGGTGAATATTAAACATTGAACCCTCGCGTTGAGAGCGGAGTTTTGCTGCCGAGAAGTGCTTAAAAATAGCTAAAAATTACGAATATCAAGGGAAAAATATTCAATGTCGAAGGCGGCGGCTCGACCTAGGACGATTTTAAGCGTCAAGTGCTCTAACGACACCCGTGCGGCACTTGCAGATTTTTAGTAATTTTTTCATGTGCTTGTGCGAGTCAGGGAAGCTGCCGGCCAGTCTAGGATGCCGAGGCGGACACCCAAGATTTTTCGGAATGCGATTTGGACGTAGGACGCGAGAAAGGCCGGGAAAAGGGCCAGAATTGAAGGGGTGGCCAAGGAGGGGGCCCAAAGGGAGTGCCTTTTGGGACCCCCCCTCTTAATTTTTTTATGAGGTAGGGGGCCTGGCGTCGCGTTGATTAGCGCCACGCAAAACTGACGCCCCCCCCTCTCAAATGGCATAGTGTGGCTGCAAATACCCACTAGAGAAGAAGATGGCTGATGAATCCCGATGGCAAGGCGTTTGAATTGCTCTAGATTGCACGTCCAATGGTGGTCTGTAGAGAGAGAACAGAAATCAATCTTTCTCTCTCCTCTCTCTCTCTCCTCTAGAGGCAGATTCATGTGGGGAGAAGAAGGATCGACGGATGCTTGTCTAAACGAGATGGGATTGCTCCGTGATGCAAGAGGAGGGTAGATTGCTGATTCCGGACTGTCATGGACATTAATGGCTGCTAGAAATCAGTCCCGAAACATGGCAAATAAAAACCCGCAACCCGCAAAGAACGGTAATATTGTTTTTTTAACAAAGGGAATTGATGTTTTATGGAATTTTCTTCATGAATATTTGTTCCCATGGGCTGATTATGCATTATGTTGATGTTTGCTACGAGTTTAATCAGTTTATGCTCAGAAAATCAAAAAATCATAAGTGTTATGACTGAAATTAATGGTATAAAACTCGTAAAACACGCGTTTAAGAGGCAAAATGGGGGGTTTTTTTTGCAAAATAAAGGGGAAACGTGAGATATAACATCAATAAAACCTAAAATCTTGCCGTCAAAGAATCTAAGGGCCACAGCCCATAATCAATCTTAATTTCTAGTCATTTTTTATTCAAGATAATAGAGGAAAAATACCAAAAATGGTGGAAAATGGGTTTTAAATGGGAGAAAATTAGGAAACGATAAAAAGAAAATTCCAAAAAATCACATAAGTGTTTGTGCGATGTATAATGAAGGTAGAGCACGAGGTTAGCCTCAGTTTACCCTCATTTCTATGTTTTTGTCCGTATTTATTGCTTTCTCTACAAAGAAATACACATAAAATGACTCTTACACCTATCAACGATTGCAAAACATTAAACGGTAGGGTGAGAGGAGAGTTTGAGCATCAAAGTACAATCTTAAACCTAATTTATGTGTTGCATCATGGTTATAGGATGTTGTTTTAAAATAAAGGAAAAGGCAGCATGAGCGTAAGGCTCGGTGTCTCTCCTCGTTTCAATACATAAACGTTAGCATGGAAATCATGAAAAGATTGGTTTCGCACGATACACAATGCTGATTTTCTATTGTTTGTGCACTAAACCATTCACATTATGCACTATGCATGGTTCATGGTATCAAAGGAAAATCTCCTAGACTACATAGCAATTGTTTTCTTAGGACTTTGACCCACGATTGAGAGTGTGAGGTTATCCCTTGCCGTAGGGTAGAGGGTCGGTTTCCTAAGGGACTGTGAAGTGAGGAAGCATGGTATATCTCCTGGAAATACGAGAAATATAAAAGAGAGGAGTTTGTGCTCCTTTGTATTACATGTTTAGCAACGCATCAAATGGCCAATCCTTGCGATGTAGGAGAGCTGTAGTGGGGCTCCGACTATTAGTCGGTGGAGTGCCTCCTATGTGTGTGTGACGAGGCTTTATGCCTAAGTACTTTGGGATCTCCCTCTAAGGATTTTAAGGGAAACGTTGGACTATAAACTATAAATGTAGGAATTAAGCTTTAGGGCAGTGTGTCCCTTAGCATTAGATTGACGCTCCTGGTCCGCGAGGCCGTGAGGGTGTCTGTGTGTCATGAGCATGAGGTCCGGCTAGTGCTATAGCCAGTGCCGGCCCATTTTAGGTCCCATCAATGGTGCGTGTGCCGGGAGCCACTTAAAAGTGGTGGTTTTTGGATCTAGGGTTTTTAGGGACCAAAAGGAAGTTGGTTTATGTCCTCTGACAAGGACCGTCAAGCCGAAATCCAGAAAGCAAAACGTGCTGAGAGGGCTAGACGGCGGTTAGAGATCGTAAGCCATTATTCTCCTCAAAGGAGTAGCCCAATACATATACGAAGCTACTCCACCTATTCCATTAGGTGCAGGAGGAAGTGTAGGATCTTCTTCTCCTCCACCAAGTTTACCCACTTCAAGTGGGGGTGTGAATCCATCACTTCAACCTCCTATTGCTAATCCGATTATCACCATGGCATAGCCTATTGGGATTCCTGCAGGGACGCTCGATTTACCAGCCTTAGGAGTTCCCTTGCCCATTTTTAATGGGTTAGCGGAAGAGGATGCAGAATTTCACATTTGTGAATTTCAGAGATTGATGTTCAATTATCGCATCCAGGACGAGGGACATCTCGTGATGTTTTTCAATATGACGTTAAAAGGAAGGGCTGCGGTATGGTATCACACCATAGAGTCTGGAACCATAACCACCATTGATCAATTCTACGTAGCTTTCCGAGCGGAATATGCCCCTGAAAGAGGTGGCCAATATTGGTTGCGGGTCTTGAATGTAACACGCCAAGATCCTCATGAGAATGTGAAAGCATATGCTAAGAAGTTGAAGGAAGTATTCCGTAAGTTACAAACTTACATTCCCATTCCGCCGGCTGCCCAACTGCAATATTTTTTGCATGGGTTGGACTTTAATATCCAAGTACAATTGAGTAGTGTGGCCTTAGCAGATATAGATACCGCTATTACGCGGGCAGAGGGAGTAGAAGGAAGATTACAAACAGCCTACTCCTCTCGAATGAATATTAGTGGGGGTTTAGTACCTGGTGGCAATCCATCATTGACGAATGGAAGTTAAGGGATGCCTATGACTAACCCTATTGGGAGAGGGAGTATAGTTCAGAATATACCTTTACTACCAGCTCCTCCCAGTGTGACTATGCCTATGGCAAGTCAGTTGGCTCCACCAAATGTTGGAAGCCAAGTTTCCAATTCTAATGTTGTTTCTGTGGGTCAACAGTCAATGCCAAATCAGATTGTTAGGCCAATGGAACGACGGGTTGATGATCAAGGCTACAAGTCGAGTACATCTAATGTCCTTGGTGAATTTAAGGACATGATGAAGCATTATACCGATACGATTTCCAAACAATATCGACAAATAGTTGTCGATGTTAATTTCTTGAAGAAGCAACAAAATTTGATAGGGAGTCGACGCCCTGAAGAGGGTGGACCCTCTAGATTCAGTTGTAAATGGTGTGGTGGACAACACTTCCCCAGAAATTGTCCAAATGTGAAATGTGACATTTGTGAGAAGTCGGGCTATTTAGCTGCTACCTGTTGGAGTAAGATTAGTTCTCTCCAACAAGGGAGTAAACAGCCGGGCCCAGTGAATCATAGAGCACAAGAAAATAACTTGCAGCAGAATGATGCACCAAGGCAAATATTACAGAGGGGAAAAACAACTATAGAAGAGTTGCCACAAGGCAACGGAATCAGCCTTATTGAGACTGTACGAGTCCATGATGCTGAAACCTCTAACTTAAGAGCCATGACAAGAGGCCAAAAGGCTAAAGAGGTTGACAAAGATAAGGAAGAAACGGTTGAGGCAAACCCTAAACAAGGGAATAAGGGGACGCAAGTCCAGAATCCTAGCATAGAAGGGGGACTGCTAAGGCTGGTGGACAAGAGAGTTGACCCTAAAAAGGATGAGGAAGTGCCAAGAAAGAAGGAAAGAGCCAAGCAAGAAGCACCAAAACTGGTCCAAAGACCAAAAGAGAGGATGGTTTGGCGAGAAAAGAGAGCTTTGGCTACTTATCATGACTTTGATTTAGCAAGTTCTCTTTGTGAAGTCAAACCAGATGTGAACCTATTGCAATTGATCAAATTATCTCCAGGAGTATGCAAGGAATTTAAGAAGATCCTGCGTATTGGATATATTGTAGAACCCTTGGGCATAGAACGAGTAGGGGAAGATTGGTTTGACCATGCTGAAAAGAACTGCGCTAGGGTTCCAGCTTATGTGGATGGAATATTAGTGGAACATGCCATTGTAGACACTGGATCCTCTATCAATATCATGAGTTCAGAATTGATAGAGAGGTTGGGTCTAGGCATCCAGAAAGACAGCTCCACACTTCTGAGAATGGCGGATGATAGTCTAAGACAATCAGAAGGTTGCATTACTAAGGTCCATGTTACAGTTGTGAGTGTAGAATGTTTCTTGGACTTTAGGGTGATAAGATTTGCAGGATGTCCTAGCTATCGGGTTTTGCTAGGTAGGCCTTGGATCTTACGAACAGACTGTCAAGTCGATATACCCGCTAGTTGAGTGGTTCTAGGTAGAGGTGCTAATCGAGTAATAGTCGATGCTTATCCTGAGTCTCCTCAAAGTGAGAGAGCTCCTTTATCTTCTATGTAATTAGAGACAGCAGATGATCCATCTGGTAGTGAGACATCATCCAGTGACGAATCTAAGGAGGGATCCACTACAGAGGATATCTATCAGATAACTCTGAATGAGCCGATAGAGCCTCAAGATAGGATAAGGGATGCAGATGTAATTAAGTTGGACCTTGGCACGCTGAATGATTCGCGGCCAATCAAATTAGGCTCCATGCTCAGTTCAGCAGAAAGGGACAACTATGAGTCCTTGATTCAAGAATTCCATGATATCTTTGCTTGGAGTTATGATGAGCTGAGAGGCATTCCTCCCAGCCTGGCTGTTCATACTATTCGTGTACAAGATGGCAGTCGTCCTGTGAGTCAGAAGGTAAGGTGTATGCCTTTTGAATTGAGGAAAGGGCTGTTTGAGGAGTTGGAGAAGTTAAGAAAAGCGGGTTTAATCTTCCCTGTACAACACACATATGTAAAATATTACACGGCGCAGCGAACAGAATCTGAGAAAGAGATAGAGAGTACACAACAGATAAGAGGAGAATCAGTAAAATTCTTTAACTCCAAACAACTGATACAAAGATGGCTCTGTCCACCCGTGCGCTTCCACTGTGTGAAGCTTAGATGGCGATCTAGACAGAAGATAGGTGAAGAGCTTAAGGCTAGCTGGAACAACAACTCTGACTGGGTGAAAGATGAGTGTAAGATGGCTGCGAAGGGGTTTAGCTTTTATAGCCCGCGAAGGTCGTTAGGTCGGCCTGCTGACCGACCTACCATATGAGCCTCCACTAGTCGGCCAGGGAATATTCCAGGGAATATTCCCTTTACCACGCGGCCCCCGGACCCCACAATAGGGGCCCCTTTTAACTCCCTTACCACGCAACTCAATGCAATGTGCCTCGAGTTGCTACCAGCTTAACCACTCCGTCTAACCCAAAGATTAGACCCACAACAGTCACCTTTTTGCCATCCGGTCACATAGACCTCATCTGATATACAAGTCAGGACTCAACCAATGTCCGGGCTCACATTTGGCTTCTCCTCATAATGGGGGCCTTACAACTTTGAGCACCATGGATCATTGGTAGCACCTAATGAGGGTGGGGCATTGATCATATCTAACACCCCCCCTCAATGTCCACCCATAGGTGAACTATCTCCTCGGCCCAATGCCGAGTCTCTGAAGATGAACTTGAAGCAGATCCTTCGTAAGTGCTTTGGTGAAGATATCTGCTCCATTCTCCTCTGTTGGACAGTAGACCAATTCCACTATCCCATCCTCCATCAAATCACGCACATAGTGATACTGGATCTCTATATGTTTGGTGCGTGCATGAAACACTGGATTTTTGGCAATGGCGATGCAACTCTGATTGTCACATCTCAGCACAGTTGGTTCTTCATCCTGCACTCCCATATGCCATAGAATCCTTCTCAACCATACGGCCTCACATGCAGCAAAACAAGCTGCCTTGTACTCTGCTTCGGTAGAAGACAATGCCACTGTTGGTTGCTTCTTACTAATCCAAGAGAAAATTCCTGAACCCAAAGAGAAACAATAACCAGAAACTGACTTCCTGGAATCAATGTCTCCTGCCCAATCTGAGTCACAGTTCCCCACAAGAGAAGTTCCGAAACTGTATGTGATACCATAGTCAAGAGTTTTCTTCAAGTATCTGAGCACCCGCATCCCAGCCTTCCAATGACTCTCATGAGGTTTGTTTGAGAACCTGCTCAAAACACCAACAGCAAAACTGATATCTGGTCTGGTGTTACACAAGTAGATTAGACTGCCGACCAACCTCCTATACCTCCCAATGTCTGCTAGTGCTGATGTATCCTCAACGGATAACTTTACATTCACCTCCATAGGTGTAGCTATCTCCTTGCACTCGGTCATGCCAAATGCCTTCAAGATCTCCCATGCATACTTCTTCTGAGAGATGAAGATCTTTCCTGGCTCTTGCCAGACTTCAATCCCCAAACAATAGTGCAGCAAGCCCAAGTCTGTCATTTCAAACTCAAAACTCAAAGCCTTTCGAGTTTGGTTGATCATATCTTCATAGTCACCTGTAATAAGAAGGTCGTCCACATATAGGACAATCACTGCAGACTTTTTACCATCCCTGTAAACATACAAGTTAGCATCTGAGGCACATCTTTTGAAGTTTAGGTTTAAAAAGAACCTATCTATCCGTTGGTACCATGCTCTGGGGGCTTGTTTCAGCCCATACAATGCCTTCTTCAGTTTACACACTTTGT
This sequence comes from Lygodium microphyllum, assembly GCF_053477565.2. NCBI lineage: Eukaryota > Viridiplantae > Streptophyta > Polypodiopsida > Schizaeales > Lygodiaceae > Lygodium > Lygodium microphyllum. The sequence continues at coordinate 80,060,724 of NC_141135.1, forward strand.
TCTCAGAATGGGGGGCCTCAAACCCTGGTGGCTGAGCCACGTACACCTCCTCCTTGAGGTCACCATTTAAGAACGCTGACTTAACATCCATTTGGTACACTGGCCACTTCTTGTGGGCAGCCACTGCAAGTACCGTGCGAATAGTGGTCATTCTGGCAGTTGGGGCAAATGACTCTTGAAAATCAAACCCTTCAACTTGTGAAAATCCTTGGGCAACCAGTCTAGCTTTGTACTTTTCTAAGGTACCATCAGCCTTGTACTTTACCTTCCAGATCCACTTGGTGCCAATAATCTTCCGCTTTGCTGGCCGATCCACTAGCTCCCAAGTGTCATTCTTCATTATGCTGTCATACTCCGCCTGCATAGCAGCCTTCCATGATGGATCTGCAAGTGCTTCTTCTAAGTCAGTTGGCTCCTTTACTTCTCTCATAATCTCAACCATCAAGGCCATGTTGACTATGTGAGCAGAAGCCCTCCTTTGCTCCTCTATTCTCTGAGACCTCCTTGGTCCGTCTGCCTTCTCCTCAACAGATGCAGGCATAGGATTATTGTGGTCATAGAGCTGCTTCACCCAGCGCGGCAATGGCTTTTCCGGTGGGGTGATGTCAGGTTGGTGAACTTTTTCCTCATCATCTGAAGATGATGCTTCCTCCTCCTTAAGGATAGGGATAGCTCTCGGGACAGGTTCATAGTGGACTACTTCTTCGCTTGATGATAAAGTGGAAGACCTTGCCTTCTCCTCCTCCACTGTATGCGGCTCCTCCTTGAACACCACATCACGGCTCGCGATGATCTTCTTTGCCTCTTGGTCATATAACTTGTAAGCCTTCTGCTCATCACTATAACCCAAGAAGATACATTTTCTGCTTTTTGGTTGTAACTTGTTTCTCTTCTCATCTGGAACATGTGCATAACATTCACATCCAAAAATTCTGAAATGTGAAACAGATGGTTTCTTACCAGTGTAAGCCTCATGAGGTGTTTTTCCCTTGAGAGCCTTTGTGTAGCTCCGATTTAGAATGTAGACTGCAGTATTAACAGCTTCAGCCCAAAAATGGTTAGGCAATCCCTTGCCCTTTAGCATGCATCTTGCCATCTCCACAATGGTACGATTCCTGCGTTCCACAACACCATTCTGCTGAGGTGTGTGAGGCGTCGTCAATTGACGCTTGATCCCTTTGCTCTTGCAAAAGCCTTCAAACTCCTTTGAGTTGAACTCACCACCACCATCTGTTCTAAATTTCTTCACACTTTTCCCTGTTTCATTCTCAACAAGTATTAGCCATTCTTTAAACTTACCAAAAGCTTGAGCCTTATCACGAAGGAAGTACACCCACATCTTCCTACTGTAGTCATCGACAATCAACATAAAATAAGAAGATCCCCCCAAGGCCTGTGTAGGCATCTTACCACACAAGTCAGCATGCACCAACTCTAGAGGAGCATGTGCTCTATTCTTGCTTTCTTGTGGAAATGCCTTTCTCTGTTGCTTGCCCATCATACAAGCTTCACATGGTTCCTTCAATTCAGTTATTGTAGGTAGGTGAGCAACCATACCTTGCTTTTGCATCTCCTTCAATACTGCAAATCCGATGTGTCCAAACCTTTCATGCCAAAGCTTACTTGTGCCCACTCCAGCGGTGGCTGTAAGAGCACTTAGCTCATACAGGTTGTTCCTTCTTTCTCCTTTGCCAACAATTGTGCCAGCACTATCAATAATTTCTGCACCTGTCTTCTTGAACCTCACTTCATGACCAAGATCAGTTATGGCAGCAACTGATAAGAGATTTCTCCTGATTTCGGGAACATACAACACATTTGAAAGCTTTTTGACTTCACCATTTGCAGCAACAAAAGAAATAGTACCTGTGCCCGCAGCAGGGCATTTAGCATCATTTCCAACCGTCACAGTGATGGATTCTTGTAGAGGCTGCATAGAACTGTATAGACCTTTCTTGTTGGTCATGTGACGGGAGGCCCCACTATCCAACACCCAAGAGTCAGTGGTAGATTCTTCTTGCGCCGAGGAGCACACTTCCTCAATGGTCGCCATGAATAATTCCAACTCTGCTTCAGCCGTATTGGCTGTCTCTTTCCCTTTAGTTTTAAGGGTACCATTCTTTTCATCTGCCTTCTTGACACGACAATCTGCAATTGCATGTCCTTTCTTCTTACAGTAGAAGCACTCTCCTTGAAACTTCTTCTTGCCGCCCTTTTTCTTTTTGTCACCATCATTTTTGGTGGAGGAAACACCTTTGCCTTTTGCATTGGCAGAGAATGCAGCATCTCCATTGTTGCTTCCTTCTCGGGCTTTCAGCCTCAACTCCTCCTCCATTAATAATGCACAAAACTCCTCAAAAGTCAAAGCTTGAGGTCTCACCTGAGTATTAAGGGCAGTTACTAGTCCATCAAACTTTTGTGGACAAATCCGAAGACACCTCCGAGCTAGCTCTTCGCTAGTCTTTTGTATCCCAGCGCCAGCCATCTGGTCGCGCAGATTCTTAATCCGAGTGATGAATGCTTCAACCGTCTCTCCTTCAGCAAACTTCTCCGCTGCTAGTTGATTCTCCAAGTTTTGAATCCTTGTTTGGTTTCGTGTTTCATATTGACTCCTTAGTACATTCCAAGCCTCTGACGCTTTGGTTGTATGCTGAATCAGAGTCAAAACACTGTCAGAACAGCTTGTAACTAAGGCACACAATGCATCTGCATTCCTTCGTTTCCAAGCTCGTAGAAGATCTGCATTCGGAGGAATCATCACACTAGGATTTGATGGGTCGGGGATAGGCTGTGGTTCTGCGTCAGTCCCCAGCACAGTCTCCAGAAGCTCATAAGAATCAAGGATAGTTGTAATTTTGAACTTCCACAAGGTGTAGTTTGTACCATCTAACTTGCCTTCGCTGAAGGTTGGTGGACGAATCCTCAGTGTTTGAATAGCCGGTACAGCAGCACCACCTCCTGCACCGCTTCCGGATGCGCCAGAACTGCTTCCCGGAGTCGACATCGTTTCTCTTTGCTGTTGAAGCCTTTGCCTCTTGCACGCTCTCCGATCTCTAGAGCCCCCTGGGCTCTGATACCATGTAAAATATTACACGGCGCAGCGAACAGAATCTGAGAAAGAGATAGAGAGTACACAACAGATAAGAGGAGAATCAGTAAAATTCTTTAACTCCAAACAACTGATACAAAGATGGCTCTGTCCACCCGTGCGCTTCCACTGTGTGAAGCTTAGATGGCGATCTAGACAGAAGATAGGTGAAGAGCTTAAGGCTAGCTGGAACAACAACTCTGACTGGGTGAAAGATGAGTGTAAGATGGCTGCGAAGGGGTTTAGCTTTTATAGCCCGCGAAGGTCGTTAGGTCGGCCTGCTGACCGACCTACCATATGAGCCTCCACTAGTCGGCCAGGGAATATTCCAGGGAATATTCCCTTTACCACGCGGCCCCCGGACCCCACAATAGGGGCCCCTTTTAACTCCCTTACCACGCAACTCAATGCAATGTGCCTCGAGTTGCTACCAGCTTAACCACTCCGTCTAACCCAAAGATTAGACCCACAATAGTCACCTTTTTGCCATCCGGTCACATAGACCTCATCTGATATACAAGTCAAGACTCAACCAATGTCCGGGCTCACATTTGGCTTCTCCTCATAATGGGGGCCTTACAACTTTGAGCACCATGGATCATTGGTAGCACCTAATGAGGGTGGGGCATTGATCATATCTAACAACATAATGGTGTTCACCAGTTGTTATCAGGAAGAAGAAAAACAACCAGATCCGATTATGTGTAGATTTTAGAGAGCTGAATAAGTAGACAGTTAAGGATTACTACCCGTTGTCATTTATTGACTAGATTTTGGATCAATTAGCGGGTAGGGAGATATATTCGTTTATGGATTGCTTTGCAGGATATAACTAGATGGAAATTGCAGAGGAGGACAAGTTGAAAACAACTTTTATTACTGTCTTTGGTACTTTTGCATACCATGTGATGGCCTTTGGTTTATGCAATGCACCTGGTTCGTGGCAACAAACAACGGATAAGACCTTTGGTGACATCTCCCCAGATGAGTTGAAAGTATTTATTGATGACCTGGGGGCAGCCACTATAAGGGAAAGGATGTTGATTATTTTAAGAAAGTGCTTTGAGTGCTGCAGACAATTTTGTATCGCTCTTAACCCATGAAAGTATGTTTTGTTCAGTGGGAATCGCAAAACTGACCCTGAAAGGATCAAGGTTATAGTTGCTATGAGTCCACCACATACTCCGAAAGAGGTGCATAGCTTTTTGTCATCGATAGGGTACTATCGGAGGTTTATAAATGCCTTGGCAGAAAGAACGTTGCCATTAACGAATTTATTATCCTTTAGCTGTTCATTTGAGTGGAGCGACCCTTGTAAGGTAGCTTTTGAGGATGTGAAACAGGAGTTAGTAAGAGCACCCATTTTAAAAGCACTTAAAAGAGGTGAGGTGTTCTATATATTTTCAACAGCCATTATGCATAGTATCAGTTGTTTAGCCCAAATCTGGGAGGAAAAGTGGTATCATCCGATAGCTTTTGCTAGTCGGAAATCGGGCATTTCAGAGATTAACTATACCTATATGGAGAAGTTGTGTCTTGCGATGGTCTTTGGGACTAAGAAATTCAGGCACTACATCCTCTATGAAAAGGTAGTATTCTATACGAAGGCGGAAGGACTTAGATTGCTTATGAACAAGCTGTAGCCGCCTGATCGTTTGGCAAAGTGGTTAATCACTTTGCAGGAGTTTGATTATGAGATTAAGAGTAAGCCACCGAGGTTGTAGGGTATTGTGGAATGCCTTGCGGATTTTGGGGAGCCGAAAGAGACTTTGGCTGAAGGAAGTGATATTGAGGAAATGTTTAAAATTGATACAACTTCTATTCCATCTTGGTATGCTGCTATTACACACTATCTATCAACAGGAGAGACGGGAGCTGGTTTGTCAAAGTCTGAAAAGAGAAAAATCAAACAACAGGCATTGAATTTTTCATTGATCGTAGGGACCCTATATCGGCAAGGTGTTGATGATATCTATCGCCGATGTGTGATGCCTGACGAGGTTCCTTTTATCTTGGAGGAGTGCCATGACTCTGCATGTGGAGGGCACTTTGCAAGACGGTTGACGGTGCAAAAAGCATTAAGAGCTGGATATTGGTGGTCGTCCATCTTCCAAGATTCTTTTGAGTATGTTAAGAAATGTGATACATGTCAAAGACATGATAGTAGAGAGAATAGGAAACGCCCACTTACACCTATCATGGCTATTCTTCCATTTGAGAAGTGGGGCATTGATTTTGTGGGTCCTATTACTCTGTCATCTACTACCCAGAAGAGGTACATTATAGTAGCCACAGATTATTTTACAAAATGGTCAGAAGCGTGGGCGACGAGGCAGGACAATGCAAAAGAGACTGCAAGTTTCCTGTTAGAGCAGATAATCTGCCGTTTCGGTCCCCCGAAGGAATTATTGTCAGACCGTGGAACCCGTTTTTTGAATAAGGTGATCAAAAGCCTGACAGAAGCTTGGCAGATCAAGCACAATAAAACGACTCCTTATGATCCGCAAGTAAAAATGGGCAAGTTGAAAGTACTAATAAACAACTTGTGGGGATCTTGTCTAAGATAGTCTCTGAGAAGAAATGAGACTGGGACAAGAAGTTGTATGTGGCAGTATGGGCGTACAATACGATGTTCAAGAGAGCTACCGGCCATACTCCATTTAAATTGGTCTATGGGGAAGAGTGTGTGCCCTCGAGATTGAGTTGCCAACCATACGGTTTGCAATTAACCATTCCTTGGGAGATAAGGATTCCCTTTTTGAACGTTTCACGACTATAGCCCACCTGGATGAGCTAAAGTTGCAGAGCTTATTACACCACGAGTTAGCCAAGCGTCGGATGAAGCAGTTGCATGACCTTAAAGCAAAGAAATATACCTTTAAAAAAGGGCAATTAGTCCTCTATTACGATGCGCGTAGGGAGCTGTTTCCAGGGAAGCTCGAACCTAAATGGGATGGCCCCTACAAGATTGTCAGGTTAGGGAAAAATAGGTCTACGGCCTTATTAGCTGATTTACAGGGAGTAGAGTTTAAAAATAAGGTTAATCTTAATAAGATTAAACCTTATTATTTCTAAGTATGCTAATATAGAGAAATGCATTGCAGGTCCATGCTAGGAATGATTTGAGACCTGCAAAAGAGCTTAAAAGTTGGTTGATGGGTCGGTTAATCCCTTATTTGGAACACCCATATCTGGAGCAGAGATACCATCAGGGGAAACTTATCTGGTGGAGCAAAGGGTACAAAGTGATTGAGCAAGAAGACGGAACCTTTGTGTGGGAGATTAAAGTCTTCTGCCATCACTGCTTACGACTGTTGACGAGTATCCCTGTTGAGTTCAATGAAGAAGGTGGGATGGAGCCGTCAGTTCATCCTCTCAACATGCTAAACTTTGATTACCATAATTATGAGTAGAGGGGTTCGTGATGGCCAGCTGTGTAAACCCATTGTGGACGTACATATTATATTTTGACGGAGCGTCCAGGGGCCCTAATAAAAAAGGGAGTGTTGGAGTAGTAATCCGAGATCCCTGACGAAGAGTTACGATGAAGCTAGCTGCTTATCTCAGGGTAGGATTCACTAACAATATGGCGGAGTATAAAGCCTTGATTATGGGACTGCATATTGCCAAACAAGGTGGTATTCATCGGTTGTTAGTGAAAGGGGATTCCCAGTTGATCCTGAATCAGCTAGATGGGACATACACAGTGAGGAATCCCATTCTTTGTATGTATCATTGAACTGCGATGACCCTACTAGAGGTGTTTGAGAGAGTGTCTTTTCAGCTGATTCCACGTTATTGGAATCAGTTTGCAGATTCACTAGCAAATCTTGCTTATGAGGAAGACCTCTTCCTCAATTGTGGTCCTAGTTTGGATATTGTTATCAATTATGAAACAGGACCCAGTCGCTTGTGGGGAATGTTATCAGAGCATGCAATATATGGCAGACGATGGTTGATATGGGTGATGCAAAGAGTAGCCGAGACCAATCTACCGTTATTAACTTGGACCAATAGGTTAATTAGAAAACATGTTATGCGTACGCCTCTTGCCATATATGTAGGAGGGATGGGTCATAACCTTATGCATTTAGTCTAGGGCTGCGAGCCTATTTTTCCTCCTTGGAAAGGAGCTTATTATTGTATATTTATGCTATTCTAGGGAAGGATGTGTAGGTGCTATTCTGTTTGATTTCATTAGGCCAAGAGGGCCAGTGTTGTTAGGTGTTATTACTTTATTTCATTAGGCCAAGAGGGCCGATCCTTTTTTTGTAGTGAAGTGCTTTATTTCATTAGGCCAAGAGGGCCAGTTTTCTATTTAGTGCAGGTGTGGTTAATGGTTTCTTGTTCGAGTTTTGTGCTAGACAGGTTCGAAAGAAGAGCTTGGAAGGAGCCTTTTGTTGTGTGGAAGCTTCTCGTGGCCCTATCCAGGTGATATCTCTCCTTTATGAGTACTGTGGTTGTTATGCCATATGTGTTTGTGTACTTGTGGGGGTTTTTCTTTTCTTGTTGGGGACCGGCGTCCAAGGCATGAAGTCCCGAGGTTTAGGTTAAGTATGTTTGAGGAAGGTCTAAGTAGTCGTTGCCTCATGTAACGACATTGTCAAGCATCAAAAGACCTGTTTTAGAAGGGGGTCCTAGTGAGCCTATTTTGCTAGCCTGCTAGGCAGCCGTTTCCGGAGTTCTTGTTAGTTGTGAGGCAGTTAGAGAAGCCTACCAGAAATCCTGAATAACTTAAAGAGAATACAAAGGTGTGTAAAAAGGGGTTCTAACCCCTATTAAAGAAAAGAAAAGAAAAACAAAATTTATGAGCAGTTGATCATTGCCTTGCGAAGGCCTGGTAGGTTCCTGGGGACGAGTCAGACCCGGGGCATGCCTTGTCTTCCTAGGGGTGGCATCTTGCTAGACAAGAAGAAAATAAGGAAGGTTGGAGCGAAAATAAAAGTGAGCGTCAGAAAAGGATTAAGTGTTGCCTTGCGAGGGCTTGGTAGGTTCTTGGGTATCGAGACAGGTCCTGAGGCCGATGCTCTATTCTCCTTGGGTCACTACGCTCAGCTTAGCTCCTTTTTACATGCCCGAGTATGGAAAATAAAAACCCTAAAAGAAGAAATGTGCTAAAAGAAAGTACTTCTTGATCAGGCTATAGGAGTCCTCGTCTAGTAGGAGCTCCTAGTTGTGTTGTCCTTAGTTAGGTAGGTAGTTCAGACCACCACTTCGGGCAACCTCTTTGACAATTATTTTTAGTTTGGCTGTGTTGGAGCGGTTGGTTAGTGACTAGCTTTGGCCTTTCTATCAGATTATGCTAGGCCTATTCCTTGTGGATGTCATGCCTTGGTTTTGTCAGGGGGTAGGGTGAGCACTATGATGTGTTTAATACGTATCTACTTTGTATCAGCTTGATGCTTCCTTTGGTTGTTTTGTGCAGATCTACTGTGGGATTCGACGAGCTGAGTCACCCTATCCCATGGTCACCAATGAGAGCGGAGTTTTGCTGCCGAGAAGTGCTTAAAAATAGCTAAAAATTACGAATATCAAGGGAAAAATATTCAATGTCGAAGGCGGCGGCTCGACCTAGGACGATTTTAAGCGTCAAGTGCTCTAAAGACGCCCGTGCGGCACTTGTGGACTTTTAATAATTTTCTCATGTGCTTCTCGAGTCAGGGAAGCTGCCAGCCAGTCTAGGATGCCGAGGCGGACGACTAGGATTTTTCGAAATGCGATTTGGACGTCGGACGCGAGAAAGGCCGGGAAAAGGGCCAGAATGGAAGGGGTGGTCAAGGAGGGATCCCAAAGGGGGTGCCTTTTGGGACCCCCCCCCCCTTAATTTGTTTATGAGGTAGGGGGGCATGGCATCGCGCTGATTAGCGCAGCGCAAAACTGACGCCTCCCCCTCAAATGGCATAGTGTGGCTGCAAATACCCACTAGAGAAGAAGATGGCTGATGAATCCCGATGGCAAGGCGTTCAAATCGCTCTAGATCGTGCGTCCAATAGCGGGCTGCAGAGAGAGAACAGAAATCATTCTTTCTCTCTCCTCCCTCTCTCTCCTCTAGAGGCAGATTCATGTGGGAAGAAAAAGGATCGACGGATGCTTGTCCAACCGAGATGGGATTGCTCCGTGATGCAAGAGGAGGGTAGATTGCTGATTCCGGACTGTCATGGACATTAATGGCTGCTGGAAATCAGTCCCAAAACATGGCAAATAAAAACCCGCAACCCGCAAAGAACGGTAATATTATTTTTTTTACAAAGGGAATTGATGTTTTATGGAATTTGCTTCATGAATATTTGTTCCCATGGGCTGATTATGCATTATGTTGATGTTTGCTATGAGTTTAATCAGTTTATGCTCAAAAAATCAAAAAATCATAAGTGTTATGACTGAAATTAATGGTATAGAACTCGTAAAACACGCGTTTAAGAGGCAAAATGGGGTTGTTTTTTGCAAAATAAAGGGAAAACATGAGATATAACATCAATAAAACCTAAAATCTTGCCGTCAAAGAACCTAAGGGCCACAGTCCATAATCAATCTTAATTTCTAGTCATTTTTTATTGAAGATAATAGAGGAAAAATACCAAAAAAGGTGGAAAATGGGTTTTAAATGGGAGAAAATTAGGAAACGATAAAAAGAAAATTCCAAAAAATCACATAAGTGTTTGTGCGATGTATAATGAAGGTAGAGCATGAGGTTAGCCTCGGTTTACCCTCATTTCTATGTTTTTGTCCGTATTTATTGCTTTCTCTACAAAGAAATACACATAAAATGACTCTTACACCTATCAACGATTGCAAAACATTAAATGGTAGGGTGAGAGAAGAGTTTGAGCATCAAAGTACAATCTTAAATCTGATTTATGTGTTGCATCATGGTTATAGGATGTTGTTTTAAAATAAAGAAAAAGGCAGCATGAGCGTAAGGCTTGGTGTCTCTCCTCGTTTCAATACATAAACGTTAGCATGGAAATCATGAAAAGATTGGTTTCGCATGATACACAATGCTGATTTTCTATTGTTTGTGCACTAAACCATTCACATTATGCACTATGCATGGTTCATGGTATCAAAGGAAAATATCGTGGACTGCATAGCAATTGTTTTCTTAGGACTTTGACCCACGTTTGAGAGTGTGAGGTTATCCCTTGCCGTAGGGTAGAGGGTCGGTTTCCTAAGGGACTGTGAAGTGAGGAAGTATGGTATATCTTCTAGAAATACGAGAAATATAAAAGAGAGGAGTTTGTGCTGGTTTGTGTTATATGTTTAGCAGCGCATCAAAGGGCCAATCCGTGCGATGTAGGAGAGCTGTAGTGGGGCTCTGACTATTAGTCGGTGGAGTGCCTCCTATGTGTGTGTGACGAGGCTTTATGCCTAATTACTTTAGGATCTCCCTCGGAGGAGTTTAAGGGAAACGTTGGACTATAAACTATAAACGCAGGAATTAAGCTTTAGGGCAGTGTGTCCCTTAGCATTAGATTGACGCTCCTGGTCCGCGAGGCCGTGAGGGTGTTTGTGTGTCATGAGCATGAGGTCCGGCTAGTGCTATAGCCAGTGCCGGCCCATTTTAGGTCCCATCACACGTCTTGAGGACTAGGGCAAAGAGTATGAGTTGAAGAGTGTGTCATACTTTGACGGATCTCGAAACGCAACAAAAAATCTCCAAAGATGCCATTTAGTAGTAAACAGAGCTCAAGAAGGTTAGATCAATGTCTGATGGAGCAGTTGAGGCTAGAAACAGTGAACATATCAGTGTGGCTGATGAGTTGATAGCCTGGCAATGATGCAAAGGAGTAAAATGTAGTAGATCAGGTGATGTAGCAGATAGGCATTGATGCAACTAGTTTGCGATCAATTCTGCGATAAAACTAGTATTTTGTATTTATTACATAAGGGTCTCTTAAATTCTTGTATAAAAAAATTAAACTTACAAAAAGGGATTTATAAATTATGGTAAAAAACACAAAAGGGTCAAACAAATATCACATAAAAGATCACATAGGGATATATAAAACATGCCATGAACACACGTGATATATAGTATTTGTATAGAGTGACCCCCCCAAGGATTGCTCCTCTTCTTTTTCAAAGTTAGAACCTCAATTTTGGCATTGTTTAAATTTTTGGTGAAATGTTAGGTTTTTGCTAAAGACTTTGGTTTATTTACTAGTCATCATATTGAAAGAGGAACATTTGGATTTTGTATTTGGTGGCTAGTCCTTTCATGATGTTGGAATCAAATACTAATCTTATTTTATTATCTATCACTTTATTTTAAAGGAAATAGTGCTATATGTACTTACTAAAATTAAGATTGGAAATGAAAAAGACTTTAAACTTTCATATTGTGTTGTAGTTATGTTATCAATATCTACAATAAATGTGTTTTGGTAAGTCCTTCTGTCATTGAACATCCTTCCCTAAGTATTCCTATTATTATTGTCTAACATGTGAGAAAAAGCCATTAAGAACTCAAGACCTTCACTCTATATTCACTATTTGAGGTATTAGAGGCTCTTACTTTGCCATTACTTGGATTCGATTATGAGTTATTCATTTTTTCATTGAATTCAATATCTAGTGAATGTTGATATCTCATACCGTTACTCCTTTGCTTTATGATATTCCGATTCTAAAAATTATTATTTTTTCCAACCATACTATCCTAGCATCATTTTTGGTACCCCCATTTAGGAGAGTTGTTTAACCTTGATTTTGGAAATTTGAATGAATGTTGATCTTAGAAATGGCTTTGTCTCTTTCGGAGTTTCATGGAACAAACTCTAAAGACCCCTAAAGATTTTTTAGAAACCTAAAACTCAATTATTAGATCTACAAAGTGAAAGATTCCGATAATAAGCTCCAAGTACTTTGGTATCACTTACAAGGTAATTGATAAAACTAGATATTTGATTATGAGTGATACTTCAATTTACAAAAGCCTGCATAGAAGTTGCAATATCTGACCAATACTATTTCATTCTATCTCAACTTCAAAATAAGCAAAGGTAGGCTAATATTTGGGTGATGATAGAATCTTATGTATAAATAATGAACCAAAGTATCTAGGACTTATCTTTAGAACTTGAAGGGTAAATTTAGGGGGAAATTTTTGCCTAAAGGATTTTTTTTTTGAGATTCTTGTGGTTACCATTCTAACTTTTTTGGCTTGAAAACTCAAAAATAGCCCATATATCCAAAAATTTATATATTTTGGTCTAACATTTACCTAAAAATAGATTAAAAATCATGCTATTTGAAAATATTTGCCCAATATTCTAAACTCTTCACCTTTGATTAGCCAAACATTCGCCCACCTACCTACAAATAAAAAATCATGAGGATCTCTTATTTTTTCCATTTAGAATCTGACATTGAGAGAATGTGAGATAGCTCCAACCACAGTGAACACAATGACTTTATGAATGGATTAAGATCATCAAATAGAGGAGTTAGAAAGGATTTAAAGAGCCTTGTGTAATAAACCCCCCTATCCGTGTCCCATAGGACCCCCCCAGTAATTTTTCATTACAATTAGTGCAAATTTTTTATCTCCTCCCCCCTCTCGACGCCGAACAGGTGGTGGGGGGGGGAGTAGGAAGAAGTAGAAGATAAAGATGATGAGGTAGATGGCCATGACGATGATGAGGGGGAGGCCACGTGGCCTACCACCCCCTAGGCCACCTCGCTTAGTCTACGAGAGACTGAGAACTCTTGCCGCCATGCACACTAACAAGTTGTGGGGTGGGGGAGGTGCCACCACCACCACCCCATACCACCTTTCCCCCACCTCCCTCCCGTTATAACCCCCCCTCCCCCCATCAAAATGAAAGGATAAGAAGAAGGTGCCAGGGTACGCTGCACAGAGAGAGAGAGAGAGAGAAGGTTGTAGAAGGTTTTTTTTCCCTCTTTAGAGTGAGATCACATGCACCTCCCCTTCCCTTATATCCTATTAGCCTTTTTTTTCCCCATTGTCCCCTCTATTGAGCAAGAGGCTGCTAAAGTTCCTATGGAGGTTGCACTTATAGAGAGGAAGATCAAGAATTGCCCCTAAGCGAAGAATGTCGCGTGTGGGTGGCGATCCCACAACCAGAAACGAAGCTTTAGGCGAGGGTATCACCATTAATACAACTACGATATGAGATATAGGTAATACATTTCCAAGTTGTTAGATGCTTGCATTGATTCCCGCATGGGTTACAATAGGTCCCATACTATACCACATGAGAATAGTTCATTGAAAATGATAAATTTCATCTCAAATATTTGAAAGATTGAGTTTTCAAAATGCATGTACCAAGAGAAGTGAATTGCACCTAGATTTTATGCGATAAATTCATACATAGCCTAAACAACACATAATGTTCCAAGGTATTATTGACTTCCTCTTCTTGCAAATTAATAGGTATGTTTTCGCCACATTGAAGGGATATGTGGTAGCCTAGTTCAAGGGTTAGGAAACCCTAAGTCAATGAAAATACCGATACTTTTATACTTGTTGAGAAGAAGGTTGGGTTGTCGATCAATGTAAGTGATCAATAGAACTTACATCTTGTATAGTTGTATGAGACCTTAACATATGCCATATCCGAATGAAGGGGATGTTAAGTAAAATTATGCATAGTATCACTCTTAGATCCCAAGGGAAAGAGCAAACATGCATATGGAAATGTTATCACATCTATTCTTGCATTGTTTAGAGAAATACAATGGGTTTTGTTGGTTGATCAAACAACATCCAAAATGCTTTTACATTCAGCTGATTGTTGGATTGTCATTTGGATGATTATTCCGAGTGCTATTGTTTGATGGTGAATTCATGGTAGGGATCTATGATGACAAATTGCCATGAGGATAAATAATTTTTTTCTTGGAAGATTATATTAAGGCTGACTACCTTCACTGTATTGATTCTTAAATGAATTAATTAAGGAAAGTTTCTTTGCATGGGTGGATCACCTCCATGATTGCACCATAGATCAACCTCAAAAGGGCACTGCTCGATTCACGGGTCGAAGATTGAGTGGTTAAAAGCTAATCATGGGAAAAATGTTTCACTCCTAGGCAGTTTGCAAGTCATGTGGAGCTCTAGACACTCCTTGCCAAGTCCGGAATGGAGTTGAAGACCTCTGTGGTCCCAATGTCTGTGGCATTGGAAAATCCTATTCTAGATAAAGGATGGAAATTGTGGTGCCATGTGATTTGGACCAGCTACTTCTGCAGTGTAGAAGGGACATGTAATTTCTCATGTATGGGCAACAGGAGACAAATATTAACTTGAAGATAAGTTAAGGAGTTTGTGTGTCAAAAGGAGTGCTTGCTTTGTTTTCGTGTCGGTGCTATAAATTACATGAATGAACCATCTTCCCTAAAAGGCTTAATCAAGGAAGATAATTTTAAATGTCACACATAAATGTGGTAGGACCTAATTAAATAACTAAAGAATGCCTATTGATGGAAGTGGGTGGGCGGGACTCTCAATGGGTCTGCCTTATGGCAGGGCAGTCTCCCATAGAACTGGGAGGCTTCTCATAAGGTTTCTGACCCTTAGAAATTGTTAGGTTAGAACCTCAATTCATGCAACTTTAGGGGACCGCAATCGGACTATGCCCTATGGGTAGACAAATTAAGCGAGGCATCCCTCTTGTTTCCCATTCTTTTTGAACCAAGTGTGGCATGGATGTGCTTCGACTTGGATATCTCTGCGTAAAGTGGGATGTCTAAGACCTGATGCTAGAATGCTATCAAGAGACATTGACCACTAGGAACCCAAAATTCTGGTTGATCCTAGTGGGCTCAGGCCGCAAACTTTCTATTGCAAGGTGGACTCAAGAAACCTTAGGCGACAAACCCTGTAACATTCCATGGGAGTTCCAAGCAGCAACGTTTAGGACCGCTAAAATGGGCCTCGACATTCAATAGGCAACCACATTACACCTTGAGACCTTTGTGGAAGGGGTGAGGATATCAAAATATGAAGACAAGCAAGCCAAAAAAAAGAGAAATTTTGTAAAACCATAGAAGAAATTAAGATCAAGTTTTGTGCAAGAATAAGAGGGTTAGTTATCTCTATCCTGAGAGAGGTGTATCTTATTATTTGTATAGAAGGAATGAGATAACTTATGAGATACTAACAAAATTCTAGAACAATAAAATGTCAAGAAAGATTGAGAAAAATGGGCTTGTTTTAATGAGCATGAGAAAAGAAAAGAATCCAAAAGTATAAGCTCCTTGGCATTATACAAAGATGATTTAAGTTGCATGTCAAGTGGGTGGAATGATGAGTAAGGATCTATTGACACAACCTTGGAGCATAAAGAAAGTGAAGGAGAGTTATCGATGAGTAAAGATGAGCAGCAGAGTGATCTAAATTCTAGGGGAGATGTGGTGGATCAAGGTAATCTCAAAGGTTTGGATTATATGGATCATAGTGATAGGTTTGTATACCTTGATATTGGGAAGAGGATTCACTACAAGGGAATGGGATCATAGTGATGGCGGATTTCAACAAAAAATATGGGTGTTGCTATCAACATCACTAATTTTAGTTTTCAATGCTAATAGCAACACTCACATCAATGCTAATAGTGATGCCAATAGTCATTCTATTTGCAAAGTCAATAATAGCGATGCAAATAGTGATGTCACTTTGAAAAAAAGAAGTAACCAAAACCCAAGCATGGCATTTCTTGAAACTATTTGAGAGAGAGAGAGAGAGAGAGAGAGAGAGAGAGAGAGAGAGAGAGAGAGAGAGAGAGAGAGAAAGAGAGAGAGAGAGAAAGAGAGAGAGAGAGAGAGAGCTCATCACCACCTCTACTGCCGCCACCACTACCATACACGAAGAAGAAGGAGAAGAGTGCAAAGGAGATGGGAGAGAAGCCACACAAAAGGGAGGTGTGAAGGGTTTCATCTTCATTGAGGTAGGTACATTACCTCTTCTTTCATTGTTTTTGTGTTTTCTTCTTTTCTTTCTCTATTTTTGTTTGTGGAGAGATGCATTGAGAGAGAGGGAGGGAGATAGAAGAAGGGAGGGAGAGGAAGAGAGAAAGAGGGAGAGAAAGTAGAGAAGGGAAACAAAGAGGGAGGAAAAAGAGAGGGAAAGATAGAAATAGAGAGATAGAGGGAGGGAGATCAGAAGGAGGGTGACGGAGAGAAGGGGGGACGGATAAATAAATGGAGAGGAAGGGAAGGAATCAAAGAAAGGGAACAAGATAGAGAAAGAGAGGTAGGGAGAGAAACAGCGAGAAAGGACATAGAAAAATAGAGAGATGTAGAGAGAAGGAAGGGAGGAGAGAGAAAAAAGGGCGAGGTAGAGGGAGGAGAATGAAATGAAGAGAGAGGGGGAAGAGACAAATAAAGACATGGAGGGAAAGAGAAAAGAAAGAGAGAGAGGGAGAGACAAACAAAGACAGATGAAGGGAGGGAAACAAAGAAAGGGAAAGAGAGAGAAAGAGGAGTGGGGAGAGAAATAGAGAGATGGAGAGGAGTAGAGAGGGAGGAGTGATAAAAATAGAAAGGGAGAGAGAGAGAAGGAAGGGAGATAAAAGGAGCTTCATAAAAATTAGAGAGAAGGAGAGAGAGAGAAAGAAATAGAGAGATGGAGGGAGAGAGAGAGAGAGAGAGAGAGAGAGAGGGCGAGTAAGGGAGAGAAACAATGAGGGAGAGAGATGGGGAGAGAAACAAAGAGACAAAGAGAGAGAAAGAAAGGAAGAGAGAAAAAAAGAGAGAGAAGGAAGAGAGAGAGTGAAAGCTTCATGAAAAATAGAGAGAGGGAGAGGAAGAGGAAAATAGAGAGATGGAGAGGGAGGAGAGTGAGTGAGTGAGAAAAATAAACAAAGAGAGGGAAAGGAAGGGAGACAGAAAGAAAGAGAAAGAAAAGAAAGAGAGAGAGAGAGAGAGAGAGAGAGAGAGAGGGCGAGTAAGGGAGAGAAACAATGAGGGAGAGAGATGGGGAGAGAAACAAAGAGAGAGAAAGAAAGGAAGAGAGAAAAAAAGAGAGAGAAGGAAGAGAGAGAGTGAAAGCTTCATGAAAAATAGAGAGAGGGAGAGGAAGAGGGAAATAGAGAGATGGAGAGGGAGGAGAGTGAGTGAGTGAGAAAAATAAACAATGAGGGAGAAATAAACAAAGAGAGGGAAAGGAAGGGAGATAGAAAGAAAGAGAAAGAAAAGAGAGAGAGAGAGAGAGAGAGAGAGTTATAGAGAGATGGAAGAAGATAGAAAAAGAGAATAGGAGAGAAAAAGAAAAATAGTGAGAGAGAGATAGGGAGAGGGAAAGATAGATGGAGGAGAATATAAAAATAGAAAGCAAGAGATAGAAAGAGAGAAATAGAGAAACAAAGAGAGAATGAGAGAGGGGAAAAGAGAGATAGGGAGATATTGCTTCCCATTTCTCTATTTTCTAAGTTTCTTATTTTCTCTCTTTATTTTTATTTGTGAAGAGATGGATGGGAAAGAAATAGAGAGTGAGGGGGACACAAATAGAAAGATAGAGGGAAAGATTCGAAGGGAGAGAGAGAGAGAGAGAGAGAGAGAGGAGAGAGAGAGAGAAGTAGAGAAAAAATCAGAAAAAGAAAGCATATTGTCTATTCTAACATAATTGAAATAGACAACCATGATGGCTATGACATTCAAGATTGTGAGGAGCATCTCAATCATCGTGTCCCCTGTCCTTGCACTCAATGCAAGCTTGCAATTTGATAAAAGTGTTGCTTGTCTATAGACCACGTCTGACACTTTGGCGAGTTTCAATCAAAGACCATTGACCAAGCAATCTTAGACTTTGAGCTAATGGTAAGAAAAATGTGTAATAATCATGCTTTACATTCAAATTGTAATTGAAAATCATATACAATAATAGTAGATGTGCCCTAGAAATGTCTACACAAAGATGCAGTTTCAACCCAAGGAATGCACTTATTATGGCTCAAAAGAAGAGTTTGTGGGCGTAGAATGGATGAAGTGCCTAAGCTAATAAACCCATTAGAGGGCACATTGCTAACTACACCCTTGACACTAGATGAGGTAGTGGGCCTTTTGGTCCATTCTCCAATCATTGAGCCCAAGATGGAGGCAATGATAGATGCAGTATTACCCATAGATACTCAGTCATCTAATCCATTGATAAAGGATGCATCTATACCATTATATGATGGGTGCCACGTGTCTTGCTTAAAGATACTACTTCGTCTCCTAAGTGTACATGCAAAGTATGATAAAGCAATTTGAGTGTGAATAACTTGTCCAGGTATATACTATGCTCCCCTGTCCTTGACTCCATTACAAAAATGGTTTTTATGCTCTTAAAAGGTACTTGGGTTTTTTTTCCAAGTTGCTAAAATATCACATATTGCCACCTATAAACATGATGTCAGAGTGTCATGATGATGCACCACTAGTATTACGAAGGCTTGACACGGACTATAATAGCATTCATGCATGTATCAATGATTATGTATTGTTTTGAGGAGACTATGAGACTATGAAGACATGTCCAAAGTGTGGCGCTCATAGGTATCAAGAGCACTTGCAAGGGAAAACCAACTCTCAAAAGGTTTTGAGCACTTAGACCATGTATACATCATATGTTTCACACATCAAGCATGGTGAGCTTAACAATGCGGCATTGCACAAAATAGATCCATAGATGGAGTCTAGCAAATACTAGGAGATTTGCATGCATAGAGTCACATTGACTCCATCTTTTCAGCCTTTTCACATAAGCCAAGGAATCTTTGAAACAATCTTGCTATGGATAGCATGAATCCATTTTGTTTTCACTTAACTTCTTATAGTGTGTGGCCTATAGTCCTTGTAAAATAAAACATCTCACCATGACTTTCTATGAAGAAGGAACACTTGATTCTCAGAGTGCTTGTTCCTAGGCACTATAAGTTAAGAACATGGATGTCTATCTCCATTCATTAGTTGATGAGCTCAATATTTTGTGGAAGGAGGGAAGACATGAGCAAGCATGTTTGTCAACAGTTTGCTAATATACGGATCATTCATATGTAGACCATAGATGACTTTCTAGGATTCGCAGAGTGGTCAATTAAATGAGCTTATATTCTCATTACTAATATCTAACATGGCTCATTTATATATGTATTGACGAGATAGAGATATTGTGATAGGTCTGACTACTTAGATGTTTGTATTGACAAGATAGAGATATTGTGATAATCTAATTACCTTAGGTTATCATGCATGTCCATTGTGTGGACCAGAGTTAGATTACCAAAGGTTGCGAACCATGAAGAAGATGATATATCAAGGATATGTTACTTTCTTACACCGGAGAACCATGAATTGAGAGCAGATTTTCTTGGACAGTTATCATCTCCAATGTTTGTTATACCAATAGGTATGTCTACTCCTATGACTCTAGGTTTTACTCAGTCATCCACACATGCCACCCCTACGAATGCTACTCTAAGAGATACCATGCTTGTAGGTACGCCTGATGGACACGGGTCTTTTGGTTAGGCCTAAAAGTGTGGTCGTAGATGGTAGAGGAGAATGCACCTTAGATGTACCCCAATAGGATTTAAATACCCTTGTGGATGAGAAAACACTTGTTGTGATCATAAATGATATGGGGAGGAGGGGGATGGCTTACATGAAAGAGTTGTGGCAACAAGTATTTAGGGACAATATTCTAGACCATTAAAAAAATATACCACAGGGGAATAAGAACTATGTGATAACATCCTTACACAAGGAGTTCCCAATACCTACCACAGTCGAGAGGTTTTCCACAGGATGGATCATGGATTGTATATATATGTCATATATACAATCAAATACATGCAAGACAATCAAAAGTGGTGCTTCAAGGCCCGAGTGGTTGGATGCAGAGAATTTGACAAAGACTCAGAGAGGAGGCAATAAATTCTTCACGACGATGGCGGCAACAGTATGAGGTAGCAAGGGCACGATTGGAGGCAAGGTTCATGCATCATTTGGGGAGAGTGACGGCGGCCATTGAACTTATTTGGAGAATCTTGTAAGTTCTCTTTTGTTTGTTCTCACTTTCTTCTTTAGAATACCACTTGTACTAATAACCTTATTTCTAACAATGCTACTTTGTTTTCTTTTCAGCATTCCATCATAAACCATGATTCTACAGGTTTGGAGACTCGATAGGGATAGAGATATAGTCTCATTACACTCATCAATAGATTGTATGCACATAGTGGCCTAGTAAGTCATGTCTCTTTCTTATTATCAGTCACAAGTTCTTTTGTGATGCATTATGTAGTGTGGATTAATCTTTGGTTATTTATATTGCAGAGTTTGTTCGAAAATCCATTACATCAAGATGAGCTCTCAAATGACAAGGACCTGTAGTAGTCACTTGGATTTGTGGAGTGCACATTCTTTTCTTTTTTGGCCTTGTGAACCAATGCAGGCTCTTTCCATGTAGCATTCCTTAGATATATTTCTCATCCTTTGTATGGACTCACATTTTGCGATATCTATAGATATATTTCCGTGTTTGTTTTAGACTCTCCTCTCTATTGTTCCATGTAGTTTTATGAAATTTCCTTCTTGATCTTATACTTATTTTAATATTGAATCAATGAATATTTTTTTCTAGCATTTCATAATGCATGTGTCTTGATAACAATTGTATACTAAATTTATAATTCCTTTATGGAACATTATTCAAAACATCATGCTAGAAGATAGTAGGAAAGTATGTTGTGCTTTCACCTATTTCACTTTTCTTCATAACCATTACTATTAGCATAGCTAATTTACTACACTCATCGCTATTAGCATCAATAAATGCATCGAAAAGCATCACTATTTACATCACTTTTACAATGCAAATAGGGGTGCTAATATAGTGACAAATATGTAGAGATGTGTATACCAATGTTTTTTGTGACAATAGGGGAAAGTTTTTAGATGAATATTTTGGTCGCTTTAGATAGTGGTATATGGCTTGTATCTTGTAGTGATTGATAATATTAAAATGCCAAGTGAGGAAGATATGATTGAAGATAATTCTTTGACATTTTCATAGCAATATGAGGAGGAAGACTTGAGAGTCAAAAGGTTAGAATATGAGGTTGGGGTTTTGAATTTGTCATCTATTAAGAGCAATGTCATAGCGAGTTTCTATATGTTAGTTACAAGAGTTTTGAGGCTAAGGCTGCAAATATTTGAGTGATGTTAGTTGTGACTCATTTCAATTTTGTTTATTTGCTTATGGATTTTCTCATCTCTCTTCATGCTATTAAGAGTCTAGGAGAGGCTCTTATTTGTTTTGAAATGGATTGTGGTTGTATTTTAAGTCTTAGTGCAACTCCATCTATTGTTGATTATGATTGTGATGATGATGTTGCTAATTGTGATGTTCACTCAATGTTTATGTTTTAAGTGTACCTAACCTTACACGTCCTCACTTGGCATTTGAATATTATCAATCACTACAAGATGTAAACACTGGATCCTATGGTTTGTCTCTTGTTAAGGTTTGTTGTTAGGATGCTATGGATGTGTTGAATACTCTTTGAATGTTGTATATGCACTAAAGTCATGTTAATGTTGATGGGTTGTATGATTTAGAGAGGTGTTCTAAAGTGAGCTCATGTCTAATTGACATGTTTTGGTTTTTGTTGTATTGTGAGTATAGAAGTGATTTAATATGTTAATGATGATGGTGTTATGGAGATAAGAGACCCTTGCCTACTAACTTGTGATGAAGCTCATTTGAATTAATGTGGATGAGTCAAATTTTTAGGTTGAGTTTGGCAACAATGATGGGAATGAGACCTTCTTTGATAACTTAGAAACTATCATGTTTTCTCCTAGGGTAGATGGGATGAATTTTGAGGAATTTTATAAATGATGGTTTTATGATTGTGTTGATTTTTTTGGGGATTTCTAGTTGAGAGTCTTTAAAGATTTTATATTTGATTCTGATGATGGGATTCATAGTTTCTACTTACGCTTGAAGAAGTTGTCTGAGAGTGTTTAGATAATCTAGTTCTTCTCTAGTGCATCTCTTTATTGATTTAAATTTGTATGCTCATGTTCTCTATTATCACACCAAATATGTTGGTGTAAAAAACCTTCTCACATAGGTCTCTGAATGCAAGAGATGCGATCCTTTTCTTCCATGATTCTTACAATTTTTAGTTCTAAATCATGCATGTCCTTAAATAGTTCATCCATAACATCTTGTTAAACTGGAGTAGCTATGGAAATAGGCTACTTTCCTACATTCTTTGTGACCTTGCTAGTGAGTATAGGTATAGGCCCAACCTGCATCTAGCCCATCCTCTCTATCTCAACCAACTAAAGACAACATCAATAATGTCTTATACTCAATTTGGAAGGCCTACTCAATAGTCTCATCTTTGAAAATTTCTTCTAAGCTTAGCTATAAAGAAGAATCTAGGGCTTGTAATAATAATTCTATCTTCTCAATTTTAGGAGCTTTCTACTCTACACTCTCCAACCATTCAAATGTTCATTCAAATTCATATGAAATATCTATAGTTATAAGATTCTTACTGGATTTTATAGTCCACTCCATGAGAGTATTGCAAGTTATTAAGTCACAAAACTTGCATATTTAATGAAAATATCCTCCTTTAGAGATTTATTGGACTCATTTTGACTTGCATTTTTTGTATACATTTCACTTAAGTGCAGCTTTAGCTCTAGCATCCAAAGTCAAGTAGCTGGAGTCAGTACCCTTAGCTAGCCACAAAGGGGGACTCACAAATGCCTCACTCAACTATGGATGTGGTGGTTGTGGTGGGTGCATTGAAGAGCTACAAACTTCCTCTCCTCCTCATTCTAAGGGTGGTTATGTGGGGTGTTGTGGAGATACAAATGTAGTGACCCCATGGATGGTAGCTACCCCTTAGTCCCACACTCAGTCTAGGAAGAATGGCTCAACTGGATGTTTTGGAGACATCAATGCAATGTCACCATCCCATCACTCAAGTGGATGCTTATCACCTCCAGGATTTGCCTCACCTATAGGAATATTTCTACTCTCCAAATTCCTAGTTTTATTAGCTGTCCACAAGCACCCCTATTGATGCTACTCTGAGAGATACTATCTCTGTATGTATGTGAAACAGACAAGGCTTTTGTGCTTATTCCCACGAGTGTGGTTACAAATGGAAGAAGGCGCATCTTAGACCCACCCTACAAGGATATGAATACTTAATGGAGAAAAGTTGTGTCATGATTATGAATGTTGAGGGGAGAAGAGTGATGGCACACATGAGAGAGTTGTGCAATAACATATTTAGGCATAATGTTCTAGACCATTGCAAAAGCATACCAAAGGTAGCCAAGGAGTATGTGGTTACATCCTTGCATGTGGCGAAACCCATTCACTATTAACCACCGGATAAATAAACTTAGATTCTAGAAGCTTCAATAATTTGGCCTTCACCAGAGCAGAATAATTGGGATTCATACGCCTCTATCTCTATCTCACTGGTTTGGCATCAGGCTCTATATCGATGTGGTGTTGGCATACCATGGGATCAATCCCCTTTAGATCTTTATACAACCAAGCAAACACGTCTTAATTTTGTTTTAGTGAGTCTTGCAGGACCACTAGTTCTTCTTCTGGAAGATTTAGGCCCACTTTCAAGTGACGTTCTGTATCGTCAGTCTCCATGAATGCTAATTGCCTTTCACCTTCCACTTCACGGATAAATGTCCCACGGATTGCTTCTGGGGTAGAGATTCCACTCCTTGAAGGGAGTGGTCTCATCTTCTGATGATGTACTAGAATTAATGTTGTTTTTTAATGGAGGCTTAGCTTGCTCTTTGGGATGCTAAAAGGGTATCATTGAGGTTTCGAGTTTAGGTTGGGGATGAGTTACTTCTTGGCCCAAGAATTCGTCTTCTGAATATGCATCCAAGAATGTCACATAACATGAACTTTCTATGTTCTGTTTGAGTTGCAGGGTCGGGGGTTATTGTCATGGTGCATTGTCATCATCTTCTTTACAAAAGGCTAACTTTGGATTACAAGAAACACTACTCAAGGAGGGCCTATTCTTCTTAATCCATTTCTTATAAAGGCTTTGCATATGACGTGATTCATGGATCAATCCAAAGGGGACTACAATCATTTTATCAAACATATAGGGATCTTCTTCTTCTAAGGCTTCAAGAATGTTAGGAACATCTTTCTCATCTCTACCGTCCGTGAGTAGGATATATTCTTCTAGCTTGCTTTCATAATCTTTGTCCGCTTTATCACTTTCATCCTCTTCAGGTTCTGTTTCTACATCTATGGATGTTCTATGAGAGAAGAACAAGCTCTCGGTTATGTCCTCTGCTTCTGCTTCTACTTTTGCTTCTGTTTCTATCTCAGTCTCTGCTTCTGACTCTATCTTTGTGACTGTCATGTAATAGGGAGAATAGTACATCCATGCTTCTATTCCGCTATCAGGGGTGATTTCCAAAGTCAATTCAGGTATAGGCAGTAGGTATTCTCCCATGGACAAAGACTTTGCTGCCTTTGATAGTTGGCTTATAGTGCCCACTGTTAGGGACTCTGCCTTTGTTTTCTTATGAAAGATCTATTTGACATCCTCTTTGTCTCCTGATGTACCATCTATTACTTCATTGGAAGAGTTTGTTATGACTTCAATGGATGTGGATCCATTGTTTTTTTGCGATCCATACAACTTCAACACCACTTTATTGGGTCATCTGCTGAGTGTTAGGGTTCCTTTGAACCAGTCCATCCTTGCTCTTGCTTTGAACATCCAAGGTCTTCCCAATGTAGAGGGTATGATGTCCGATAAGAATTTGGTTTGACCACCAAATATATCAGCCAATAGTCTCTTCCTGCAAGGGTGGTTTATACGTATGGGAGGATGCCCACCCATTTGATTTTGCTTTGGTCTACCAATCTGATAAGCCACTAGGTAGGTTGCATTCCTTGCAAGCCTAGATTATTCATTGTCACATCCGTCATTATGTTTATTGATAAGCCTCCATCAATCAGTGCATTTGAAATAAATCATGCTTCTATCCATACACAAATCTCTGGGGTTCCAAGATTCAAAAAGGCATTAGCCACGTCTACTTCCTTCACAGGTCCTGAGACTCTATTAGGCTTTGCTATTGTTGGGGAAGTAATCCTTAGGCCATGTCTTCTAGTCAAAATGCTTTTGAATCTTTTTCAACAACTGGGAGACAGCATCAGCAACTGTCGAAAGGTTAGGTTTGGTTTAAAGGTGTCCAGGTCTTTGACCAAATCGTACTCTTTGAAAGGATCCACAGGCGTTTCCAATCGATTGGGAAATGGAGCCACACCCACTTTCATCTTTTCTTTTTCTTCTAAGAGCGGCAACATTTAGGCTTCTTCATGAAGAGGTACTTCTGCATCCTCTATTTCCTAGACCTTCGATCGTGTCTCTACAACTTTCTCTGTAGTTCTCTGGGGCTATGTAGTGCTCTATACTTCCTTACTCTGGATTGCATTGTTCTGCTTTTCCCGAGGGATGTTGAATTTCACAGTCTTAGTAGAAGGAGTGTTCTCTTCTGGAACTAGAGATTTCCCTTTCTTTGCACGCGTTATTGTGACCACTTCCAATTCCACCAAATTGGAAGCAAGTTCTTGGGTCTTCTGTTGGGTATCAGAAGTCGATTTCAGAGGGGCTGGACTCGGACAATCTTTTGCAGTGTGGCCTTCTCCTTTGCATCGATTGCATAAGGGCTTGTAATCCACATATCTTCTGGGGTTTGGACAATTTGGTGAAATATGACCCTTCTCTCCACATTTATAACATTCCACTTTCGATCTCCGACCACTGTCAGACTATCGTCCTCTGTAACTTTGAGAGGGAAACCTCCTTGGACCAAAATTAGGACCAAACTCCCTAGGCTTTGATCCAATGTCCTGCATTGTCATTTTGGATTTTAGGAAGTTGAATCTTGTGTTTTCATCTTTCTATCTTCATTCGTGCATCTCTTTTAGAGAACAGATATCCTCTATATGATTCTTCTTTAAATAGTATGAACAGAAGGATCCACGAATGGTTGGTTTTTGCGTACATTCACTGGCTAAATGTCCCTCTTGATGGTGTTTTCCGCACCATGTATTAGAACTCATCACATCTCTACCACCTCTCGCAAGAGTGGATATATTGATATTCACCTTCAATGTCTGTAGCTGTTATGTAATCACATCCATAGGCTCTTTCTTGATACTTGCCACTGAATTGGAGAGGTAGTCCTTTAGATTTTCACCTCCTGAAGTACTTGTAGTAGGATTTTGAGAAGCTTCTATAATTATTGCATACATGGGTTGGGTTGATCCAAGAGGTCCTTTGTTCTAGTTCTGATTCAGAGATCCTACTGAGACTTGAGGTTGTTGATTCAAATTGGTAGGGTTCCACTGTTGTTGAATCGCCATTGGGGGAACTGTTTGAGACCACTGCTGTTGTGGTTGAACCATCATTTAAGGCATTGTTGTCTATGGACACTGTGGATTAGGTGCATTGTACTATGGCACTGTTTGCATCTAGGGATAGGGGTAGAGAACTGTCCCTGGGACTCCATTTGGTGGGTATACCATTCCTGGCATGGAAGGAGGTAAGTATCCTCTTCTTCAGGTCATTGACAACCTTGCTTCAACCTCGTTATATAGTCTTACACCTTCCACTACAGCTTGCAGATTGATTGGTCTTCTCAATTCCACGAACTTGCAAACTTCTGGTTGTAAGCCTTTGAGGAATACTCCTTTCTTGATGCCTTCATCCAAATGATGATTGGTCCATCTCTTCAGGATGGATTCCATTCGTGAAACATAAGCTTCTACTCTTTCTTCAAAGGACTCATCAACTCCTCTCACATCCGCTCTTCAAAACCTTCACACCTGAATTTGGTAAGAAACGCCAACTTCGGGTCATCCCATGTGCTAAAAATTCCTACTATTTGTCTCTCATACCATTGAAACGCCATGCCCTTGAAAGTGGCGGGGAATATTGCTAACCAATGCTCAAGGGTTCTGGCATTGTTAGCCACACATGCTACCATAAACTCTGCTACATGAAGATTGGGGTCTTCATTGTACTCTCCCTTAAAAATTGGCAATGGGATTACATTTGTTGGCCTATCATCAATATTTCCAAGACAAATCTGACTAGGAAGGGGACCTTGAGTCGCCATGGAGACTTCTGTAAAAAGTGCTTTTAAGGTGTCAAAGGAGGCTTTTGCTGCAAGCTCATTCTCTGCCTTGCTTTTTTTCATTCTCTCTTCTCACATACCTTTGGAATCTTTCTAGTGCTTGCCTCTTGATTGCATCATTCATTAGGGGGCTGCCTCCAACCACTTGGTTTGTACTCAACAGAACAGAATTAGAGGGGGCTTTAGTCTCTGGAGGACTCTCTAGCCAATATTTCTTCTACTTCCTTTTTTTCAACGTCTTTGAATTTAGCTTTCAAACCACTACAGAGGGGGAGATATTCCATTCTAAAAGTATCAAAACTCATTCTTCTAAGTATCGTTGTTGTGTCATCATCATAATAATGCGAGCTTCTAAGGGTTTCAATTGTTTATGTTGTAAAGAACACTCTGTCTACGAACTTCCAGTGGGTTGCTAGTTGGACAAACAGAAGATTGTCAAAACACCAAGCATCTCACGTGTCCTACTATTGAGCATCCACGAACAAGTTCAAACTTTTTTCCTTCTTATTTTCGTAAACCTCCACTGACCACGACTCCTGAAGCTTCTTCACGATCTCCCACTTGATGATGTCTAGAAACTTCTCAATGAATTTCAAATCTTCCATGGATGGTCATTCTCTCTGCTTCTACTCTTTATTTTGTTCCCAAACAATTTGTCACGAATATGCACGTCTCTATTGCTTAAACTGCAAGAGGAAATAGTCCACCACATAGAGCCTACATTGTGATGGTAATATGTTTCCACCATTGTGGGTTGAACTTCTTGTGGAAAGTGGCTTTGGTAATGAGAATCTCCAACTCTTCAGTGGAAGAAGAAACTTTGCAAACATCCATCGAGTTCTCCTCTTCTTGGCAATGCCATTTCCTTCATTTTCAGCCTCTTCTAATGCTTATTGATGGCAAGTTTCCTCGGTTGCACACCAAAAACATGGACCTCCAAGAGGAACACCAAGGAAAATGGGTTTCTACTACAAGAAAATATATCTTGTAACATCAACCAGCTTTTGTTTCATTCTTTTGAAAACCACAACAAGGAAAAGAACAAATCTTCACGTAGCATCATAGTAGATATCTCCCACGGATTTGATAGAATCAACCATCATCTTCAACATCTTCACAAAATCCATAAATAGAACAAGAAACACAAAAGAATACACTATTTTTGAGTGCAAATAATCCAATATTATTCATCTTCATTGTATTCATGGTTCTCTCTCTTAATCTCTCATAGATAGATATATTGTTTTGATAGAATTTGCTATCTTTGGCTCTCTCTCTATCTATCTATCTATCAATAGTACATCATCTTCTCACTAAAATGCTCAATAATCACTCTCAATAATCCTTCTTAGGTCGTGGATACACCTCCCAATAGATATTTCTGATATGAAAGGGCACGAGAGCCACTACAGTGTCTCTTCATAGCTCGCTTCTGTCTCTATCACTCCAATCTTCTCTTCAGTCTTCAGCAGTTGCTTCTTCCATTTGTTTTAGCTATTTTGAACTTAGATTCATCATTTCCAAAATTTAGAAAACTTTCCCAAAGTCACATATACATTCCAT
Source organism: Lygodium microphyllum (assembly GCF_053477565.2). Lineage (NCBI taxonomy): Eukaryota > Viridiplantae > Streptophyta > Polypodiopsida > Schizaeales > Lygodiaceae > Lygodium > Lygodium microphyllum. The sequence continues at coordinate 80,089,555 of NC_141135.1, forward strand.
AGAACACTTATAGAAGATCTATAGAATAGAACGGAATGAAAACAGAAACAGAGGCTCTACAGAGGGTTAATAGAAGATCAACAGAGGGTTATAGAAGTTCATCAAAGAACATCAGAACTCATAACTCATACTAAAACCATTCCAAAATATAAAAAAATATTCAATAATATTTCAAAAGACCTCAACCTTCATCAATCATCAATCCATGCTTCATACAGAAGAAAATTAGAACAAAACAGAAGCTAAACAGAAGGTATCAGAACCAATCACAACCTCAACAAAACCTATCAAAACATCACAGAGCCTCATATTTCTACTAAGAATCATCATGAGATTACAAAAAATAATCAATATCATCCAAAACACTTTCAAACACTTCCAAAAACAACCAATCATTACTCAAAATCCATCAATAATCAACCATTCAGGCCTCAAAAACAACAAAAATCAATAAAAATTTCAGTCTTTTTCCACTCTCAACATATCCCCACACTTAGAAAGTAAGCATCCTCGCGACCTAAGGAAAAGAAGAATATAAGTTTAGTAAAGAGATCAATGGATCTTTTTTAGTGTCTTCAATAATCACCGAACCACAATGTTGAGAGTGGAAAAAGACTAAATTTTTGGTTGATTTTTGTTGTTTTTTAGATCTGAATAGTTGATTTCTGATGGATTTAGAGTGATATATGGTTGTTAATGAAGTGTTTGAGAGTATTCTGGATGATATTTATTATGTTTTGGAAGTTCATGATGATTCTTAGTAGAAATATGAGGCTCTATGATGTTTTGATAGGTTCTGATTATTTCTGATATCTTCTGTATAGCTTCTGTTTTGTTCTCATTTTCTTCTGTTGTATAAAGCATGGATTGATGATTTATAAAGGTTGAAATCTTTTGAAAGCTTATTGAATATTTTTTGATAGTTTGGAATAGTTTTAGTATGAGTTATGAGGTTCTGGTGTTCTCTGATGACCTTCTGTAAAACTCTGTAAACCTTCAGTAAAGCCTCTGTCTCTGTTTTGTCTCTACTCTGTTTCTGTTTTATTCTGTTCTATAGATAATCTATAAGTGTTATGTGGAATGTATGTCTGACTTTGGGAAGTTTTCTAAATTTTGGAAAGGATGAATCTAAGTTCAAAAGAGCTAAAACAAATGGAAGAAGCAGTTGTTGAAGACTGAAGAGAAGACTGAAGTGAGAGTAACAGTAGTGAGCTATGAAGAGACACTGTAGCGGCTCTGGTGTCATTTCATACCTCCCATACTGATGGGACCTCAAACAGGCTGGCACTGGCTCATGCACTAACGGGACCTCTATCATGCACTCAACAACCCCACGGCCTCGCGGCCAGGAGCGTGGATGACACATACATCATCTTTCTAGACATCTTGCGTTTGTATCACGTCTCGTAGTCCAACTCTAACCCGATTAGCACTCCTCAGAGGGAGTCCCTAGCACATTGCCTAATGGCATGAAGCACAAACATAGGAGGTCCTCCCACGGCTGACTGCCGCTACCTCATTGCGACTCTCCTACAACTTGGGGATTGGCCCCTCGATGCATCGCTAAACATATATAATATTTCGCACACATTTCCACTCAAGGTACCAATTATTCGTATCCAGGAATGTACCATACCTCACTTTACTTTCCCCTTAGACCTAACGCCTAGCCTACAGCTCGAACAACCTTACTCACTCAATGTTGGTCATATTCCTCTAGAAAGCAATTGCCATGCCTCCAGGAGGTATTGTCTGATACATTTTATCATTCATGCTTCATGCAAATTGTGAATTTCCACGTGCTCAAACAAAGAAAAATCAGCATTGGTGCACATGTGGGAAACATTTCTTTCAATAATTTTGACTATCGCTCGTATGCGGCGTTGCATGAACCTAGCACCGAGAAACCCTCGTGCTACTAGATCCTTAACTTTTAATTATCGACAAACCTAAATGGTATGCATAAAAACCAACAATATTTTCATCATTTCATTCAGCATTTAAACACCTTTTATACACTCTACCCCCTCACCCGTTTAGATTGTGCATTATTGATCGGTTTAGGGTTCATTTCCATGTTTTTGTTGTATGAAAAGCAATAAAAACTCACTAAAACATAAAGGTAGGCCTGAACTGAGGCTAAACCTCATACTTTAGACCCCCCATGCATCCACAAATATGAATCTTATTTTTCCTTAATTTTCGGCACTCAAAATCCATTTTTTCCCTATTTTTCTCCCATTTTTTTCTATTTTCCATGTATTTTTTTGCAATATTAAATGACTAAAAATTCAAAATGAGTTGTGGGCTGTGGCCCTTAGGTTCATTTGCAGCAAAAACACAAGTTTAGTTGGTGTGTCTTATTATATTTTCCATTTATATATCAAAAACACCCAATTTTCCTCTATTTCACGTGTTTTACGGGTTTTACACTATTAATTTCAGTCACAACACTTATGATTTTCTGATTTTCTGAGCGTAAACAGTTGGAAGACATTGCAAACAACATTATAATGCATAAACATCCCATGGGAACAAGTATTCATGAAGCAAATTGCATAAAACATCAATTTCCTTTGTAAAAATGAGATTACCGTTCTTTGCGGGTTGCGGGTTTTTATTTGCCATATTTCAGGACTGATTTCCAGCCACCATTAATGCTCATGACAGTCCACAATCAGCAATCTTCATTCCTCTTACACCACGGAGCAATCCGGTCTTCATTGGACAAACATCCATCATCCATTCTTCGTCTTCTTCTTCACCACATGAATCTGCCTTTAGGGGAGAGAGAGGGAGGAGAGAGAAAGACTATATTTCCATCTCTACATTCAGGCCACCATTGGAGGAGCAAAGACAAATGATAGAGTCCATATGCAGAGGGGAATGAAGCCCCATAATTGATTAGGCAGGGTGTTTATAAGCTGCATGATGCCTCCCATCCTCCCATGGCGCAAATTTCGGCGCCACATAGACGTCGTTTTTTTCCTCTCTCTCATGCCCACGATTTTTCATATTGCATGCCTTTTGGTTGGGGGGTTAAAATTCCCCCAAAGGGCACCCCCCCTTTGGTCCATGTTGTGGCCACCCTTTCAAATCTTGACCATTTCTTGGCCATTGCCCCGTCGGGACTCGGAATTGAGCTCTAAAAAATCTTGGGCGTCCGGCTTGGCATCCCACATTGGCCTGTAACTCTTGTCAACCCGCACGATTGTCTGAAAATTTATGAAAAATTAACAAGTGTCGCTCGGGCGCCTTTAAAGCACTTTGGCGCTTAAAATCGTCCTAGATCGAGCCGCCGCCTTCGATGTTGAATATTTTTCCCTTGATATTTGTAATTTTTAGCTATTTTTTAAGCACTTCTCGGCACCAAAATTCCGCTCTCATTGGTGACCACGGGGTAGGGCGACTCAGCCCGTCGAATCCCACACCAGATCTGCACAACACAACCAAAGGAAGCATCAAGATGATACAAAATAGATACATACTAAACACAACACAACGCTCTCCCTACCCCCTGACAAAACCAAGGCATGACATCCACAAGGAGTAGGCCTAACATAATCTGATAGAAGATTTGAAGCTAGTCACTAACCAACTGCTCCAACACGGCCAAACTAAAAAGAACTATCAAAGAGGTTGCCCTAAGTGGTGGTCTGAACTACCCACCTAACTAAGGGCAACACAACTAGGAGTTCCTACTAGGCGAGGACTCCTATAGCCTGATCAAAAAGTATTTTCTTATAACACATCTCTTCTTTTAGGGTTTTTATTTTATTGACATACTCGGGTATGTAAAAAGGAGGGAGCTGAGCGTAGTGACCCAAGGAGAATAGGGCATCGGCCTCAGGTCCTGTCTCGGTATCCAAGAACCTACCAAGCCCTCGCAAGGCGACACTTAATCCTTTTTTGATGCTCACTTTCCAGCAAGATGCCACCCCTAGGAAGACAAGGCGTCGGCCCCGGGTCGGACTCGTCCCCAGGAACCTACCAGGCCTTCGCTAGGCAATGATCAACTGCTTATATATTTTTCTTTCTTTTCTTTTCTTTGATAGGGGTTAGAACCCCTTTTTACACACCTTTGTATCTATATTTATTATCTTATCAGATATTCATGGTTTCTTTTTCTTTATCATCTTTTTTTTTCCTTTGACAGGCTTCTCTAACTGCCTCACAACTAACAAGAACTCCTAGAGCGCCTAGCATGCTAGTAGAACAGGGTCACTAGGACTCCCTTCTAAAACAGGTCTTTTGATGCTTAACAATGTCTTTACAAGAGGCAACGACTACTCAGACCTCCCTCAAACATACTGAACCTAAACCTCGGGACTTCATGCCTTGGACGCTGGTCCCCAACAAGAAATGAAAAACCCCTTAACAAGTACACAACCACATAAAACATAAAAACATAGTACTCATAAAGGAAAGATATCACATGGATAGGGCCACAAGAAGCGTCCACGCAACAAAAGGCTCCTTCCAAGCTCTTCTTCAAACCTGTCTAGCACAAAACTCAAACAAGAAACCATTAACCGCACCTGTACTAGACAACTGGGCCTCTTGGCCTAACGAAATAAAGCATTCAAAACCTCGCAACACTGGCCCTCTTGGCCTAATGAGATCAAACAGAATGACACCTACACATCCTTCCCTGGAATAGCACAGATGTACACGAACAGGCTCCCTCCCAAGGAGGAAAAACAGGCTCGTAGCCCTAAACTAAATGCATAATGTTATGACCCATCCCTCCTGCATAAATAGCAAGAGGCGTATGCATAATATGTTGTCTAATTAACCTATGGGTCCCAGATAATAACGGTAAATTGGTCTCGGCTACTCTTTGCATCACCCATATCAACCATCGTCTGCCATATATTGCATGTTCTGATAACATTCCCCACAAGCGACCGGGTCTTATTTCATCATTGATAACAATATCCAAACTATGACCACAATTAAAGAAGAGGTCTTCCTCATAAGCAAGATTTGCTAATGAATCTGCAAACTGATTCCAATAACGTGGAATCAGCTGAAAAGACACTTTCTCAAACTCCTCAAGTAGGGTCATAGCAGTCCGATGATACATACAAAGAATGGGATTCTGCACTGTGTATGTCCCATCTAGCTGATTCAGGATCAACTGGGAATCCCCTTTTACTAACAACCGACGAATACCACCTTGTTTGGCAATATACAATCCCATAATCAAGGCTTTATACTCTACCATATTGTTAGTGAATCCTACCCCGAGATAAGCAGCTAACTTCATCATCACTCTACGTCGGGGATCTCGGATTACTACTCCAACACTTCCTTTTCTATTAGGGCCCCTGGACGCTCCGTCAAAATATAATGTGTACGTCCACAATGGGTTTACACAGCCGGCCATCACGAACTCCTCTATTCGTAATTATGATAATCAAAGTTTAGCATGTTGAGAGGATGAACTGACGGCTCCATCCCACCTTCTTCATTGAACTCAACAGGGATACTCGTCAACAGTCGTAAGCAGTGATGGCAGAAGACTTTGATCTCCCACACAAAGGTTCTGTCGTCTTGCTCAATCACCTTATATCCTTTGCTCCACCAGATGAGTTTCCCCTGATGGTATCTTTGCTCCAGATATGGGTGCTCCAAATATGGGATTAACCGATCTATCAGCCGACTTTAAGCTCTTTCGCAGGTCTCAGATCATTCCTAGCATGGACCTGCAATGCATTTTCTTTGTATTAGCATACTTAGAAGTAATAAGGTTTAATCTTATCAAGATTAACCTTACTCCTAAACTCAATTCCCTGTAGATCAGCTAATAGGGCCGTAGACCTATTCTTCCCTAACCTGACAATCTTGTAGGGTCCATCCCATTTAGGTTCCAACTTTCCTGGGAACAACTCCCTACGCGCATCATAATAGAAAACCAGTTGTCCTTTCTTAAAGGTGTACTTCTTCGCTTTCAGGTCATGCAACTGTTTCATGTGACGTTTAGCCACCTCTTGATGTAATAGGCTTTGCAACTTAATTTCATCTAGGTGTGCTAAAGTCGTAAATCGCTCTAATAGGGCGCCCTCATTACCCAAAGAATGGTTTATTGCGAATCTAATGGTCGGTAACTCAATTTCTAAGGGTGAAATGCACTCTTCACCATAAACTAGTTTAAACGGCGTGTGGCCAGTGGCTCGCTTGAACGTGGTATTATATGCCCATAGTGCCACATATAGCTTCTTATCCCAGTCACGTTTCTTTTTAGATATGACTTTCGATAGGATACCCACAAGCTGCTTGTTCGTACTTTCAACCTGCTCATTTGCCTACGGATTATAAGGAGTCGTTTTATTGTGCTTGATTTGCCAAGCCTCAGTCAAGCTTTTGATCACCTTATTTAGGAAATGGGTTCCACAGTCCGACACTAATTCTTTACGTGGACCAAAACGGCATATTATCTGCTCTAAAAGGAAACTAGCAGTTTCTTTAGCATCATCTTTCCTTGTTGCACGTGCTTCTGACCATTTTGTGAAGTAGTTAGTTGCTACAATAATATACCTCTTTTGCGCAGTCGACGACGGAGTAATAGGACCCACAAAGTCTATTCCCCACTTCTCAAATGGAAGTATCGCCATAATAGGGGTGAGTGGTCTTTTCCTATTCTCTCGACTATCATGTCGTTGACAAATATCGCATCTCTTAACATACGCGAACGCATCCTGGAAGATGGCAGGCCACCAGTAACCTGCTCTTAAAGCCTTTTGTGTTGTAAGCCGCCCAGCAAAATGGCCTCTGCAAGCGGAATCATGGCACTCTTCCAAAATGAATGGTACCTCGTCAGGCATTACACATCGGCAATAGATGTCATCAACCCCTTGCCGATATAATGTACCTGCGATCAAAGCAAACTTTAATGCCTATTACTTAATTTTCCTTCTCTCAGCTTTAGAAAGTTTGGATCCAGCCTCTCTTGTCGATAAATAATGCATTATTGCAGCGTACTAGGAGGGAATAGACGCCGTATCTATTTTAAATAACAACTCCATGTCACTACCTTCAGCCACAAATTCTTTCGGCTCCCCAAAGTCCACAAGACATTCCACAATACCCTGTAACCTTGGTGGCTTACTCCTGATCTCATAATCAAACTCCTACAAAGTGATTAACCACTTCGCTAGACGATCAGGCGGCTGCAACTTATTCATCAATAATCGAAGCCCCTCCGCCTTCGTATAAAGCACAACTTTCTCATAGAGAATATAATGCCTGAATTTCTTGGTCCCAAAGACCATTGCAAGGCACAACTTCTCCATGTAGGTATAATTGATCTCTGAAATGCCCAATTTTCGACTAGCAAAGGCTATCGGATGATACCACTTTTCCTCCCAAATTTGGGCTAAACAGTAGCTGATACTATGCATGGTGGTTGCTGAAAATATATAGAACACCTCACTGAAAATATATAGAATACCTCACCTCTTTTAGGTGCTTTTAAAACGGGAGCTTTTACTAGCTCCTGCTTCACATCATCGAATGCTACCTTACAAGGGTCGCCCCATACAAACAAACAGCTAAAGGACAATAGATTTGTGAGTGGCAACGTTCTTTCTACCAAGGCGTTTATGAATCTACGGTAATAACCAACCGAAGACAGAAAGCTATGAACTTCTTTCGGAGTGCGTGGTGGACCCATGGCAACTATGACTTTGACCTTCTCGGGATCTGTCGCATTTCCTACCGAACTGACCACATGGCCCAGCAATAGCCCATAAGGTACATAGAAAACACACTTCCGTGGGTTTAGAGCGATAGAAAATTGTTTGCAGCGCTCAAAGCATTTTCTTAAAATGATCAACTGCCTTTCTCTCACGGTGGCGGCCCCTAAGTCATCAATAAAAACCTTCAACTCTTTAGGGGATATGTCACCAAATGTCTTATCTGCTGTCCGTTGCCACGAACCAGGCGCATTGCATAAACCAAAGGCCATCACATGGTACGCAAAAGTACCAAAGACAGTAATAAAAGTTGTTTTCAACTTGTCCTCTTCTGCAATTGCCATCTGGTTATATCCTGCAAAGCAATCCATAAACGAATATATCTCCCTACCTGCTAATTGATCCAAAATTTGGTCAATAAATGGCAACGGGTAGTAATCCTTAACCGTCTGCTTATTCAGCTCTCTAAAATCTACACATAATCAGATCTGATTATTTTTCTTCTTTCTGATAACAACTGGTGAACACCATTCCGTGTGTTGCACAGGAAAAATCAAACCCGCTTTCCGAAGCTTCTGTAACTCTTCAAACAGCCCATCCCTCAGTTCGAAAGGCATACGCCTTACTTTTTGACGCAAAGGACGACTGCCCTCTTTTACAGGAATAGTATGAACAGCGAGGCTAGGAGGAATGCCTCTCAGCTCATCATAACTCTAGGCAAAGATATCGTGGAACTCTTGAATCAAGGACACATAGTCCTCCCTTTCTGCTGAGCTAAGCATAGAACCTAATTTAATTTGTCGCGAATCATCAGGCATACCAAGGTCTAGCTCGATAACATCTGCATCTCTTATATGATCTTGGGCCTCTATCGGCTCATTCAAAGTGATCTGATAGATGTATTCCATGGTGGATCCCTCTTTGGACTCATCACTCGATGATGTCTCACTGGCGGATAAATCCTCTAATGTCTCCAATTCTGTGGAAGATACAGGAGCTCTCTCACTCTATGGGGACTCAGGATAGGCATCAATCACTACGCGCTGAGAACCTCTGCCGAATATCAGCCGACCAGCGGGTATATCCACTCGATAGTCCGCTTGCAAGATCCAAGGTCGTCCAAGTAATACTTGGTAACTTGGACGCCCTGCAAAAGGAATCACCCTAAAATCCAACAGGCATTCTACATTTGCAACAGTGACATGGACCTTAGTAATGCAGCCTTCCGGCTGTCTCAAACTATCATCCGCCATTCTGAGAATTGTGGAGGTATCTTTATGGATCGCAAGACCCAACCTTTCCATCAATTCAGAACTCATAATGTTAACAGATGATCCTGTGTCGACAATGGCATAATCTACTAATATCCCATCGACATAGGCTGCAACCCTTGGGCAATGCTTCTCAGCATGCTCGAACCAGTCATCACCAACTCGCGCAATACCCAAAGGTTCTACGATATACCCGGTACACAGGATATTTCTAAATTCCTTGGGTACTCCTGGGGAAAGCTTAATAAGTTGTAAAAGGTTCACATCTGGCTTGACTTCTCAAAGAGAGCTCGCCAAATCGAATTCATGATAGTTCGGTAGAGTTCGCTTTTCACGCCAAACCATCCGCTCTTTAGGTCTCGCTGAACCGGCTTTATTGCCTCTTTTTTAACTTTCACCTTCTTCCTCGGTGGTTCCTTATCCTTCTTAGCATCGGCTTTACTCTCCACGGGCTTCAGAGGTCCCCCGCGGAGAATCAGTAAATTCTTTAACTCCAAACAACTGATACAAAGATGGCTCTGTCCACCCGTGCGCTTCCACTGTGTGAAGCTTAGATGGAGATCTAGACAGAAGATAGGTGAAGAGCTTAAGGCTAGCTGGAACAACAACTCTGACTGGGTGAAAGATGAGTGAGTGATGGCTGCGAAGGGGTTTAGCTTTTATAGCCCACGAAGATCGTTAGGTCGGCCTGCTAACCGACCTACCATATGAGCCTCCACTAGTCGGCCAAGGAATATTCCCTTTACCATCGGGCCGGGGGCGCTGCCCCCGGACCCCACAATAGGGGCTCCTTTTAACTCCCTTACCACGCAACTCAATGCAATGTGCCTCGAGTTGCTACCAGCTTAACTACTCCATCTAACCCAAAGATTAGACCCACAACAGTCACCTTTTTGCCATCCGGTCACATAGACCTCATCTGATATACAAGTCAGGACTCAACCAATGTCCGGGCTCACATTTGGCTTCTCCTCATAATGGGGGCCTTACAACTTTGAGCACCATGGATCATTGGTAGCACCTAATGAGGGTGGGGCATTGATCATATCTAACACTAGGTTCTCGACCTCCTGTCTCTATGACCGAGCAACCAAGAAATTTTACTGTTCCATCTCCAAAGAAGGATGTCATGGACGAGCTAATTAAAAGCATGCGAGATCTCTATCTTAATCTAACGGAGATTAATTCTAAAGTGGAAAGGCTTGATGTTAAAGTGGAAGAAAGGGGACGGTCAATTGCCCAAAGACCTGTACAAGAAGGCTTTAAAAGACGTTGTATTTGGTGTGATAGCCTATAGCATGACAAGAGGAAGTGCGGTGCATTCCGTGAAGCTGAAGCACAAAAATTAGTCTTTTGGAAGGATGGTAAAATTCATGCAATCAAAACCGGGCTTCCTCTTGAGCCAAACTTCGGCAACGGTAGCATGAAGAAAAGATTGGAAGATTTGGCAACAAGAACGGCATATGCAGTTTTTGATGCAGCAACCTATGGGCTGCAAACTGAGCCAACTAATGAAATTGTTAAAGCATGTAAAAGTAATGCAAAATCTAAAGTGTGGATGCAAGTCTTGGACCGCATGGAGCAAGGCAAGGCAACTAAAGATGATATAACCACTGCCAGTCAATGTATCCGAGGAAGAACCAGCATTAAAATGGGGGGGCAGGGTGAAATTAGGGGGCCGGGTTAAATTGGGGGGGTGGGGATAAATTAGGGGTGGTGGGGTTAAATTGGGGGGTGAAGACAAATTAGGGGTGATGGGGATAAATTGGGGGTGGTGGACAGGGTGGCAATGGGGGGGTGGGCAAAAGGGGGGGGGGGGGGAGTGGGCAAGGAAGAAAGGGTGGGGGGGAAGGATGGAGGCGTGGGAGGAGGGTGGATGAAGAGGAAGAGGAGGAGGATCTTGAAGGAGGGGAAGGAGATGGCAGCAGGCGGCGACGGGGACGGCGGTAGGTAGGGCGCGGCTACAATAGCGGCAGTCTGCTTGAAGCGCGACAGGAAGGCGGCGAGTGGCTGGCAGCAGAAGAAGGGGAGGAGAAGGAGGATGAAAAGGAGGGGAAGGGAGGGAGGTAGGTGGGCAGGGTGGGGTGGGGGGAGGAAGAAGATGATGAAAAGGAAGAGGAGGGGAGGGAGGTGGGAAAAGAAGAGGGAGGGGGAGGAAAAGGGGAGGAGGAGGAGGGAAGAAGAAGAAGAAGGTGGGGGAAGGGAGGGAGAAGAGCAGGGAGGAGAAGGAGGATGAAAAGAAGAAGACGGGGAGAGAGAAGGAAGAAGAGAGAGAGAGAGAGAGAGAGGGGGGAAAAACCGTCGAGTGGGAAGGGGGGATTTTCAAAAAATTTTAAAAATAAAAAATAAAAATTTAAATTTGGATGTTATGTGTTTTGGTTGTGTTTTTTTTGTGTGTTTTTGGTGGTTTTTTTTTTTAAATAAGTGTGAAGGGGGGGAATTGTGTTGTGGGTGTTTTGGTTGTTATTTGTGTGTGTTTTTGTTTTTTTAAAAAGTGTTTTCTTTTGTTTTTGTTTTTGTTTGTGTTTTCTGTTTTTCTTTTTTTTGGATTGGTGGTTGGTTTCTATGGTTTGTTTTTTTAAAAAATATTTTTATTTAACGAAAAGGAAACAAAAAAGAAAAGAAAGAAAGAAGGGATGGAGGCCGACCCCGTCTCACGCGCGTGCACGGGGCAGGGGTAAAAAAATTTGCAGTGACAAGATTGAATACGGCCGGGATGTGGCAGGAAAAGGCGCAAAGGTGACGGGGTATCGCAAGGCGCGTAAATTTAAAAATGTGCGCATTCACTCCCGAGGCAAAGCACACGGGAACTTGGGCAAAACAAAGGAAAATTAATAACGCACAAATTGTGCATCAGAACACAATGATGTAAAAAGAAAAACTAAGCCGAAAGGCGAGGGGGAGACTATGGAAAAATGCGACATGAGTGCGGGGGCAAAATCAAGATATTCACATGGGAAAAATATAAAAAATGGCTCCAAATATACATACGGGGATTAATATGGGAAAATTTGCTCATCAAAACGCATGGAAGAAAGAAGGAAAAAGGGAAAAATAACGTGCCCGACAAATGTATCAGGTCAAAACGCTTTTCTGACCAAAAGAGGATGTGTTCACATGAAAAAAACCCAAAAAAGGACCCGAAAATGGGCTAAAAAATCAATGTGGAAAGAACCGAGCAGCGAAACAAAGGGCAGTAAAAAGGAAAAATGTCAAGAGAAGGAGATTCATAGGATTGTCATGTCAAAACTGACATCCGGTGGAGTTAGAAGGGGTTCACATGCGAAAAATACAAAAAAGGGAACCGAAAACATATTGAAAAATTAATAACAAAAAATCCAGCAATCAAAATAGGGTGGAGAAAAAAGAAAAAATATGAGGAAAGGCTGGCGAGACACATCGGTCAAATGAAACTGGAACTCCAGTGAAATGTGTCATGTTCACATGGAAAAATGTGAAAATATACACGAAAATAGCCCAAAAATGCGCAAAAATTAATATCGGGTGAACCGTGCATCGGAAGGATAGGGAGGCAAAAGGAAAAATGTGAGGGGAAAGATGGAGGTTAGGGCTATCACGTCAGATTGTTGTTCAGAAGCAAGAAAGGTGCGGTCACATGGAAAACCATCCAATTTACGTAAAATGCTTCAAAAAGTAATAACTCAAGAACCCTTGGTCGGAATAGGGGTTGGTAAAAAGGAAAAATGGTCAGGTCAAAGGGAAGAATAGGGCTATAAGGATGGGGGTTTTGGTAAACGTAGGATGCGTTCACATGAAAATATGTCACAACAAGAGATAAAGGGAAAAAGAGAAGGAATGGCCCCAAGGGTGGGTTGAACATGGATGGGTGGGTGGGAAAGGGACCCCATGAGGGTAAAATTAGGTCATGGCATACATGTAGGATTAAAGTGAGGCATATGCAAGGGGTTATGCATCATAGACGTGCAGGGACACGTCCCCACACTTAAAACCATAACGAACAAGGTTAGATGCAACAACACAACCTAGGACTCGTCAATCGACTGGACTCTGGCATCCCCACACTTAAAACATAACGTATACTTGCAATCATAAGGATAAGGGTAGAAAGACTTGGCCTGTTTCGCTTATGGTCAAAGGAACCATCACTGCTACATAAGGGTTGGAGTCAGCTGCTGCAGGAGATACCACGGCTTGCTCCAACGTTCAGCAGGTATGCCAGGGACCACGCAGGAGCACCCAAGGAGGTAGTTGGTTGATGAAGCCCATTGAGATAGGTTTCATTGACGAAGGCTAGTCACTCAACTCAGGGGCACTCAAGAGGATGATAGAATAGTCGCTCACCCCATGATGCACATCGCTCAATGAATAAGCATGAAATCCCATAACTCACGGTCGGTGTAGAATTGAACAAGGGAAAAATGATTTCGAGGGAGTATGCCAGTGTGCCCAATTGATGGTGCATTCATGCCTTCCACCCATCTGGCATAGATACAAGGACGAAAGCCAGGGAGCCTTGTAATGCAGTGCACAAAACAGAGTGGTGTGTCATGTGACGATGGCAGAGACCCATCTCGTGGGTGCATAGGGAAACACAAACGTACCTGACTCCAATGGTCGTAACATTCCTCAATCTCACCTCTTGGAATTGATTGAGGAGAAACACCAGTCGCACTCAACCAATCCTTTGTCTCACACTCTATTGATAGATATAGGAGGGAAACTCGTTCTTGAAACCCATTGATGTAATCCTCACTGTCACTTGTGCAGAGGTTGTATGCCTTGTGCACATTTGATGGTGCAACTATGCATCCTGCCCCCTGTGCCGATATACAATGCACAAAGGAAGGCCATGGAGCCTTATGGTGCAGTGAACACGAACAGATCTCACCTCTCATTTGATTTGAAGGAAATGACTGGTCACTCAGCCCACCCTCTATCTCACGCTCAACTGATAGATACAGAGGGCAGCCCATACTCACGTCCCCATCCTATTAGGATGAAAGCTCACATCACTCAAGGGGTTGGTGATGAAGATCATGTCAGCTGTTGTTGTCATCAGGATATTGAAGATGAGGCTTACCCAAGGAGGTAGCCAACAAGTCTGATACTTCAACGATTTGTAAGAAAGGTCGTCTGTTAAGAAGGGCATACGGATTGATATTGCAGAGACAACACACAAAGGGAGGTGGCTTCAAATTACTTGTTGAAAAGGATATGCTAGTGAGTCAGCTATCCTGAACTGGAGGGTGTTACCACCTTTTTCACAGTCAGCTTCCCGCCCAAGGGTGTTTCCACCTTTTCTTAGAACAAGGCCTGTTATGATAGGGAATTTCTTCCTTTTCTCCCATAACAATTTTTCTTCTTTCTTTCTTTCTTTCTTTGCTTTTTTCTTTCTTAATAAATAGAATAGTAAAAATACCATGCGTTAGGACCAACCTCACCACCGTTGGTGGATCAGACGAGAAGAAAACAAGGTAGGGTTGAAAGCTATCTACGAGGGGCTAGCAGAACGAGACCACTTCATGAGGAAGATCATAAGGGCTATTAGAAGCACGAAGAGAATGAAAGTGCGACACCTAAAAGGGAGAGGGTAGGTCGACTGTGATTGTCAAGATCTCCAAGGAGGGAAGTACTTCTTTAGCCGATAGCCATTTATCAGAAAGGGATCCTCAGAAGCCTCGACAACTTACACTTGGACAGAGCCATTAGGGTTGACAGCAAGTACCTTATATGGGCCCATCCACCATTATTAAAGCTTTCCAGGAAACGTGCCAAATCTCGAATCATAGGCCACGACAAGACCACCTTCTTTGAACTCCTTGTGGTCTGGATCATCCTGTTCCTCTCTTACAGTTTGAGGGATCCATGATAGATGATCGGCTAGGACATGGGAACGGCTAGGCTTAGTGACCACTTCAAAATCAAACTCGTGGAATAGGAGCAACCATCTCATCAGTCGTCCTTTGACATCTCCTTTGTTCATCAGGAAGAACAGGGCTTCATGATCCATGTAGAACTTGAAATGCATTGACAATAAATAGTGTTGAAACTTCTCCAGTGCAAACATCATTCCCAAGCACTCAAACTCTGTCACTCTGTAGTTCCGCTCGCGGTCGGTTACTTTTTGACTTGCATAATATATTGGTTGATCTAATTTATAGGGGTCTTTTTGGCATAGGACAACATCTAGCCCTTCAACTGATGCATATGTGTGCACATGGAACTCCTTCATCCAATCAAGAGGCTGCGATATAGGTGCTTGGATGAGGCACTGCTTTAGAGTACTAAAGGCTTCTTCGTAGTTATCAGTCCAAAGGGAATCTAAATCTTTCCTTAGGAGCTTGTGAAAAGGGGCTGCCTTGGTTGCAAAATGTGCAATAAATCTTCTATAGTAGCCCACATGGCCAAGAAATCCTCTCAATTGCTTGAGGTTTGTTGGTGCTCTCAAGGCGGCAATCTTCTCAATCTTCCCTGGGTTTGTTGCAATCCCTTGTGCAGAGACCATATGGCCCAGAAGAACTCCTGGTGAGATGCCAAAGACACATTTTTCAAGGTTGAGAGAAATCCCATACTCTTGGCATCTATCAAAATACTGCTCTAGGTGTCCCCAATGCTCACGGATTAAGCTATAGACACATAAGCCATCAAGATACACCTCAATGAAATCATGCAGATGATTCTGGAAGGCAGCCATCATTACTCATTGGAAGGTAGCAGGAGTATTAGAGAGTCGAAATGACATCACTCTATAGACAGTGGTCCACCATTCTGTGGTGAAGGTTGTTTTGGATTGGTCCTCTTCTGCGATTTGGACTTGGTTACATCCACTGAATCCATCCAAGAGGGAGTACAGCTCATGGCCTGCCATTGTGTCGAATAGTTGGTCTATAAAAGGGATAGGGAAATGATCCTTCTTCGTCTTCGAGTTAAACTTTCAAAAGTCTACACATATTCAAAGTTTCCTGTTCTTCTTAGGTAGTACCAAAATGGGCGAAACCCATTCACTATTGGCCATGGGACAAATGAACTCGGCTTCAAGAAATTTAATTAATTCAACCTTCCCCAAAGCAGAATAATTAGGATTCATACGCCTTTGTCTTTGCCTTACAGGTTTGGCATCAGGGTCTAGGTCAATGTGATATTGGCAAACTGTGGGATAAATCCCGTTTAGGTCTTTATACAACCAAGCAAACACGTCTAAGTTCTCCTTTTGTAAGTCTCGCAGGACCACTAGTTCTTCTTCTAGAAGATTGAGACCCACTTTGAGGTGATGTTTGGTATCGTCAGTATCCAGGAAGGTCACTTGCCTTTCACCTTCCACTTCGCGGATAAATGTCCCACGGATTTCTTATGGATAGAGGTTTGACTCTTTCAAGGGAGTAGTGTCATCGTTTGATGTTCCACTAGAACTAGTGTCCTCCTTTGAACAAATGACTCATTTGTCTATTGAGATTGCTGGAAGAGTATCAGAGCTTTGTTTTCTTCTCTGTGAGTGGTGATTTCTTCTAGACTTAGGGATTCATCTTCGGAGGATGCATCTAGGAATATCACATAGCACAGACTTTCTAGAAGCTGTGGCTCTAATGGCTCTGGCTTCTGCTGACAAGGGGCATCATCATCATCTTTTCTCCAAAATGAATGGTCAGGGTGATAGGAGCCATTGGTGAACTTAATTTTTATGTCTTTGATCCATTCCTCATGTAGATGCTGCATACTTTGTGGTCCATTGGTCAATCCAAATGGAACCATGGTCATTCCCTCCAATACCCCGAGATCTTCGGCCTCTGAGGTCTTTGTAGGGACATCAACGATATCGTCTGCTATTAGAGGAACTTTTTCATCTACATTTTCATAACCTACTTTGTTTTCTTCCTCATCATTTTCATCCTCTTCCTCTGGAGGCTCTGTCTTTGCTTCTCTAGAGGCTCTGTAGGAGAAGAACAGATCTGCTGCCTCTGCACCTGCTTTTGCTTCTACTTCTGTCTCTGGCTCTGTCTCTGCTTCTATCTCTGCGACTGCCATGTAACAGGGAGAACAATACATCCATGCTTCTATCTCGCTGTCAGAGGTGATTTTAGTAGTCACTTCATGTTGAGGTAGGAGTTATTCTCCCATAGACAAAGACTTTGCTTCCTTTGGTAGTTGGCTTACAGTGCCTAGTGTTAGGGATTGTACCTCTATTTTCTTAGGAAAGATCTTTTCAACAGCCTCTTTGTCTCTTGATGTACCATCTGTTACTTCATTGGAGGAGTCTATTATGACTTCGATGGATGTGGATCCATTTCCTTTTTGTGATCCATAAAATTTCAATACCACTTTATGGGGTCCTTTGCCTAGGGTTAGGGTTCCTTTGAACCAGTCCGCCCTTCCTGGCTCTCACTTCAAAAAGCCAAGGTCTTCCCAATAGCAGAGGATACGAGTTCCCGTAAGAATTTGGTTTGACCACCAAATATGTTAGCCAATAGTCTCTTCCTGTAAGGGTTGTTTTTACATATGGGAGGATGCCCAACGGTTTAATTCTACTTTGGTCTACCAATCCAATAAGCCACTGTGTAGGTTGAATTTCTTGCAAACCTAGATCCTTCATTGTCACATCCATCATTATGTTTACTGATGAGCCTCCATCAATCAATGCATCTGAAATAAAGCATCCTTATATCCATACAATAATATTTGAAGTTCCAGGATCTAGGAAGGCGTTAGCCACATCCACTCCCTTCGCAGGTTTTGCGGCTCTCTTGGAATTTATTGTTGTTGGGGGAGCAATCCTTAGTCCGCATCTTCTTGTCAAGATGCTATTGAATTTCTTTCGGTAGCTCGGAAACAGCATCATCAACTGTTGGAATGTTAGGTTTGGTTTAAAGGTGTCTAGGTCTTTGAACAAGTCATAATCTTTGATAGGATCCATAGGCTTCTCCAGCCTACTAAGGAATGGGGCTACACCCATTTTCATCTTTTCTTTTTCTTCTAGCAATGGAAGCATCGGCACTTCTTCTATTTTTGAAGGTGCTTCAGTATCGTCTATCTCCTGGACCTCTAGTCCTCTTCCTGGGACTGTCTTTGTGACTCTCTGTAGCTGTGTAGTGCTCTGTACTACACTGTTCTGTCCTGTACTACTTTGTCCATCTATTGGCAGGTTGAACTTCACAGTCTTAGCAAGAGAGTTGCTCTCTTTCTAGACAATTAGTTCCTTCTTATTGGCACGTGTGATAGCGGCAACTTCCAACTCTACCAAATTGGAGGCAGGCTTTTGTGCCTTCTGTTGGCTATTAGTGGCATTGGCCTTGACAGGGGCTGGACTTGGACAGTCCTTTGCAGTGTGGCCTTCTCCTTTGCATCTGCTGCATAAGGGCTTGCAATCCACAAATCTTCTAGGATTTGGATAATTCGAGGAGATATGACCCTTTTCTCCACACTTGTAGCATTCCACCTCTGATCTCTGACCACCTCCAGACTGTCGTCCTCTGTAACTTTGAGAGAGAAACCTCATTGGGACCAAAATTAGAACCAAACTCCCTAGGCTTTGGTCCAATGTCTTGCATTGTCGTTTTAGATTCTAGTAAGTTGAATCTTGCATTTTAATCTTTCTGTCTTCGTTCGTGCATCTCTTTCAGAGGGCAAATATCCTTTATATGGTTCATCCTCAAATAGTAGGAACAAAAGGATCCAAGAATGGTTGGTTTTTAGGTACATTCAATGGCTAAATGTCTCATTTGATGACACTTTTTGCACCATGTATTGGAACACATCCCATCTCTCCCAGCTCTCGCACGGGTGGATATATTGGCGATATTTACCTTCAGCATCTGTAGCTGCTCTGTAATCACATCCATAAGCTCTTTCTTGATACTTGCAACTGAGTTGGATAAGTAGTCCTTCAAATTTTCACCTCCTGAAGTACTTGTAGTAGGATTTTGGGAAGCTTCTGTAATTATTGCATACACTGATTGTTGATCCAGAGGGTCCTCTATTCTAGTTCTGATTCAGAGCTCCTGTTGAGACTTGGGGTTGTTGATTCCAATTGGTAGGGTTCCACTGTGTTTGAGTTGCCATTGGAGGAACTATTTGAGGCCACTGTTGTTGTGGTTGAACCATCATTTGAGGCAGTGTCGTCTATGGTGACCACAGTGGATTAGGTGTATTATACAGTGGCACTGTTTGCATCTGGGGATAGGGATAGGAAACTGCTCGTGGGACTGCATTTGGTGGGTATACCATTCGTGGCATGGGAGGAGGTAAGATTCCTCTTCCTAGAGTCATTGATAGACTTGGTTCAACTTCGTCATACAATCTTGCACCTTCCATTGCAGCTTGTAGATTGACTGGTCTTCTCAATTCCATAAACTTGCAAACTTCTGGCTTTAGGCCTCTCAAGAACACTCCTTTCTGGATACCTTCGTCCAAATGATGGTTAGTCCATCTCTTTAGGATTCTCAGATTCTGTTCGCTGCACCGTGTATATTTTTACATGGTATCAGAGCCCAGGGGGCTCTAGAGATCGGAGAGCGTGCAAGAGGCAAAGGCTTCAATAGCAAAGAGAAACGATGTCGACTCCGAGAAGCGGTTCTGGCCCATCAGGAAGCGGTGCAGGAGGTGGTGTTGCTGTACCGGCTATTCAAACACTGAGGATTCGTCCACCAACCTTCAGCGAAGGCAAGTTAGATGGTACAAACTACACCTTGTGGAAGTTCAAAATTACAACTATCCTTGATTCTTATGAGCTTCTGGAGACTGTGCTGGGGACTGACGCAGAACCACAGCCTACCCTCGACACATCAAATCCTAGTGTGATGATTCCTCCGAATGCAGATCTTCTACGAGCTTGGAAACGAAGGAATGCAGATGCATTGTGTGCCTTAGTTACAAGCTGTTCTGACAGTGTTTTGACTCTGATTCAGCATACAACCAAAGCGTCAGAGGCTTGGAATGTACTAAGGAGTCAGTACGAAACGCGAAACCAAACAAGGATTCAAAACTTGGAGAATCAACTAGCAGCGGAGAAGTTTGCTGAAGGAGAGACGGTTGAAGCATTCATCACTCGGATTAAGAATCTGGGTGACCACATGGCTAGCGCTGGGATACAAAAGACTAGCGAAGAGCTAGCTCGGAGGTGTCTTCGGATTTGTCCACAAAAGTTTGATGGACTAGTAACTGCCCTTAATACTCAGGTGAGACCTCAAGCTTTGACTTTTGAGGAGTTTTGTGCATTATTAATGGAGGAGGAGTTGAGGCTGAAAGCCCGAGAAGGAAGCAACAATGGAGATGCTGCATTCTCTGCCAATGCAAAAGGCAAAGGTGTTTCCTCCACCAAAAATGATGGTGACAAAAAGAAGAAGGGCGGCAAGAAGAAGTTTCAAGGAGAGTGCTTCTACTGTAAGAAGAAAGGACATGCAATTGCAGATTGTCGTGTCAAGAAGGCAGATGAAAAGAATGGTACCCTTAAAAGTAAAGGGAAAGAGACAGCCAATACGGCTGAAGCAGAGTTGGAATTATTAATGCGACCATTGAGGAAGTGTGCTCCTCGGCGCAAGAAGAATCTACCACTGACTCTTGGGTGTTGGATAGTGGGGCCTCCCGTCACATGACCAACAAGAAAGGTCTATACAGTTCTATGCAGCCTCTACAAGAATCCATCACTGTGACGGTTGGAAATGATGCTAAATGCCCTGCTGCGGGCACAGGTACTATTTCTTTTGTTGCTGCAAATGGTGAAGTCAAAAAGCTGTTGTATGTTCCCGAAATCAGGAGAAATCTCTTATCAGTTGCTGCCATAACTGATCTTGGTCATGAAGTGAGGTTCAAGAAGACAGGCGCAGAAATTATTGATAGTGCTGGCACAATTGTTGGCAAAGGAGAAAGAAGGAACAACTTGTATGAGCTAAGTGCTCTTACAGCCACCGCTGGAGTGGGCACAAGTAAGCTTTGGCATGAAAGGTTTGGACACATTGGATTTGCAGTATTGAAGGAGATGCAAAAGCAAGGTATGGTTGCTCACCTACCTACAATAACTGAATTGAAGGAACCATGTGAAGCTTGTATGATGGGCAAGCAACAAAGAAAGGCATTTCCACAAGAAAGCAAGAATAGAGCACATGCTCCTCTAGAGTTGGTGCATGCTGACTTGTGTGGTGAGATGCCTACACAGGCCTTGGGGGGATCTTCTTATTTTATGTTGATTGTCGATGAATATAGTAGGAAGATGTGGGTGTACTTCCTTCGTGATAAGGCTCAAGCTTTTGGTAAGTTTAAAGAATGGCTAATACTTGTTGAGAATGAAACAGGGAAAAGTGTGAAGAAATTTAGAACAGATGGTGGTGGTGAGTTCAACTCAAAGGAGTTTGAACGCTTTTGCAAGAGCAAAGGGATCAAGCGTCAATTGACGACGCCTCACACACCTCAACAGAACGGTGTTGTGGAACGCAGGAATCGCACCATTGTGGAGATGGCAAGATGCATGCTAAAGGGCAAGGGATTGCCTAACCATTTTTGGGCTGAAGCTGTTAATATTGCAGTCTACATTCTAAATCAGAGCTATACAAAGGCTCTCAAGGGAAAAACACCTCATGAGGCTTACACTGGTAAGAAACCATCTGTCTCACATTTCAGAATTTTTGGATGTGAATGTTATGCACATGTTCCAGATGAGAAGAGAAACAAGTTACAACCAAAAAGCAGAAAATGTATCTTCTTGGGTTATAGTGATGAGCAGAAGGCTTACAAATTATATGACCAAGAGGCAAAGAAGATCATCGGGAGCCGTGATGTGGTGTTCAAGGAGGAGCCGCATACAGTGGAGGAGGAGAAGGCAAGTTCTTCCACTTTATCATCAAGCGAAGAAGTAGTCCACTATGAACCTGTCCCGAGAGCTATCCCTATCCTTAAGGAGGAGGAAGCATCATCTTCAGATGATGAGGAAAGAGTTCACCAACCTGACATCACCCCACCGGAAAAGCCATTTCCACGCTGGGTGAAGCAGCTCTATGACCACAATAATCCTATGCCTGCATCTGTTGAGGAGAAGGCAGACGGACCAAGGAGGTCTCAGAGAATAGAGGAGCAAAGGAGGGCTTCTGCTCACATAGTCTGTTAGATATGATCAATGCCCCACCCTCATTAGGTACTACCAATGATCCATGGTGCTCAAAGTTGTAAGGCCCCCATTATGAGGAGAAGCCAAATGTGAGCCCGGACATTGGTTGAGTCCTGACTTGTATATCAGATGAGGTCTATGTGACCGGATGGCAAAAAGGTGACTGTTGTGGGTCTAATCTTTGGGTTAGACGGAGTGGTTAAGCTGGTAGCAACTCGAGGCACATTGCATTGAGTTGCGTGGTAAGGGAGTTAAAAGGGGCCCCTATTGTGGGGTCCGGGGGCCGCGGAAGCGGCCCCTGGCTGGGGGGTCCCAGGGGGGCCAGCGGCCCCCCTGGCGGGGGTCCGGGGGCAGCGCCCCCGGCCCGATGGTAAAGGGAATATTCCCTGGAATATTCCCTGGCCGACTAGTGGAGGCTCATATGGTAGGTCGGTCAACAGGCCAACCTAACGACCTTCGCGGGCTATAAAAGCTAAACCCCTTCGCAGCCATCTTACACTCATCTTTCACCCAGTCAGAGTTGTTGTTCCAGCTAGCCTTAAGCTCTTCACCTATCTTCTGTCTAGATCGCCATCTAAGCTTCACACAGTGGAAGCGCACGGGTGGACAGAGCCATCTTTGTATCAGTTGTTTGGAGTTAAAGAATTTTACTGATTCTCCTCTTATCTGTTGTGTACTCTCTATCTCTTTCTCAGATTCTGTTCGCTGCGCCGTGTAATATTTTACATGGTATCAGAGCCCAGGGGGCTCTAGAGATCGGAGAGCGTGCAAGAGGCAAAGGCTTCAACAGCAAAGAGAAACGATGTCGACTCCGGGAAGCAGTTCTGGCGCATCCGGAAGCGGTGCAGGAGGTGGTGCTGCTGTACCGGCTATTCAAACACTGAGGATTCGTCCACCAACCTTCAGCGAAGGCAAGTTAGATGGTACAAACTACACCTTGTGGAAGTTCAAAATTACAACTATCCTTGATTCTTATGAGCTTCTGGAGACTGTGCTGGGGACTGACGCAGAACCACAGCCTATCCCCGACCCATCAAATCCTAGTGTGATGATTCCTCCGAATGCAGATCTTCTACGAGCTTGGAAACGAAGGAATGCAGATGCATTGTGTGCCTTAGTTACAAGCTGTTCTGACAGTGTTTTGACTCTGATTCAGCATACAACCAAAGCGTCAGAGGCTTGGAATGTACTAAGGAGTCAATATGAAACACGAAACCAAACAAGGATTCAAAACTTGGAGAATCAACTAGCAGCGGAGAAGTTTGCTGAAGGAGAGACGGTTGAAGCATTCATCACTCGGATTAAGAATCTGCGCGACCAGATGGCTGGCGCTGGGATACAAAAGACTAGCGAAGAGCTAGCTCGGAGGTGTCTTCGGATTTGTCCACAAAAGTTTGATGGACTAGTAACTGCCCTTAATACTCAGGTGAGACCTCAAGCTTTGACTTTTGAGGAGTTTTGTGCATTATTAATGGAGGAGGAGTTGAGGCTGAAAGCCCGAGAAGGAAGCAACAATGGAGATGCTGCATTCTCTGCCAATGCAAAAGGCAAAGGTGTTTCCTCCACCAAAAATGATGGTGACAAAAAGAAAAAGGGCGGCAAGAAGAAGTTTCAAGGAGAGTGCTTCTACTGTAAGAAGAAAGGACATGCGATTGCAGATTGTCGTGTCAAGAAGGCAGATGAAAAGAATGGTACCCTTAAAACTAAAGGGAAAGAGACAGCCAATACGGCTGAAGCAGAGTTGGAATTATTCATGGCGACCATTGAGGAAGTGTGCTCCTCGGCGCAAGAAGAATCTACCACTGACTCTTGGGTGTTGGATAGTGGGGCCTCCCGTCACATGACCAACAAGAAAGGTCTATACAGTTCTATGCAGCCTCTACAAGAATCCATCACTGTGACGGTTGGAAATGATGCTAAATGCCCTGCTGCGGGCACATGTACTATTTCTTTTGTTGCTGCAAATGGTGAAGTCAAAAAGCTTTCAAATGTGTTGTATGTTCCCGAAATCAGAAGAAATCTCTTATCAGTTGCTGCCATAACTGATCTTGGTCATGAAGTGAGGTTCAAGAAGACAGGTGCAGAAATTATTGATAGTGCTGGCACAATTGTTGGCAAAGGAGAAAGGAGGAACAACCTGTATGAGCTAAGTGCTCTTACAGCCACCGCTGGAGTGGGCACAAGTAAGCTTTGGCATGAAAGGTTTGGACACATCGGATTTGCAGTATTGAAGGAGATGCAAAAGCAAGGTATGGTTGCTCACCTACCTACAATAACTGAATTGAAGGAACCATGTGAAGCTTGTATGATGGGCAAGCAACAGAGAAAGGCATTTCCACAAGAAAGCAAGAATAGAGCACATGCTCCTCTAGAGTTGGTGCATGCTGACTTGTGTGGTAAGATGCCTACACAGGCCTTGGGGGGATCTTCTTATTTTATGTTGATTGTCGACGACTACAGTAGGAAGATGTGGGTGTACTTCCTTCGTGATAAGGCTCAAGCTTTTGGTAAGTTTAAAGAATGGCTAATACTTGTTGAGAATGAAACAGGGAAAAGTGTGAAGAAACTTAGAACAGATGGTGGTGGTGAGTTCAACTCAAAGGAGTTTGAAGGCTTTTGCAAGAGCAAAGGTATCAAGCGTCAATTGACAACGCCTCACACACCTCAGCAGAACGGTGTTGTGGAACGCAGGAATCGCACCATTGTGGAGATGGCAAGATGCATGCTAAAGGGCAAGGGATTACCTAACCATTTTTGGGCTGAAGCTGTTAATACTGCAGTCTACATTCTAAATCGGAGCTATACAAAGGCTCTCAAGGGAAAAACACCTCATGAGGCTTACACTGGTAAGAAACCATCTGTCTCACATTTCAGAATTTTTGGATGTGAATGTTATGCACATGTTCCAGATGAGAAGAGAAACAAGTTACAACCAAAAAGCAGAAAATGTATCTTCTTGGGTTATAGTGATGAGCAGAAGGCTTACAAGTTATATGACCAAGAGGCAAAGAAGATCATCGCGAGCCGTGATGTGGTGTTCAAGGAGGAGCCGCATACAGTGGAGGAGGAGAAGGCAAGGTCTTCCACTTTATCATCAAGCGAAGAAGTAGTCCACTATGAACCTGTCCCGAGAGCTATCCCTATCCTTAAGGAGGAGGAAGCATCATCTTCAGATGATGAGGAAAAAGTTCACCAACCTGACATCACCCCACCGGAAAAGCCATTGCCGCGCTGGGTGAAGCAGCTCTATGACCACAATAATCCTATGCCTGCATCTGTTGAGGAGAAGGCAGACGGACCAAGGAGGTCTCAGAGAATAGAGGAGCAAAGGAGGGCTTCTGCTCACATAGTCAACATGGCCTTGATGGTTGAGATTATGAGAGAAGTAAAGGAGCCAACTGACTTAGAAGAAGCACTTGCAGATCCATCATGGAAGGCTGCTATGCAGGCGGAGTATGACAGCATAATGAAGAATGACACTTGGGAGCTAGTGGATCGGCCAGCAAAGCGGAAGATTATTGGCACCAAGTGGATCTGGAAGGTAAAGTACAAGGCTGATGGTACCTTAGAAAAGTACAAAGCTAGACTGGTTGCCCAAGGATTTTCACAAGTTGAAGGGTTTGATTTTCAAGAGTCATTTGCCCCAACTGCCAGAATGACCACTATTCGCACGGTACTTGCAGTGGCTGCCCACAAGAAGTGGCCAGTGTACCAAATGGATGTTAAGTCAGCGTTCTTAAATGGTGACCTCAAGGAGGAGGTGTACGTGGCTCAGCCACCAGGGTTTGAGGCCCCCCATTCTGAGAACAAAGTGTGTAAACTGAAGAAGGCATTGTATGGGCTGAAACAAGCCCCTAGAGCATGGTACCAGCGGATAGATAGGTTCTTTTTAAACCTAAACTTCAAAAGATGTGCCTCAGATGCTAACTTGTATGTTTACAGGGATGGTAAAAAGTCTGTAGTGATTGTCCTATATGTGGACGACCTTCTTATTACAGGTGACTATGAAGATATGATCAACCAAACTCGAAAGGCTTTGAGTTTTGAGTTTGAAATGACAGACCTGGGCTTGCTGCACTATTGTTTGGGGATTGAAGTCTGGCAAGAGCCAGGAAAGATCTTCATCTCTCAGAAGAAGTATGCATGGGAGATCTTGAAGGCATTTGGCATGACCGAGTGCAAGGAGATAGCTACACCTATGGAGGTGAATGTAAAGTTATCCGTTGAGGATACATCAGCACTAGCAGACATTGGGAGGTATAGGAGGTTGGTCGGCAGTCTAATCTACTTGTGTAACACCAGACCAGATATCAGTTTTGCTGTTGGTGTTTTGAGCAGGTTCTCAAACAAACCTCATGAGAGTCATTGGAAGGCTGGGATGCGGGTGCTCAGATACTTGAAGAAAACTCTTGACTATGGTATCACATACAGTTTCGGAACTTCTCTTGTGGGGAACTGTGACTCAGATTGGGCAGGAGACATTGATTCCAGGAAGTCAGTTTCTGGTTATTGTTTCTCTTTGGGTTCAGGAATTTTCTCTTGGATTAGTAAGAAGCAACCAACAGTGGCATTGTCTTCTACCGAAGCAGAGTACAAGGCAGCTTGTTTTGCTGCATGTGAGGCCGTATGGTTGAGAAGGATTCTATGGCATATGGGAGTGCAGGATGAAGAACCAACTGTGCTGAGATGTGACAATCAGAGTTGCATCGCCATTGCCAAAAATCCAGTGTTTCATGCACGCACCAAACATATAGAGATCCAGTATCACTATGTGCGTGATTTGATGGAGGATGGGATAGTGGAATTGGTCTACTGTCCAACAGAGGAGAATGGAGCAGATATCTTCACCAAAGCACTTACGAAGGATCTGCTTCAAGTTCATCTTCAGAGACTCGGCATTGGGCCGAGGAGATAGTTCACCTATGGGTGGACATTGAGGGGGGGTGTTAGATATGATCAATGCCCCACCCTCATTAGGTACTACCAATGATCCATGGTGCTCAAAGTTGTAAGGCCCCCATTATGAGGAGAAGCCAAATGTGAGCCCGGACATTGGTTGAGTCCTGACTTGTATATCAGATGAGGTCTATGTGACCGGATGGCAAAAAGGTGACTGTTGTGGGTCTAATCTTTGGGTTAGACGGAGTGGTTAAGCTGGTAGCAACTCGAGGCACATTGCATTGAGTTGCGTGGTAAGGGAGTTAAAAGGGGCCCCTATTGTGGGGTCCGGGGGCCGCGGAAGCGGCCCCTGGCTGGGGGGTCCCAGGGGGGCCAGCGGCCCCCCTGGCGGGGGTCCGGGGGCAGCGCCCCCGGCCCGATGGTAAAGGGAATATTCCCTGGAATATTCCCTGGCCGACTAGTGGAGGCTCATATGGTAGGTCGGTCAACAGGCCGACCTAACGACCTTCGCGGGCTATAAAAGCTAAACCCCTTCGCAGCCATCTTACACTCATCTTTCACCCAGTCAGAGTTGTTGTTCCAGCTAGCCTTAAGCTCTTCACCTATCTTCTGTCTAGATCGCCATCTAAGCTTCACACAGTGGAAGCGCACGGGTGGACAGAGCCATCTTTGTATCAGTTGTTTGGAGTTAAAGAATTTTACTGATTCTCCTCTTATCTGTTGTGTACTCTCTATCTCTTTCTCAGATTCTGTTCGCTGCGCCGTGTAATATTTTACATAGTCAATATGGCCTTGATGGTTGAGATTATGAGAGAAGTAAAGGAGCCAACTAACTTAGAAGAAGCACTTGCAGATCCATCATGGAAGGCTGCTATGCAGGCAGAGTATGACAGCATAATGAAGAATGACACTTGGGAGCTAGTGGATTGACCAGCAAAGCGGAAGGTTATTGGCACCAAGTGGATCTGGAAGGTAAAGTACAAGGCTGATGGTACCTTAGAAAAGTACAAAGCTAGACTGGTTGCCCAAGGATTTTCACAAGTTGAAGGGTTTGATTTTCAAGAATCATTTGCCCCAACTGCCAGAATGACCACTATTCGCACGGTACTTGCAGTGGCTGCCCATGAGAAGTGGCCAGTGTACCAAATGGATGTTAAGTCAGCGTTCTTAAATGGTGACCTCAAGGAGGAGGTGTACGTGGCTCAGCCACCAGGGTTTGAGGCCCCCCATTCTGAGAACAAAGTGTGTAAACTGAAGAAGGCATTGTATGGGCTGAAACAAGCCCCCAGAGCATGGTACCAGCGGATAGATAGGTTCTTTTTAAACCTAAACTTCAAAAGATGTGCCTCAGATGCTAACTTGTATGTTTACAGGGATGGTAAAAAGTCTATAGTGATTGTCCTATATGTGGACAACCTTCTTATTACAGGTGACTATGAAGATATGATCAACCAAACTCGAAAGGCTTTGAGTTCTGAGTTTGAAATGACAGACTTGGGCTTGCTGCACTATTGTTTGGGGATTGAAGTCTGGCAAGAGCCAGGAAATATCTTCATCTCTCAGAAGAAGTATGCATGGGAGATCTTGAAGGCATTTGGCATGACCGAGTGCAAGGAGATAGCTACACCTATGGAAGTGAATGCAAAGTTATCCGTCGAGGATACATCAGCACTACCAGACATTGGGAGGTATAGGAGGTTGGTCGGCAGTCTGATCTACTTGTGTAACACCAGACCAGATATCAGTTTTGCTGTTGGTGTTTTGAGCAGGTTCTCAAACAAACCTCATGAGAGTCATTGGAAAGCTGGGATGCGGGTGCTCAGATACTTGAAGAAAACTCTTGACTATGGTATCACATACAGTTTCGGAACTTCTCTTGTGGGGAACTGTGACTCGATTGGGCAGGAGACATTGATTCCAGGAAGTCAGTTTCTGGTTATTGTTTCTCTTTGGGTTTAGGAATTTTCTCTTGGATTAGTAAGAAGCAACCAACAATGGCATTGTCTTCTACCGAAGCAGAGTACAAGGCCGCTTGTTTTGCTGCATGTGAGGCCGTATGGTTGAGAAGGATTCTATGGCATATGGGAGTGCAGGATGAAGAACCAACTGTGCTGAGATGTGACAATCAGAGTTGCATTGCCATTGCCAAAAATCCAGTGTTTCATGCACGCACCAAACATATAGAGATCCAGTATCATTATGTGCGTGATTTGATGGAGGATGGGATAGTGGAATTGGTCTACTGTCCAACAGAGGAGAATGTAGCAGATATCTTCACCAAAGCACTTACGAAGGATCTGCTTCAAGTTCATCTTTAGAGACTCGGCATTGGGCCGAGGAGATAGTTCACCTATGGGTGGACATTGAGGGGGGGTGTTAGATATGATCAATGCCCCACCCTCATTAGGTGCTACCAATGATCCATGGTGCTCAAAGTTGTAAGGTCCCCATTATGAGGAGAAGCCAAATGTGAGCCCGGACATTGGTTGAGTCCTGACTTGTATATCAGATGAGGTCTATGTGACCGGATGGCAAAAAGGTGACTGTTGTGGGTCTAATCTTTGGGTTAGATGGAGTAGTTAAGCTGGTAGCAACTCGAGGCACATTGCATTGAGTTGCGTGGTAAGGGAGTTAAAAGGGGCCCCTATTGTGGGGTCCGGGGGCCGCGGAAGCGACCCCTGGCTGGGGGGGTCCCAGGGGGGCCAGCGGCCCCCCTGGCGGGGGTCCGGGGGCAGCGCCCCCGGCCCGATGGTAAAGGGAATATTCCTTGGAATATTCCCTGGCCGACTAGTGGAGGCTCATATGGTAGGTCGGTCAGCAGGCCGACCTAACGACCTTCGTGGGCTATAAAAGCTAAACCCCTTCGCAGCCATCACTCACTCATCTTTCACCCAGTCAGAGTTGTTGTTCCAGCTAGCCTTAAGCTCTTCACCTATCTTCTGTCTAGATTGCCATCTAAGCTTCACACAGTGGAAGCGCACGGGTAGACAGAGCCATCTTTGTATCAGTTGTTTGGAGTTAAAGAATTTACTGATTCTCCTCTTATCTGTTGTGTACTCTCTATCTCTTTCTCAGATTCTGTTCGCTGCACCGTGTATATTTTTACACCTAGAACATGCTCCTTCATGGATTCAGTTGATGCAGGGGTTTATCCCCATCTTAGGCACAATCGTTCTCTTCGAGCAATCATATTAGCTGCTTCAGTGACATCACTCCAAGCAGTCTTCAATCCCGTCTTAGAGCCAGGGTCTTCAAGTCGATCAGTTAGCTTCTCTTGAAGAGAAGAATCTACAGCTTTTAAAAATAATTCAATCTTTTGGCTTTCCATACCTTGTTGATCGTCAGGATCTAGTTGAGCAAATTTGCTTTCAAATTCCCGATGAAGAGCAGTGGTGGTTAGACCCTTATTGGACCTTTCGACCCATTCAGTGAAGACTTTCTTTGTCATAAGGCCAATCTTCAAGAAAAAATTCTTCTCGAAGAGCCTTCTTGAACACAGACAATCCCGCATCTTTTTGGAAAAGACCATGAATTCAGTCCTGGAGACATGCACAGCCAGACGAGCAAACGGCTCCAGGCATGTTGAGGAACTCCAAAGAAGACCATCTTGTCAATATAGAGGCGGATAAAAGAGGACACATTTTACTCATTAAATTGCTTGAGCTCTTGCCCAACTGCTTCCAAGGCTTTAATGGCAGCAGCATCAATCCACTCTTCTTCTTGTCTCCGTTGTTGTTGCAATTGCAACTGCTGCTAAAATTGCAATTGTTGTTGTTGGCTTTCTTGCATCAGATGAACCAACTATTGCAAGGCATCTCCTTCCGAACTTGATGACTCTCCCATTGGACTTCTTCTTCCGCAACGGACCTTCACGTCGGGTTCACCACTGTCGTCGTGTTAAGGGCTGAAGGTCTACCACCGGGGCTTAGTGCAGAAGAGGAGTATGGGATTCAAAGTTCAGGAAAGGGAAATAGATTGGGGTTTAACAAGATCCGGGATTTAGAAATGATTTAGATGTGGAAGAAGAATTCAAGCTTTTTCTCTATGTATTTAGCATACATGAATGGAATAAATAACTCTATCTTGATTACATCAAATGCCTCTGGATACATACACCATAACGTAAAGGATATTTTCAAATTCTCAATCCAAACATGAATATCAAATGCAAGTTCTAATGGCTTTTATTTCAAGTTCATAGATGGATTTCAACTCTATGGGACAAGTATTATGTTGATAGACTTCAAATACATTCAAGATTTGGGCCACTGGTACATGAAATGCATTGAAGGAGCATAATGTTTATAAAAATGGACAAGAACAGTGGGCTGCCCTGTTTATGACTGGTTATTTCAGCCCATAATAGCCCATACACCTTCTTCAAAATCCTCACCCTTTGCTTGCCCCAAAGTCACTTAAGTAGTTGGCTTCATTGGACCAAGAATAAGGTAGACAAAATGAGAGAAGTCGTGCATAAGAGTAGGCTGAATACTTTTCTCTCAAATTTCCCCCTTTTATAGACTGTCATATCATGCATTTTCGTTAGACCAAATGGACAGATAAGTGGAGATCTCATCGTGTTTACATCTTATCTTCAGGTCCTGTTGATCTTCAGTTTGCATGCTCCAAAGCATGCACCATAGCTTCAGCTTTCTCCAGTTTTGTAGTCAGGCTGTGCAGCCCGCATTTTGCGCCGAAAAATGCGGGCTGCTCCCTGCTCAGGCCAGGTCACTTTTTGACCTACTCAGGTCACTTGCTGGTCACTTTAGTCTATTACTTCAGGTCCCCTGTGAACCTAGTGGACTTTTGGCAACTTTTGACATTTTTCTTGAGTTCTGACCATATTTTTGCACTTGAATCAATGTGATTTATCTTGCGGACTCTCAATTACTTCCAGCTGACCAAGTTGTAGGTTCCCATAGACTTATTTTTCATCAATATACATGGTACAACTGAAAATTATATGCTAAATACAAAAGAACTTATGTAACTAAGTTGGTTATTGGGTAACAATGTCTGAATTTTGTATGCAAATTCCTCATATAACTCCAACTGAAGTTCTTCTGTGTTCATAAGAATCCCATGATTTATATTATGAACAGTAAACTCTTTGACATCGTGTATTTGAGTTATCACTTATATTTTGATGGGCACATACCTTAGGCATGGTGCCTATATTTTGTCGCGCCTATTTATTAATGTGTTGGATATTTATTTATTATTTTTGTATGTGCATGGGTGCACAATTATGATATTTGTATTTGGACATTGTATTGGGTATGCCTGACTCTTTGGGCGCCCGCCCATTAGCTTTATTTCTATTTGGCACTAAAGCAAACTCAAAAGCCAAAAGCGTGCTATTTTGCAATTTGGGCTATTATTTGAGCTTGAAGATGATTAAAACATAAAATACATGCTTTGTGAAGCGCTCACACAAGGCATGGGGGGAGATTGCACCCAATTGGTCTCTTGTTCATGTCGTGCATGCTTTCTACCTTGAGTTTTGTGCAAAAAGTAGAGTTCTTTTGTTCTTAGAGACCTTCCGGTGCTCACTACGCAAGCATACAGCATCCGATCTGTGCACCATGCCCCCTCCCCAAATTTACCCCCCACCCCATTTGGCACCCTTCCCTAAATTTCTCCCTACCCCCACCATTTTATCCCCCCTCCCCCACCCCTATTTTTATCCCTACATTTTACCCCCTCTAAATTTACCTCACCCCCCACCTAAGCCCCCTGTCCCACCCCCTACCTTAGCCCTTTAATCCTAAACCCTTGTTCGCCCCCCTTCGCGTGCAACAGTCAAATTTTTGGGTGCGGCTTGCGGGTCTTCATTGTGAGCGGTCACATGCTGCTACGCATGGTCGTAGTGGTCATGTTGTTCGCGTGTGTTCACGTGCGGGGACACGCATCCACCTTGTTCGTGCGGTAGGGTATTGTAGCCATTCATACGCGGTCACAGTCATTAGCAGCCTTTCATATGCAGTCACGGGTACTTCAAATCCCGAAATCTCTAAAAACACATACAAAATCCAAAAATTCATTAAAATTCAATTAAAATCCAAAAAACATTACCCAAAAAAAACTTGAAAAATATCCAATATTTTTTCAAACAACTGAAATATTTTTCAAACTGGAAATCTTAGAAAATAGTTACAAAAAATCAAAACTTCAACATTCTTTTCAAAAACATGCAAAAATAGACAAAATTCATTAACAATTGATAACAATACCGATATAATTTGAAAAAAATTCAAAAATTTCCATAAACTCCCTTGTACATTTTGAAAATATTTTCCCAAGTGAAAATACTTTCCTAATTGGCCAAACTATTATTTGAAGATAAACCCTAATTTTGATGCCGAATTCTCAAAAAATTCATTTTAAATCTCAAAAAATGAGCTGAACAATGTGAATTAAATCTGATTACCTTTTTGACACTTGATTCTCATGATTACTTGCTGCAATTTCATGTTCATATCCTTTTTTTAAAAAAACACCAAAACATATTATTTAAAAAAAACAAAAACAAAACAAAAAAACCCAAAAAAATCATAACCATAAATCCCAATCAATTCAACATCCCAACATATCCATCTTTTTGTTTTGGTCATGCATATAATTTGTTTTATTACTTTTTGTCAATGTGTTAGTTGTTTTTTCTATTTTCTATACAACAAGACGAATAGTTTTAGTCGACCTTTTGTCTGTTCTGTGGAATATTTGTGGATTCCACCTTTCCTTTTTCGAGGAGATCGTCCCAGTCTTCGCAGAAAGACCCACACATTGCCAAGTTTATCTCTTTTTCACTCTCTCACATTGCACCATAACACACATGTAATTGTAATAAAATCAACCGACCATTGCACCCACCAAATAAACATAATGCAATTCATTAATTTTTAATTTAAAAGAAACCCCACCGTTGCACGTGCACATGGCACAATAACCCACATAATTTTCTAAAATAAATCCACAGTGCACGCGCACATATGCTACAGACACCATTTATTTTTAATTAAAATGAACCCCGCCCTTACACATGCATGCGCTTTGTGCCATAGATCACGTAAGTTGTAACAATGATTTGCATTATTAGAGAACCCTAGTCAGTCAAGTCACTCTAAGTAGGGGTTGGGATTGCAGAATCGACTCACTATGCATTAATGGTTAATTAATAACGAACTGCAATATAATTTGTACATGGCTAAAATGAATTCGATAGTGTTTATCCATCTACGTTCACTGAACCATAGGTTTATGCAATGCGTTTATGGGGATTGGGATTTGTTAAGTCAGAGATGTCGGTCTTGTTCATATCTCTTTATTTTGTTGGTCCAAGTCCTGGATTCTGTTTGAGTCTAGTCATTGTTTGGGGTACGATGTGTTTGCATTTTTATTTTTGATTGCTTGATTCTGCGGGATCAGGGTGCCTATTTGTCTGCATAGCATGAAGCTTTCGGTCACACGAGTGTGTAGGTCATGTCAAAATTTTTCCATAGGATATGGATTGTTTGGAGAAGTCTGGTCCATTCTGGTCTGGTCATCTATCCTTTGTTTTGATATTCTTCTTAGTGTTGATTTGTCTGGGTTTTGTAGGAAATTTTTCATTTTTTTCATTTTTTTCATTGCTTGTGTGTGTGGGTATCCTGTGTAGTCTGAATGGCATCTACCTCTATTCCTCCTATTGTCATCCAGCATGTGCCATTGTCGGTGCATGACTATGCTCTTCTCCTGGAGGCGGATTGCATTCATCGTGTTGATCTTCGTCCTTTTGTGGCTTTGAAGTTTCCGCTAGTGGACAACATGATTTGCTACTCCTTCTTGGCACCCTACAAGAACCAGTCTGGCTTGGTTTATAACAGACATTTTTTCTTATCCATAGCCAATATTAGTGATGCATTGTGTTTGCCTATTTAGCGTCTTTTATCCCTAGTGGAAATCAATTATTGACAGCTGAGGAGATCCTTTCTCTCCTGCAGAAAAGAAACCTCTACCCCCTTGGTCTCCAGCAAAGTTATTACTAGTTCTAGGGTTTCTGTAGCTCACATCTCCTCCCCGGTATGGAAACAACTTTGCTAGTTTCTACAAGACAGGTTCATGTCAGGGAAGCTTTCTTCCAAATGTCTATCCAAGGAGTTATTCACTACTTCTGTTAGGATCCTGGAGGGAGCCAAGTTCAATTGGGCAGCATTCATGCTCGTGAAGATGGATCATCATTTTCAAAGAGTTCGAAAGGTCAGGGCAGTAATGTCTCCTATGGTGTTTTTCTTTAAAAGATTATCTCCCTTGCACCTCCTCCTGGTGGTGTGCCAGTCCTGATCCTGGTTCTCTTCCCAAGTAGCTGCCACCATTACAACCCAATTCTGATTTGAAGGATGAGCCCCTTGCCAGATTCTCTCACAGTAAAAGATTATGTACTAAAGGGCCCCTTGGTCATGTTTCTATTTCAATTTCTGATTCTCCTGTACAGGACTCCATTCCTCTTGTTTCAACTAGTTCCCTTCCTTCATTCTTGTCATGTCCTAAGCTATTTGCAGCACAAAGGGATGGGCAGTTGGATAAATAGATCCCTGCTTCCTTACAAACAATGTTAGCTGGACCTTTGCTTCCTCAATTAGTTTCTGGTGTCCAGGCTACATTGGAGACTTCACTGACAACTTGTCTTCAGTCCATTTACACAAGGGTATATACTTCCTTGCAGGACAAAGTGGATTCCCTGACTAGTCAATTGAGTAAGGCTTTGGAGGATCTAGCATCTGAGAAAGCCACCCTCACTGATATTCACAAAAAAATGACTGAAGCTACTACCTTGATGGATTCTTAGAAGGCCACTAATCAGAAGTTAGAAGCTCAAGTAGTTATCCTAGAAGTAGAGAATACATCTTTGACTAAAGAGAATAATTTTGCCCTTGAGGAGATGATCGACTTAGCCAGTAGGATGGGTACTTGTGAGGGTCAGCTACAGTCTTCTCACGAAACTGTTGATTCATAGAAGAAGATGATTGCAGAGCTTAATCAGAAGATTGTTACTCTTTCTGTTCCTCCACCTCCTGTGGTTTCTTCTGTAGTATCTTCCAAAGAGGAGCTTGACAAGTTACAGCACAAGGAAAAGTTGTGTAATGGTTTTTCTACTAAGATCTAACGCCTTCAACAATGTATGAATTGTGTGCAAGATGGTTTTACTAGTTATGCTGAGCTGGTGTTACCCCCATCGTCTTTCTGGATCAAGAATAATCAACAACATTTTGCCTTGTATATCTCTTTAAGCAATGTGGATTTAGAACCTCCAGAGGATGGGTGGCAGAATTTGTGGTCTGTAGATTTGCTGAAGCTTGTGTTTGACAGATTTGTTGATGAGCTGATTTCGCATGAAGTACAGTTGTTTTCCTTTATGTATCTTATGGGGCATTTGCAGATTCCTGATGAGAAAGATATCAATTTTTATGTGGGAGATGTGGTGTTATAAGCTATGATGTATACATTCAGTGGAGCTTCTTTTAGCTGACGGGTTGAAAACTTATCATGAGTAGACGTCTTGGTGTAGAGGATATGCTTGGCACCCACCTTTGGAGGGTGATGCTTTGGATCCTTGTTGCCTCAAGGGTGTATTCCACAAATCTGATATCCAACCTTTGCAAACTCAACTGTTGCGTCATATTGCTGATCATCCATTATTCACTGATTCTTTTTTCCAAGATCTTGCTTATCGTTGTTCTTTTTATCCATTAGATCCCATTGATCTTTTATCTTATTCTCTTATGTCCTATCGTTTTCCGTTGTATATTTTCCTCCTCACTTCCAACCATTACACTATTCCTCTATTGTCTTTTACTCCTTCTAGTTTCCCTCACATTCCTGTCTTCACTTTTTGTCCTTTCATTGCCAATCCGACATCATCACCTACCCCTTCTGAACCTCCTCATGTAGTTTCTCATGTTCCTTCTGTTTTCTCCATAGATTCCCTTCATAAGTTTTTGTTGAATTTTCCATCTCTTCCATTTTCCTTATCTCTTCATTTCCCTTCTTTTTATGATCGATCCTATCCTCCTTTACAATGCTCTCCTCTTATTCCATTACCCTCTCCTTCTGATTATAACCTTCCTCCTCACTCAGTGCTGGATACACCAGGTTATGATAGTGACATACTTCGTCGATGACGATGACAATGGACACTGCATCATTCTGTGATAGGACCGGTATTTAACTGCAGGGTCCTGGGATACCTTTGCAGCATGTTCGATATCTTGCTTTCATTTTGCTAGGATGCATGCTCATTCTAAGGATACCTCTATACGTCTTGTAGCTCATTTTTGTTGGCACCTTGTTTTTATGCATCAGCAGTCTAATTTGAACACTCGCAAGTGTATCCCCAGTTTGATCATCAATCCGAATGTAGATGTGACTCCTGCTCAGATGGATATTC
Source organism: Lygodium microphyllum (assembly GCF_053477565.2). Lineage (NCBI taxonomy): Eukaryota > Viridiplantae > Streptophyta > Polypodiopsida > Schizaeales > Lygodiaceae > Lygodium > Lygodium microphyllum. Next base: position 80,126,920 of record NC_141135.1, read on the forward strand.
TGTATTACTTTGCACAAGCTTTCCCTACTAGGTTTCTTATTTTGCTGGAAAGAATGTGTTGTATACAGTTCCTCCAGAATGTGCCTTTGCATTTTGTAGATGAGAGTAAAAATCTGGAGTGTCTCAAGTCTAGCATGCAATTTAAGAAGAAGTGTCTACATCCTGGTTAGCAGTGGAGTTCTTTTTGGATGTATCAGTTCTTTTTCTTTAATGGAAATCTTTTTCTGTGCTCTCCATTTTTTGGGGGCATGTGCCATTCAGATTACCCGGTGTTGTGCCTGTGTGAGTTGTATATGTGGTATGTATATATTGTTTATCTTTGTTGAATGGAGCTGAAGTTGAAGCTGGATTGATGAAGAAGATGTTGGACTACAAGCTAGTAGAAGATGATGCTGATTCAAAGAAAACTCTTATATCATTTATGACTTTGTGTTGCTAACCATTCTTTAAAATGGAGATAATATCCAAAAGGGTATTTTCCTTTCGTTGTAGTATTATCAGATACACAGGTGATAAGTTGGAGTCATGCTTGGGTGATTATTGAAGATACTAAAGAAGAACAAATTGAGATCTTTAGTGAGCTTATATTCTTCTTTTCCTTAGGTCACGAGGACGCTTCCTTTTTAAGTGTGGGGATATGTTGAGAGTGGAAAAAGACTATAATTTTTGTTGATTTTTATTGTTTTTCAAGTCGAAATGGTTGATTTTTTATGGATTTACAGGGTTGTATGGTTGTTAGTGGAAGTGTTTGAGAGTGTTCTGGATGATATTGATTATGTTTTGGAATTTCATGATCATTATTAGTAGAAATATGAGGCTCTGTGATGTTCTGATAGGTTTTGTTGAGGTTGTGACTGGTTCTGATACCTTTTGTATAGCTTCTATTTTGTTCTGATTTTCTTCTGTATGAAGCATGGACTGATGATTGATGAAGGTTGAAATCTTTTGAAAGCTTATTGAATAGTTTTTGATAGTTTTGAATGGTTTTAGTATGAGTTATGAGGATCTGTTGTTCTCTGATGACCTTCTGTAACCCTCTGTAAACCTTCTGTGTAGAGCCTCTACCTCTATTTTGTATCTTCTTTGTTTCTATTCTATTCTGTTCTTAGATCTTCTGTAAGTGTTCTATGGAATGTATGTGTGACTTTGGAAAAGTTTTCTAACTTTTGGAAAGGATGAATCTAAGCTCAAAAGAGCTAAAATAAATTGAAGAAGCAGCTGCTGAAGACTAAAGAGAAGATTGAAGTGATAGTGATAGTAGTGAGCTATGAAGAGACACTGTAGTGGCTCTGGTGCCCTTTCATACCTCCCATACCTTTTGGGAGGTGCAACCACGACCTAAGAAGGATTATTGAGAGCCATTATTGAGTATTTTAGTGAGGATATGATGTATTATTGAGAGTGTATGAGTGTGTGAGAGATCATATGAAGATGTTGAAGATTATGGTTGATTCTATCAAATCCGTGGGAGATATCTACTATGCTGCTACGTGAAGAATTGTTGTTTTCTTTGTTTTGGTTATCAAAAGAATGAAATAAAATCTTGTTTATGTTACAAGATAGATTTTCTTGTAGTAGAATTCCCTTTTCCTTGGTGTTTTTCTTGGGGCTCCACACGACCCCAACAAGTAACCTAGATATCTAATAATACTACAACGAAAGGAAAATACCCTTTTGGACATTATCTCCAATTTTTAAAAATTGTTAGCAACAGAAACTCATAAAGGATATAAGAGTTTTCTTTAAGTTAATATCATCTTCTGCTAGCTTTTAATTCAATATCTTCTTCATCATTCTAGCTTCAACTTCAACTCCATTCAACAAAGATAAAAAATATACCCATACCACATATATAACTCACACAGACACAACACCAGGTAATCTAAATGGCATATGCCCCCAAAAAATGAAGAGTATATAAAAATATTTCCATTAAATAAAAAGAATTGATACATCCAAAAAGAACTCCACTACTAAGCAGGATGTAGACACTTCTTCTTAAACTGCATGCTAGACTTGAGACGCTCCAGAGTTTTACTCTCATCTAAAAAATGCAAAGGCACATTTTGGAGGAACTGTAAACAACACATCCTTTCCAGCAAAATAAGAAACCTGGTAGGGAAATCATGTACGAAGTAATACATAATATCCATCTGAGCAACATTCACATCCACATTCCGATTGATGATCAAACTAGGGATACTCTTGCAAGTGTTCAGATTAGACTATTGATGCATAAAAGCAAGATACCAAGAAAAGTGAGTAGCAAGGCATACAGAGGTATCCTTAGAATGAGCATGCACTCGAGAAAAATGAAGGTAAGACATCGAACATGAAGCAGACATCTCCCATGATCTAGGAATGAGAGTCCAGTTAAACACCGGTCATGTCAAAGAATCATGCAGCATCCATTTCCTTCAATGGAGATCGTTGTCATACCCAAGTGTACCCAGCATTGATTGAGGAGGAAGGTTAATAAAATCAGTAGAAGGTGGAAGTGAAATGAGAGGGGAACATTGCAAAGGCGGATAAGATAAATCATAAAAAGAAGGAAAATGAAGAGATAAGGAAGATGGAAGAGACGGAAAATTCAGCAAAAACTTATGAAGGGAATCTATTGAGAAAACAAAAAAAATAGAAGGAATGACAGAAGGAGGTCCAAAAGGGGTAGGCGATGATGTCAAATCAACAATAAAAGGACAAAAAGTAAAGATAGGAATGTGAGGAGAACCAGAAGGAGTAAAATACAACAAAGGAATAGTGTTAAGTTCGGAAGTGAGGAGGAAAATATACAACGAAAAACGATAGGATATAAGAGAATAAGACAGAAGATCAGTGGGATCTAATGGATAAAAAGAGCAACGATAGGCAAGATCATGAAAAAAAAACAATGAATAATAGATGATTAACAATATGACTTAACATTTGAGTTTGCAAAGGCTGGATATCAAATTTGTGGAATACACCCTTGAGACAACGAGGCTCCAAAGCATCACTCTCCAAAGGAGGATGCCAAGCATATCCTCTACACCAAGACATCTATTGATGATACGTTTTCAACCCTTTAGCTAATAGAAGCTCCAGTGAATGTATATACATCATAGTTTGTAACACCACATCTCCCACATACAAATTGAGATCTTCCTCATCAAGAATCTGTAAATGCCCCGTAAGATACATGAAAGACAGCAACTGTACCTCATGTGAAATCAACTCATAAAAAAATCTATCAAACACAAACTTTAGCAAATCTGCAAACCGCAAATTTTGCCACCCATCCTCTGGAGGTTCTAAATCCACATTTGTCAAAGAGATATACAAGGCAAAAAGCTGCTAATTATACTTGATCTAGAAAGAAAGTGGGGGTGACACCAGCTCAGCATAACGAGTAAAATCATCATGCACATAATTCATATGTTGTTGAAGGCATTCTACCTTAGTAGAAAAACCATTATACAACTTCGTCTTCTGCTATAATTGGTCAAGCTCCTCTTTGGAAGATACTACAAAAGAAACCACAGGAGGTGGAGGAACAGAAAGAGTAACAATATTCTGATTAAGCTATGCAATCCTCTTCTTTTGTGACTCAACAATTTCCTAGGAAGACTGTAGCTGTCCCTCACAAGTACCCAATCTACTGGCTAAGTCTATCATCTCCTCAAGAGCAGAATTCATCTCTTTAGTCAAGGACGCATTCTCTGCTACCAGGGTAGCTATTTGAGTTTCTAACTTCTAAATGTTAGCCTTCTAAAAATCCATCAAAGTAGTAGCTTCAGTCATTTGTTTATGAATATCAGTGAGGGCAGCTTTCTCAGATGCTAGATCCTCCAAAGCCTTACTCAACTGACTAGTCAAGGAATCCACTTTGTCTTGCAAGGAAGTATACACCCTTGTGTAAATGGACTGAAGACAAGATGTCAATGAAGTCTCCAATGTAGCTTGGACACTAGAAACTAACTTTAGGAAGCAAAGGTCCAGCTAACATTGATTGTAAGGAAGCAGGGATTTGTTTATCGAGCTGCCCATCCCTTTGTGCTACAAATAGATTAGGACATGATAAGAATGAAGGGAGGAAACTGGTAGAAACAAGAGGAATGAAGTCCTGTACAGGAGAATCAGAAACTAAAACTGAAACATTACTAAGTGGCCCTTTAGTACTTAATCTTTTACTATGAGAGAATCTGGTAGGGAGCTCATCCTCTGAATCAGAATTGGGTTGTAATGGAGGAGGAGTTGGAATAGAAGGTGGAGGCTATTTCAAAAGAGGACTAGGATTAGGAACTGGCACACCACCAGGAGGAGGTGCAAGGGAGATAATCTTTTGAAGAAAAACACCGTAGGAGACATTACTGCCCTGATCTTTCCTAACTCTCTGAAAATGATGATCCATCTTTGAGAGCATGAATGCTGCCCAATTGAACTTGGATCCCTCCAAGATCCAAACAGAAGTAGTGAAAAACTCCTTGGATAGACATTTGGAAGCAGGCTTCCCTAACATGAACCTGTCTTTCAAAAAGTGGCAAAGTTGTTTCCATAACCGCAGAGGAGATGTGAGCTACAGAAACCCCAGAACTAGTAATAACTTGCTGGAGACCAAAGGGGTAGAGATTTTCTTCTACATGAGAGAAAGGACCTCCTCAGCTGTTAATAATTGATTTCCACTAGGGACAAAAGACGCTAAAAGAGGCAAACACAACGCATCACTAATATTGGCTGTGGATAAGCAAAAGCGTTGGTTATAAACCAAGCCCTGACTGGTTCTTATATGATGCCAAGAAGGATTAGAAAATGGTGTTGTCCACTAGCAGAAACTTTAGAGCCACATAAGGGCGAAGACTAACACGATGAATGCAATCTACCTCCAAGAGAAGAGCATAGTCATGCACCGGCAATGGCACATGCTGGATGACAATAGGAGAAATAGAGGTAGATGCCATTCACACTACACAGGATATCCACACACACAACCAAGGAAAAAGACAAAAATTTTCTTGCAAAACTCAGACAAACCAACACTAAAAATAATATCAAAACAAAGGGGCACAGACGACTAGACCAGAATTCTCCAAACAATCCACATCCTACATGAAATTTTTGACATGGCCTACACACTCGTGCGACCAAAAGCTTTATGCTATGTAGATAAACAAGCACCTTGATCCCACGTAATCAAGCAATCAAAAATTTTAAAAAAACTCAAACACACTGTACCCTAGACAATGACCAACTCAAACAGAATCCAAGACTTGGACCAACAAAATAAAGACAAATGAACAAGATCGACATCTCTGACTTAACAAATCCCAATCCTCGTAAGCACATTGCGTAAACCTATGGTGCAGTGAGCATGGATGGGTGAACACTATCGAATTCATTTTAGCCATGTACAAATTAGATTGCATTTTCGTTATTAATTAACCATTAATGCATAGTGAGTCGATTCTGCAATCCCAACCCCTACTTAGAGTGACTTGATTGACTGGGGGCCTCTAACAATGCAATTCATTGTTACAACTTACATGATTTGTAATACAAAGCACATGCATGTGTGACGTCGCAGGTTTATTTTAATTACAAATTAATTGTGTCTGTAGCGCGTGTGCGTGTGCAATGTGGATTTATTTTAGAAAATTATGTGGGTTATTGTGCCATGTGCTCGTGACATCGGGAGTTCATTTTACAATTAACGGTCAGGTTCCTTTCAAATTAAAAATTAATTAGGTGCATTCTGTTTGTTTGGTGGGTGCAACAGTTGGTTGATTTTAGACAATTATATATGTGTTACGGTGCATGTGGGAAAGAAAAAAACGAAATAACTTGGCGATGTGTGGACACTCACAAGGTCTAAAGTGCAAGTCCTCGTCCAAGCAAGTTGGAAAACAACTCCACGACGAATGACCACAGTAGGCGACTAGGTAACAATCGACCTCTTATCAAAGACGGAAAAAACAAAATGCGAATACCATGATACACAAAAACAAAAGAGCAGGACATATGGCAAATGGATGCAACATGTTACATGTTGATTGAATGTATCAGCGATTGATGTGTCTGTAAGGCTTATGATTTTTTTATAAAAAAATGTGAGTCTTGGTTGTTTTTATTCTTTGCCTTTCTTTTTGGATTTTGTATTATGGATGGTGTTAAGCATATTGGGGATGTGGGATTAAAAAATAGCTTAATGAGTCATGTGTTAGGATTTTTCGGTCATTTATTTGTGTGTTTTTGTTTTGTTTTGGTTTTTGAATTTTTATTATTTTATTATTTTAGGTAAATTTTGATTTTTATTTATTTATTTTATTTTATTAAGGTGTTTGGATTTATGTATGTTGGTTTGTCCTAAATTAAATTTGGTTGTTTGTGTTTGTGTGTGTTGGTTTTATTTTATTTTATTTGGTTTGAAGTGAGTTTTGCTTTTGTTTTTTTTTCTTTGTTTTGTTCTATTTTTTGTTTGGCAATTGGTAATTTGTAAAAGAACCCAAATAGTAATCCCAAAAATAAAAAATATTTAAAAGATTTTTTTTGGATTTTTCTTTGGAATTTAAACAACAAGTTTTGGCAACTTGTCACAATTTGTAAAGCATTTAAATGGATTGTTCCAAATATTTAATTACCCACAAGTATTTTTTATTTTTTTATAGATTTACATTTTGGCAAGATCATGCATGAAATTTTTGGGGAATTCATGGATTTTTCTTAAAATTTTCTAGTATTTTTCTAAATTTAAATGAATTTTTATTGAATTTTTAACTTTTTGCCAAATTTTTAATGATTTTTTGGATTTTTTGTGTATTAAAGGTGGGAGAGCGAGGTACCTGAGGGTAGCTGCATATGAACGACAGCTCCGCGACACGATCGAAATGAGATGCGCGTCCGCGCATGGGAACGAGCGTTGGGACAACACACGATACGAACGATCCACGAACAACACACATATGCAGCATGGGAACAACAACAACCAGCATCCAGAAAATCGGCCACGAGCCAGCATGTGAACAACAACAAAAGAAACCTGCACCCTCAAAAGAGGGCCCACATGACAGGGGGCCAACAAAGAGGGTGGAGGTGAGAATAGGGGCCTGCAGGGAAGTGTGATTGGGAGGGGCGAAAGGGGGCCTAAGAAGGAGGTGGGAAGGGGGGCCTGTGGAACTGGGAGAGTAAGGGTAGAGGGTTAGTGGGAATGGGGGTTTAGGGGGTAATGGGAGGGGATAATGTCGGAGGGGTTTTTGTCGGAAGGTCGAATCCACCGGGGATTAGAGAGGTAGAAGGAAGCAGAGATAGGAGATGGAAGAGAAGATAAAGAATACACAAGAGGTAAACACGATAAAGACAAAGCACAATGAATTGAATCAATATGTATTGAAAGAACCTTGAATCCTTGCACTACTCAGAAGCAATCTCCATGCATTAGATCTCCTAGAGCTTCTTCGTAGAACAAAACGTACATCAAAATTACAACTCCTTCTCTGCTGCTCGAAACTCAAATCTGATGGCCCCTATTGGCTTCGAAAGGAGGGTAAAACGCCAGGATACCTGGTCATGGATCGCCCAAATCACTCATTCTTTCTCTTTCAATTCAAACTGTAGTTTTCAGCCTGTTTACAGTGATTGCGACGTGCACGATTTTATCAATCTGTCTTTTTTATGAAAATTCCATAACTGGCTAAAAAAGCAACTTGCTTTTTACATGCCATCCTAATATTGAAGTTTTTAAAACTTTTTTAGATTTTTTATAATAAATAATATAAAAAATAGACTAAAATTATCCAAAAATCTAGTATTTTTGGATAATCCATGCAACTCATACTAGTACTAATGACTCAGATCACATTGACTCTCTTGATCAATAAGAAAGTCGGATGATGATCCATTCCATGCTTTTTCACACTGTGTTCGCATGGAATGGATCATCATCCGACTTTCTTATTCAGGAGCTTGAGGATATGCCCTATGAGACTATTCAGGAGCTTGAGGATATGCCCTTTGAGCTTGAGAATGGATCATGACATCCATCCCCTTTGAACTTGCACATCCTCTTGTATGTGCCACCAATGCACCACCCGGATCAAACACCTATAGCATCAACTTGTTGCTCATCATGCATATAAGAAAGCATCCCCCTCGATCATAGATCTAAATACTCGACATTTGTACAATTCTGAGGCATACTTAGTACCCCTCTAGGGTCATAAGGCCTTGGGTGCTTATCATACATTAGAGGTTGTTGAATCTCCATATACATGCTATCAATACACCCATCAACAAATACATAGCAACATGCCTGCTCTTTCAAAGTCCATTGCATGGGAAGTTGCTTCTGATAACCTTTTTGCTCCTCATCCAACATAAAGTCGGTCTCACTTGCTTTCAACACATTCTCACCATCACCGAAAATAGTGAAACAATCAATATCTTGAAGCATCTTTGATTTGTCTATCAAGGCCTTTGTTAAAGCATCTGAAACAGTTTCCAACTGTGGAGCATCATATCTAACATCCTCTAATACAGGCATATCCTCAAGCTCCTGAATAGTCTCATAGGTAATAACTTTATCCTGCAAATCATGTGCATCCAATAAGTCATCAATCTCCCTTTGACTCCCTGCATCAAGTAAAACACGATCTTCGTAAATCTCTTCAGATACATTAAGAAAATCTATAGATGTAATGGCTGAATCTTCCAGTACAAGATCTTCCAAGGCATCTATGCCTGTCTCAAAATAAGACTGCAACTTATATCCTAGTTGCTTGCCCTTCTTTTTGCCCTCTTTGTTTGTTATCCTATTTTTTCTCCTGATTGACCTCTTCCATAGCATGCTCGGGAGGTGGCTGATTACAGCTTTAGGCTGATCCACACTTCTTCTTATCATTCTTTTAGATGTTCCTGCATTATCTTCATCTCTTTTTCGTTTTTCTTCCACAAGTACATCCGTGTTTTGTACCTTTGCTAAATATGCATACAATGAATATGCATCTATTGGTGATTCCCAACTAGTTATGCCATGAATATCTCTCCCTACATGAGACATTTCACAATCAGTAACCTTTCTCTTTTTAGCTGCATGTAAAGCACGTGCCCATATTTCAGCCTTTGGACCAACTATCACTTGTTTGGCCATGCATTCTATCCAACTGTAGACCAAAAGTAGAAACATGTACCACCGCATAAGCATTTTGAACTGTCAAGTCTTCCAACAAGTTCTGCATATCTCCCTTTTCGAAATTCAAAACAAGAGGCAATGCAATTTCTTGTGCATGGATCTTGCTATCTTTCCAAAAGATGAGCTGTTGTGCCAATGCCTCCTGATAGGCAGCACAATCCTTTCTCTCATGCTGCAAACTGTCACACCACATACATCTTTTTCATGGCTTAGGGGCTGCTGCTTGTCCCCTTTCCTCTTGTCCTTTTTCATCCAATTTTGCAACCTTCAATTGAAGATCCTGCATGCCTTTGACCAATTCATCTAAGACATCTTCCCTAACAGAGAGAACAACAGCACGTACAGCCATAGGGTTAGCCATAGAAGTAGGTGGCTTATTGGATACATCAACTGTCTTGCCTGTAACAGTGGGCAAGCTAGAGACATGCATTCTTTCTCTTCTTCTATGCTTCTTCACAAGTGCAGTAACAGCTTCCTTGACATGTCTCCACTTTGTTTTCAAACCTGTCTCTATAGTCTGATCCTCCAGCAAATCATCAAGCTTCTTTTGAAGCTCAGGATCAAAAGCTGCCTGTAGAAACAATTCAATTTTCTGGCTTGCAATAGCTTGCTATTCTGCAAGATCTAATTGCTCAAATGGACTTTCAAATTCTCTTAACAATTCTGTAGCCACAAGACCCTTATTGGGTTGTAAAACCCACTCTTGAAAAGTCTTGCATGTAATCAAACTAGTATCTTCAATGTAAAATTCTTCCATGAGTGTCTTCTTGAAGAATACCCTGTTAGCATCCTGCATGTATAATTCAATAATCCACGAATTCAGTTCATGTACACTAACACGTACAAAATACCGGCTCCATGCAAGTTGGGCCACTCCAAAGAATTCCATCTTCTGAGCATAGGTATGTACATATGCAGATACATTCCTGCCATTGAATAACTTCACCTAATGCTCAACTACTTGCAAAGCATTCATCACAACACTTTCTGTTTGAGCAGAAGCTTGCATCACCTGTTGTTGTTGTTGTACCTGCATAAGCGTATTCATATTTTGCACCAACTATTGCAAAACATCACAGGAGATTGCGTTCGAAGGTTCTCCATCTTGTCTTTCCTTCTTCTGATGACCTTTCACATCGGATTCACCAATGTCAGAGGGGTTTTTTTCAAAAGGTCGATTCCACTTGGGATGAGCGGTAGAAGAAAGTAGAGATAGGAGATGGAAAAGAAGATAAAGAATACACAAGTGGTAAACACAATAAAGACAAAGCACAATGAATTGAATCAATATGTATTGAAAGAACCTAAAATCCTTGCACTACTCAGAAGCAATCTCCAGGTATTAGATCTCCTAGAGCTTCTTCGTAGAACAAAACGTGAATCAAAATTATAGCTCCTTCTTTGTTGCTCGGAACCCAAATCTGATGGCTCCGTTGGCTCCGAAAGGGGGGTAAAACTTTAGGACTCTTGCTCACGGATCTCCCAGATCACTTGTTCTTCCTCTTTCAATTCAAACTGCAGTTTTCAGCCTTGTCGTCAATCTATCTTTTTTATGAAAATCCCATAACTGACTGAAAAAGCAACTTGCTTTTTATATGCCATCCTAATCGAGAAGCTTTTTCAAAATTTTTGGATTTTTTACAATAAATAATATTTAAAATAGGCTAAAATTATCCAAAAATCTAGTATTTTTGGATAATCCATGTAACTCACACTAGTACTAATGACTCAGATCACATTGACTCTCTTGATCAATAAGAAAGTTGGATGATGATGCATTCCATGCTTTTTCACACTATGTCCGCATAGCATCATGACAATGGGCAGGTAGGGAGGGATTGGGGGGAAGGAGGGAGATAGAGGAGGGTAGGATGGAGGCGAAGAAGAAGGGGGAAAAGGAGGCGGCGACAGGGCGGAAGGAGAGGGAAGAGGAGGCGGGGCGGAGAGGGATGGGTGAAGGAGAGGTGAAGGGAGGGTGGAAGGAAGCGCAAGAAGGGAAAAGAGGAGGTTGGTGGAGAGGGAAGAAAAGGAGGAAGAGGAGGCGGGCGAGAGGGAAGAAGAGGAGGCGGGAGGTGCGAAATAGGAGGAGAATGGTGGGGAAAGAGAGAGGGAGAGAGAGAAAAAGAAAGAGAAAGAAATGGGAAAAGATAAATAGTTTTTAAAAAAAGAAGAAAATGAAAAATAAGGAAACCTCCCGTCTTCCCATGCATAAGCGCGGGGCGAGGTAAAAAAATTTGCAGTGGAACGAGTAGACGGGGGTCGGGACGGCAATGGGGGAGGCGTGGACGCCATAGGGACAGCGCGAGGCGTGGAAAAGCAAAAACATGCGCGTGGCTAGGGGCACGGGAACACCCTAAAACAAAGAAAAATGAATAACATGCAAATTGTGCATCGGAAAAAAATTTTTAAAAAATAAAAATGTGCCGTGCGATGAGGGGAAGATGAAGGAAAAGTGCAACCGGATGTTCAAGGCGAAATGAGAGCGTTCACATGGGAAAAATGGAACAAATGAACCAAAAAATGCATACGAAAATTAATATCAAAAAATTCAATCGTTGAAATCAAGCACAGAAAAAATAAAAAATGTGTAAAAAATCATGCCAAACATGCCTATTATGTCAGAACACAGTTCCGATGAAGATAACACCCGTTCACATGGAAAAACTTCAAAAATTGTACCTAAAAAGGGATCTGGAAATTAATATAAAAGGATCTATGCACAGGAACAAAGGGCAGTAAAAAGAAAAAATGTCCGAGGGAAGGGGATTCACAGGCCGAGCACATGAAAATGCATATCCAAGCGAATGAGGAGGGGTTCGCATGCAAAAAAAGAAAAAATTGAACCTAAAAACGCATATGGAAATTAATATCGAAAAATCCATTAGCCGAAAGGAAGTGAGAAAAAGAAGAAAAAATGTGCAAAAAAATGTGCCTGACAATCCTATCACATTAGAACACAATGCCGAGCAAGAGAAACCCCGTTCACATGGAAAAAACCCAAAAATCATATCTGAAAAGGGATTCGAAAATTAATATTGAATAATCCGTGCATCAGAATGGAGGGCAGTAAAAATTAAAAATCTCAGGATGCATAATATTCAAGGCTGTCACATCAAATCTTAGTTCGGATGGGTTTAGGAGGCATTTCCATGGAAAAAATAAGAAAATGGAGCTAAAAAACACCAAGAAAAATTAATTTTAAAAAATCCAAAGGGCAAAACAGGGCAAAGGAAAAAGGAAAAATGTGCAAGAAGGGTGGCCAGACGAGGCTATCCAATCAAAATTGAATTTGGAGGAGAATAGGGCAGGTTCCTATGGAAAAAGGGAAAAAATACGCATGAAAAAGACACGAAATCTCACAAAAATTAATTACGAACAAATCGTTGAATGAAATAATAGGCCAATAAAAGGAAAAATGTCTAGGGGAAGGTTTAGGATAGGGCTGATATGTTAGATCACCATTCCGAAACAATAAAGGAGTATTCACATGGAAAAACATCCAATTGGTGGGCATTGCTTCAAAAATTAATAACACAAAAATAATGAGCCGGAACAAGGGGACATAAAAAGGAAAAGTGGGTCATGGGAAGGGAAGAACATGGCTATAAGGTTGGATCGGGAGTCTGGTGAACCTAGGATATCTTCACATAGAAAAGGAAAAATTTGCACAATAAAAGGGACTGCAAGGGAAACATCTGCGACAACAGGGGGTACGAGGTTGGATCAGTGGGGAGGGGACCCCATCAGGGCAGAACTAGTACGTGGTAGACACACATGATTGGGTAATGATATATGCAGGGGTAATACACAACAGACGCGCAAGGATGCGTTCCCACACTTAAGACCTTACCAGTTAGTGTAGACTAATCAAAAGGGACCTAGGACCTCACAACAAAGTGGACTTGGACATCCCAACACTTAAGAAATGACTAACACTGGTAAATAGAAGGAGGTAGGGTTAGAAACACTTGGCCCATTTCGTAGTTAGTTGAAAGGAATTGTCATTGTTGATGCAGGAATATTGAAGTCGTCTTTGGGCGGCAGGAGAGACCAGGGCGCATCACAGAACACGTCCAACATGGTAGGGACCTTGTAAATAAAGTCCTTTGTTTTAGTTTCAATGACGAATAAAGTCCTTTGTTTTAGTGTCAATGACGAATAATAGAACTCTCAGCTCACGGGAACTCAAGAGGATGATATAACAATCGCTCGCCCCATGACTTACATCACTTGGGGTAATATTTATGGAAACCCAAATCTCACACTCGGTTTAGAAATCAGCAAGGGGAATGGTGTAGGGGGAAGTATGCCAATGCTCACAATTGCTGGTGCAATCGTGAAGTGCACACAACTGGCATAGGTGCAAGGAGGAAGGCTAGGGAGCCTTATAGTGTAGTGCACAAAACAAGGTGACGTGTCCTATGACGATGGCAGAGACCCATCCTGTGTGTGCATAGGGAAACAAAAATGTACATGACTCCAATTTTCATAACGCCCCTCAACCTCACCTCTCGAAATTGATTGAGGAGAAACACCAGTAACACTCAACCCACCCTCTGTCTCACGCTCTATTGAAAGATATAGAGGGTAACCCATTCCTGAAACCCATTGATGTAATCCTCACATTCACTTGTGTAGAATTGTTGTATGCCTTGTGCGCATTTGATGGTGCAACTATGCATCCCACCTTGTGCCGGCATAAGGTGCGAGAAGGAAGGCCAAGGAGCCTTATAGTGCAATGCACAGAAACAGATCGTGCTTTGTACATTGAGCAGCCCAATCTGTGCATACAACACTCCATTCACACATCGCACATCTCATTGGAATTGGAGAAAAAGGACTGGTCACTCACCACGCCCTCTATCTCACGCTCACTGATAGATACAGAGGAGGGTAGACCATACTCACATCCTCATTCGATTAGGATGAAAGCTCACATCATTCAGGGGGTTGTCGATGAAGATCGCTTTGCCTATTATTATCATCAGGGTGTTGAAGATGAGGCGTACCCAGGGAGGCAACCAACACGTCTGGTACTTTGATGATTTGTATGAAAGATCATCAATTAAAGACGGTCAGACAAACTAATAAAGCTGCAGCGACAGTGCACGAAGAGAGGTGGCTTAAAATTATATATGGAGAAGTTCTGCTAGTGAGTCAGCTATCGTGAAATGTAGGGTGTTACCACCTTTTCCACAGCCAGCTTCCCTTCCAATGGTGTTTGTCACCTTTCCTTGGAATGAGGCTTACTATGACAAGGAGTTGCTTTCCTTGGAATGAGGCTTGCTATGACAAGGAATTGCTTTCTTTTCTCCCATAGCAGTTTGTTTTGTTTTTTTTTCTTTTCTTTTCTTCTTTCCTACTTCTGAGGGTGTTTCCGCCTTTTCTCGAAGAATAGGTCGGCATGAGAGGGACCTAAGTCCTTTTCTCCCATGACCAATATATGTATTTTTCCTTTTTTTCTCTCTTTAATAAAGAGAATGGTAGAAATACCATGTGTCAGGACCATCCTCATCGCCGCTGCTGGATCAGATGAGAGGAGAACAAAGTAAGGATGGGAGGTGTCTAGGAGGCGCTAGCAGAATGATGCCGCCTCATGAGGAAGATCATAAGGGCTATCAGGATCACAAGGAGAAGGACAATGCGATGCTCACAAGGGAAAGGGTGAGTCGGCTGTGATTGTTAGGATCCCTAGGGAGGGAAGTACTTCTTCAGGCAATAGCCATTGATCAGAAAGGGATCATCAGAGGCATCAACAGCTTGCACTTGGATAGATCCATTAGGATTGACAATAAGTACCTTATAGGGACCCATCCAACATTGTTGAAGCTTGCTGGGAAACTGTCATGATAAGCCTTGCACCATGCTTGAGCAGTTTCCATGCAATGGAGGGCCATCCACCGAATCTCATCCAAACATTCCAAATGCAACAAGCAGCACTAGAGAGACTCATCATCTCCGAGGTGTTCTTTGACTTCCACTTGCAAAGAGGGAAACTCCAACTCCACAAGGAAGACGGCTTCTGTGCCATACACCAATTGGAAAGGAGTTTTTCCTGTAGCTGTCTTATAAGAGGTTTTGTATGCCCACATGGCCTCTGTAAGTCAATCATCCCAATCACAACAATGTTCGGCAATCGTCCTTGTTAGGATCGAGTGGAGGATACGATTGATGACTTCAACTTGGCCATTAGCTATGGGGGGTAATAGGGAATGGACTTGCGATGGCAGATCTTATACAGTTCTGTCAACTCTTCCATGATATTGTTAAGGAAATGAGTACCTTTGTCACTTACCAGCTCTAGGGGGCTGTCAAAATGGGTGATGATGTTTTCATACATGAACAAGGCCACCTTGTTACCATTGTCCCGCTTCAGAGCTTTAGCTTCACACCACTTGGTGACATAATCTGCACATACCATAATGTATCGGTTCTTCTTCCATCTGGTGGGTGGATCAATGGGACCCAAGAAATCAATCCCCCACTTCTCAGATGGCTTTAGGGGAAGGATAGGTTGCAATGGCATGGCACTTGTTTTGGTGGCTTTTCCCATTCACTGACAAGCATCGCATCTCTTGCAGTAATCATTTGCATCCTTGTGGAGGGTAGGCCACTAGTATCCTGCTAACAGAGCCTTCCTCGCTATTGCTTCTCCTGCAAAGTGTCCACCACATGGCTTGTCATGACAAGCCTTAAGAATAATCCCGATCTTGTCTCCTATAGCACATCTTCGCAACACTTCCTCTTTGCCTTTCTTGTATAGTGCACCGCCTAGTAAGGTGTAGGGGGCTGATTCCAACAAAAGCTTCTTCTTCTCATAGCTTGAGATGCCAAGAGGATACTGTTGGGTCGGCAGGAGGTTGGCTATGTCTGTGTACCATGGGGTAACTATTTCAACTAGAAACAAAGAAGCATCAGGAAGGTCGGAATCATCTTGCTCTTCTTCTGTAGTTTGAGGGATCCGTGATAGATGATCGGCTAAGACATTGGAACGGCCAGGCTTAGTGACCACTTCAAAAATTGAACTCTCGGAATAGGAGCAACCATCTCATCATTTGTCCTTTGACATCTGCTTTGTTCATCATGAAGGATAGGGCTTCATGGTCCATGTAGAACTTGAAAAGTGTTGACAATAGATAGTGTCAAAAATTCTCCAATGCAAACACCATTGCTAAGCGCTCAAGCTCTGTCACTGTGTAGTTCTGCTCTTGGTTGGTTAATTTCCAACTTGCATAATAGATTGGTTGATCTAATTTAGAGGAGCCCTTTTGACATAAGACAACACCTAGCCCTTCAACTGATGCATCTATGTGCACATGGAATTCCTTTGTCCAGTCACGAGGCTGCAAGAATGGTGCTTTGATAAGGCACTATTTCACGGTATTGAAGGTTTCTTCACAGTCATCAGTCCAAAGGAAATCCGCATATTTCCTTAGAAGCTTGTGCAGAGGAGCTGCCTTGGTTGCAAAATGTGCAGTAAATCTTATGTAGTAGTCCACATGGCCAAGAAATCCCCTCACTTGCTTAAGGTTAGTTGGGGCTGTCAAGGATGCAATCTTCTCAATCTTGGATGGGTCTGTGGCTATCCCTTGTGCAGTCCCTTGTGCAGAGATGATGTTGTCAAGAATCGCGTGGTGGGGGACTTTGCTTGAGCTGCTGCACCAAACACACACTGTATACACAAGAGGAAGCTCACTTAAGAACACAAGAAGAGAGATGGAGGCCAAAACGTTTTCTTGCTGATTTTTTCTTCTTCTTCAACACACTATACAATGTACACAAAGTATAGATAAGATACAATATAAAGGAAAGTGGCCTTCTAAGTTAAATAGTGTATAATTGACTACACTAATCAAGTGGCACTATATCTTTGCCAACTGTAGGTAGGTGTAACAACCTAAATATAATAAGTGATAAGTCAGTGGCCATGTGAGTGTCATAATGACCACCAATGTGCTGAGTGTAGATGTGTGGACCCATCTAGCCAAGCGGTCCATCATCAATGTCCGCACGTGTTGAGCTTGCCATCTCAACACTCCCCCTCAAGCTCAACTCTATCTTTGCAACTCCAAGTAAGCTTCAGAACTTTCGAAGCTTGTCTACACCCAATGCCTTTGTGAAAATGTTAGCTATCTGATCCTATGTGCTAACATATACCAAGTCAATGTCTCCTGCAAGTACCTTCTCTCTCACAAAGTGGTAGTGCATCTCAATGTGTTTTGTCCTAGCATGGAACACTAGATTTCTAGCTAACTGTATATTGCTCATGTTGTCACAATGAACGACAATTGGACCATCTCCGTGCACATCCAAATCACCTAATAACTTTTGCAGACATACCACCTCCCATGTTGCCATAGCAGCACCTCTATACTTAGCCTCTGTACTTGATAAAGCAACTGTAGGTTGCTTTTTGCTGCTCCATGTAACTGTTGCACTACCAAGCAAAAACATGAATCCACTAGTAGATCTTCTGTCTGACATGCTACCAGCCCAATCTGCATCTGTGTATCCAAAGACCTGTACGTCCTTACCTACCTCATAAAAAAGTCCATAATGTAAAGTGGACTTCACATATCTCAATATACATCTAACTGCATCCAAATGAGGCTTTCTAGGCATCTGCATAAATTGAATGACAAGGCCAACAACATAAATCAAGTCTGGCATTGTGATAGTCATGTAAATCAAACTCCCTACTATCCTCCTGAACATAGTAGGGTCTTCTATCTCATCCCCAAAGTTGGCACTCAACTTCACATTTTGCTCCAATGGTACTGAAACAGGCTTACATGCTATCATACCATACTTGGATAACATATCCAAGCCATACTGCCTTTGGGATAGCCATATACCATCATCACATCTGATCACCTCAATACCATGAAAGTATCTCAGCTCACCCAAATCTTTCATCTCAAACTTTTTCTTCAGGAAGTCCTTAACTCAGCAATCCCATTGTCACTGTAACCTCTAATAATCAAGTCATCCACATAGATAACTATGATGTCCAAACCTGCATCTCCCTTTCTCACATAAAGTGAGTGATCAACATCATAAATAAAAAATCCAATATTGACAAGGTACTCTCCAATCTTGTTAGACTATGCTCTAGGTGCTTGCTTCAGCCCATAGAGCACCTTCTTTAATCTGCACACATATGTGGGATGCTCTAAATCCTCATAACCTGCTGGCTGCTCCATATACACTTCTTCCTGCAATTCACCATGCAAGAAGGCATTCTCAACGTCCATTTGCTGAAAACTCCAACCTTTGGCTGCTGCCAAGGCAATCACGCATCTAAGAGTTGCCATCCTAGCAATTGGACTGAATATCTCTTCATAATCTATGCTCAAACATATGAGCATAGATTATGAAGAGACATTCAGTCCAGTTGCTAGGATGGCAACATAGATTATGAAGAGACATTCAGTCCAGCTGCCATCCTAGCAACTGGACTGATATATCTCTTCATAATCTATGCCATATGTTTGAGCATAGCCTTTTGCAACCAGCCTAGATTTATACCTACTAACTAAACCATCTGCATTATGCTTGACTTTGTAAACCCACTTACATCAATAGCTTTCTTACCCTTAGGTAAGGGTACTAAATCCCAAGTCTTATTGGCTTCCATATGCATCCACGAGGGGGGTCATACACATGGTCCCTTGGTACAGGGGCTTCATTGTGGAGGCATTTGCACTCCACAACAGGTTTCTTCAGCACCCGGTCACGCTTCTTTTCCCCGGCCTGGCAATTGAGTATCGCCAGTTGGTGGAAGACTTTGAAAGGCTTTTCGGCACTATCCTTCCCATGTTCTTCGTGGATGTAGTGACAATTGCAGGAGTCCCAAAGATACGGGTGGCAGTGAAAGAGGTCAAGAATGTCCCACAGTTCCTAGAGATTGAGGCGGGCGGGCACTCCTTTAGGCAGTAGGTCATTGTGACGGGGCAGCCAGGATGCAACCATCTCCTCATCCATTGCTGCATCCCAATGAGCATGACCAACAACATCCTCAAAACAAGTGGGCTCAACATCCTCAACTAGTTTCACCATATAAGCATAATGGTGAGCTACATAACCTTTAAAACCAAATCTTTTAACAGGGTATCTGACCCTGCTAGATCTGCGTACCACCGGATCACTCAATGGAGCCTTTACATTACATCATCCAAAATCTCTGAATCACTAGAATCTCCATCAAATCCCAAATGACTGGTAGATGCATCATTACCATCCCGCACTTTCTTCTTTCCTTTGTCCTTCCCTGCAACACTTATAGATCCACCTGAAGATGTGGGGCTACTCTTTAGTCTCCCAGACCAAGGGCTCACTGTAGGTATAGTACTAAATGATGTTTCTGGTCCACTAAGACTCTGTGATTCTTGTTTTTCTTTATGCACATAGCTGTACTAATGATTATCATCATCTAATACATCACCATCAGGTGCATACCAACTGCCCATCTCATCAAAGATAACATCCCTGGTCACTCTGAACTCACCTATGAGACAGGGTTATAACAGCGATACCCTTTCTAATCTAAAGAGTATCTAATAAAAATATATTTTTCTGCCTTTGGATCAAGCTTCTTCCGTAGCTCATCTGGCACATGAACATATGCAACACAACCAAATACCTTCAAGTGCGATACATCGGGCTTCTTGCCAGTAAAGCATTCTTCAGGAGTCATCCCATGAACTGCAGCTGTGGGGGTTCTGTTCATAATATAGACAAAAATATGGATAGCCTCAGACAAAAAATGTTTGGGCATATTCTTTTCAGCCATTAATGGCTGTGTGACTTTTGTAATATGCCTATTTTTCCTTTCTGCAAACCCCGTTTTGTTGTGGGGTATACCTGCAAGTAATTTGCCTCTTTATCCCATGAGTTCTCAAGAAGCTACTAAACTCATTAGAGAGGTACTCTCCCCCTCCATCTGATCTCAAGCACTTCACTTTTAAGCATGTTTCTATTTCAACAGCTGCCTCAAAAGATTTGAAGTGCTCAAACACATCACTCTTTTCCTTCATGAAGTATACTCATAACTTCCTTGAACATTCATCAATAAATGTGACAAAGTATTTGCTGCCACTAAGAGATACATTTTGTGTAGGCCCCCAAACATCTTTATGCACTACATTAAGTATTTTTCTACTCACTTCTCTATCATGTGAGAAGGGTTGCCTTGCCTGCTTACCAAATTGGCATGCTTCACAGACTTTATGCAATTCTGCAACTCTAAATGAAGGCAACATTGTAACCAATCCTCTGGACTGCATTAATTTCAGCCTTTGCACATTTGCATGTCCAATATGTTTATGCCATATTTCAATATCTGCAACTAATCCTTTTCCTTTAGCATACATAGTAGCATCCATTGCAGGAATTCTAGCATCTAAAGTGAACATGCAACCAACTCTACTTCCTTTTGTGACTAACCTGCACTTATCATTAAAGTCTTCTACAAAACAATCTTTTGCATTGAATCGGACCTACAACCCCTACTCTACCATTTGGCCAATAGACACTAGATTCTTTGTGATTGATGGCACATGTAATACATCTGTCAGACTCTTTTTCTGGCCATCATACAAGGACAAGGGAACCTTTTTGATGTGTGAAATTGGGTGACATGAATCATCACTCGTCTACAATCATCACTCGTCTACACATAACCTAGATTTTGTAAGCCCTGCATCTCTCCAAACCATTCAACATGACTAGTCATATGATTAGATGCACTTGAATTGACGTACCATACATCATCATGTGTCCCCTTTCCTATAACTGCATTCATCATATGATGCATAACAAACAGACGCTCATTTTTGTATTCATTTTGTCGTGAAGACGATGCATAGTTTCCTTGTTTCAATTTACCACTACAAATATCATCCTTGTTAGCATAACAATTGGCTGCGATATGACCTATTTTGCCACAATAATGGCAAACAATAGCAGAATTTCCAGAATCTCTATTTTTCCATCCACCTCTTTCTCTAGAGCTCCCCTTGCCTCTAAAGTTTCATCGGCCTCCTAAAACCTGCATTTCACCAAATTATTGATTGAATCTGTTTTGCTGGTTATCGCGAGCACGTCCCATACCACGGCCTCTTGAAGAGGATCTACCACGTCCCCTTCCTGAACTTGAGTAAAATACTTGAACCTGTTCACCATTTCTTTCAGACGAATCACCTTGTAGATTGATTGTTAGAAGTCAAGCTCACTTCAGTTCGTCTTTATGAGTGAGCGACATCTGTGACAGCTAGTGTGTGTGTACAGCTGTCTCCATGTGACTACATTGAATAAGTCGGGTGTGTGTTAGTCAGTGACCTGACTAGAGTTAGTCAGTTAGGTCTACACCTAGTCTAGTTTACTTTTACACTACATTGTGCACTTCTCAGTTAGTTCTTGAATAATGAAAAAAACACAATGAGAGTCTGAAGACTCATGGATATGGATTATTCCCTATCTCTCTCTCCCATCTTTGAACATGGTATTAGAGTTGGACTTGGCGGACTTCTTGGAGCAGGAGGCAGTGAAGATGACCTGCAGAAGCTGAAGCCTTAGGTCTTTTCAAAACAGGCAGGCTGCCATTGTCAATGAGAAGGTAGGCATTGTGTGATTGCTCATTCTATGGTTAAAGCTACTGTCTATGGCTTGCTTAGAGTCTTGAGAAGGGAGTATTGAGCACTAATTAGTGCCTCGTCATCAACATAATCATCAAAATCTACTGCAGCAAGTTCTGGACAGGTTTGCGTGGTTGCGCTTGCTGCCATAAAGGCCCTCCATGGCTGGGATGTAGGGTATAGTGCATACTACAGTTGATAGGCAACTTAGATACACACTTTGCAAGAGTTGTTGATGACTTTGAAGCCTAATACGTGACTGTGAACTCTGTTATGAGGTGCTGGAGTGATATAAATAGATCTGAATCTGAAGCAGACATGTTGGCATCTATGATAGGATAGTATGTATGAGGTCTTGTTTGATACACTTAAGCTATATAAAATGTATTTTGGCTTCTATTAAAGCATTGATATGTCCAGGAAGGCTTATGTATAATTTCTCATGATTATGGACTAAAGTTTGGCACAAAAAAGAATTCAGATCTGGCATGTTTTAATGGCTGAAAACTGTCATTAAATAGTGGACAACAAGCATCATCTTCCACTGAAGCATTACATGCTACCTTGGGCACTTGTCATCTACATGCGGTGACATATGTATGCTGAGTTCTTAGAGGATCAAAGAGAGCTTTGGATATTACTGAATGCTGAAGTTTTGGAGCTAAAGCAAATGCAATTTCATCTTCTTGGTTGAATATAGACTGTAAATGCAATGAATGACTTGGCTCATTGAAGGCAGGAAGCCTAGAGTTACCCGCATAGTCATGTATTGACTCTGTCACACTAGAGCAAATGTATGACATGATTTAAAGACATTTTGGAGCTGCTTAAAGCTTGTTATGCTGATTTTTGGTTGACTGCAACCTGCAACAAAATTAGTTGACACTTGTACTTGTTGTTTATGCACTGCTTTGTGCTTATAAAGACATATTTGAAGTGACATATGTACTAGCAGCTATCTGGGAAATTCTGGGACATGTATGCACGTTGTTTTTGGACTTGAACTTGTTGTTGGTTATACACAGTCTACAGTTTTCAGACTGCATCTTTGGTCCATGACAGTGAGGTTGCAGGAGTTTAAACTGAAGCAAATACATAGCATATGTATTGACTGTTTTACCTATAGGTTAGTTTATCAGTGGGCTGAAATACCCTAGTTTTATACTGCAATTAGTTGCAGAAAACTGTCATAAACTGTTGTGGACTGAACTTGGTCAGTCATACTTATTGGTTTGCAAGTAGTTAAACATCTGACAGACAGTCTATTGCATCATGGCTAATGCACATGGGACTGATAATATCACTCAGATAGTTGGAGAGAAGTTAGACAACAAGAACTTTGCATTATGGAAATTCAGAATGAAGAACTTTCTAGTTGGCAGGGGTTATTGGGATCTATGTACAGGAGATGAGGCTGCTCCTGAGTTGCCTGCAACGAATCCAACTAATGAACAGAAAAGAGCTCATAGGCTATGGAATGAGAGAGCATGCAAGGTGCTGCATTGGTTTTCTCTATGTATATCTGATGCTATGGTAATTCAAATCACTGGATGTGAGACTCCGAGGGATGCTTGGGACATACTGATGAAAAATTATGGATCCATGACACATGCACAAAAGATCTAGTTGAAACAGTAGTTCAACATGTCTAAGAATGGCAGGAGCATCCAGGTGTATACCACGGAGATTAAGACCATAGCTGATCAACTTGCTACCATTGGCTCAAGTGTATCAAAAGATGATATGATTGTTGTTGCCTTGAATGGATTAGGGAAAGAGTACAAAGCTTTTGACACATCTATTTCTGTTTAGAGAAGACCCTCCTACCTGGGAAGAGCTAGTTGCTTTGTTGCTGCATGAGGAGGTCAAACTTGGTTTGAATACAGGTTCCAGTGCATCTTAGAGTAGAGACACTATGTTATACTCTAGCCAGCGTGGCAGAGGATTTAGAGGTCATGGTTCATTTCGAGGTCGTGGTGACACTCGTAATGCTTATGGACAGCAACAACAGCAGGGTAATTGTCATGGTGCAAATACACAAGGCCAGCGTGGATCTGGCGGGTTTAGAGGCAGGGGGAGATCACCTCGCGGTAGAGGTGGTGAATCTGGTTCATGGCAGTCATCTGATCAGTCCAACAGGGACAAGGATTGCCATTATTGCGGCAGGTATGGGCACATTGCAAAAGACTGTTACAAGAAGTAGGGAGATATGAAGGCAAAGGGCAGACAACATGGGCACTATGCATCTTCCAGGGGTGCTCATGATGAGCAAGTTGATAGACTCTTTGCCATGTAACATGTATCCAAAAATGCATTGAGACATAATAGAGATGATAGATGGTACATTGACTCTGGAGCGTCAAACCACATGACACCGCATGGAGAGTGGTTTGATGAGATGGTTGTAGGTACACATGGTCATGTATGTACTGGGGATGACGCCCAACATGACATAAAGCATAAAGGGATTGTTCCTCTCATGATGCCTGATGGCAAGAAGAAAGTTCTGCATGATGTATTACATGTACCGACCATAACAAAGAATATTTTGTCTATAGGTCGAATGGCAGAACAGAATCTGCAAGTGAGATTTAACAAAGATGGATGTCTCATTGAGGAGTATGGAAATGGCTGGAAGTTAATTGCCAAGGGCAGAAGGGATGGCAGGATGTTTACATTGGATGCGACCATTCCGGGACTTAAGGTAGCCATATTTGCTCATGATGAGAGTGCCATTCGGGATGTAGAGATTTGGCACAAGCGGATTGGACATGTCAATGTACAAAAGCTGAAATCTATGTAGCAGAAGGAAGTAGTACTTGGATTACCCAAATTCAAGTATAATGACTTTGGTCATGTATGCCCTGCATGTCAGTTTGGGAAGCAGGCACGGTTTCCTTTCATGAGACATGTAAAAAATAGCACTAGGCCTTTACAATTGGTGCACTCTGATGTCTGGGGTCCTTCACATAATGCTTCTTTTGGAGGTGCACAGTATTATGTATCATTTATTGATGATCTCAGCAATACACTTGGCTTTATATTTTGAAGCATAAAGATGATGTATTTGATGCATTCAAAGACTTCAAGAAGCATGCAGAAAATGAGGTGGGCTGCTACATATCTTGTTTGAGATCAGGTGAATATGTCTCTAATTACTTTGACAGGTATCTTGCTAAATATGGGATTAGAAGACAGCTCACATGTAGCTATACACTACAGCAAAATGGTGTTGCAGAGAGGAAAAATAGGGTCCTGATGGAATCAGCTAGAGCTATGCTGAATGAGAAATGTCTGCCAAATGGTTATTGGGCTGAAGCAGTGATGATTGCTGTCTATGTGCTAAATCGAACCCCTACAGCAGGGATTCATGATGTCACTCCATATGAGAGGCTATATAGTCATAAACCTGATATTTCGCACTTGAAGGTATTTGATAGCATTGCATATGTGCATATACCAGATAAGAAGAGGAAGAAACTGGACCCTAAGGTAGTGAAGACTGTGTTTGTGGGATATGCACAAGAATGGAAAGCTTATAAGTGTTATGTACCTTCTACGCATGAGACACTCATAAGCAGAGATGTGGTATTTGTTGAGTTAGCATCCTGGTATGGGAATCCTATTGCAGTGCCTACTGATGGCTCACCCAGTATGAGTCATGCTGAAAATACTCCTGCAGAGAGTACTTCCATGAGTGGTCAAACAGGTGATGTATCATCTGTAGTGAGTCCTTAGATGATAGGACGATTGCGCAGTCACACTACTGCATCCACTGACATGGATATGTCAGTGAGGGGGATAATAGATAAGGGAAAAGAAAAGGTTTTTGAAGATGTAACAGGTCCACTCACTACAGGTTATGACTCATCTAGCAGTGACAGCTTAGACAATGAATTGGGGATTCCGTCTATTATAACGCCAGGTGCTAGGCAGAGTCATTATGTGCCGCCTCATGAGAGGCAAGCTCACAGTGAGCCACAGCTTAGGAGATCAGAGAGGGTTAGACGAAATGTTGATAGGTACACTTACACTGGATATTCAGCCCATCATTATGCTTATATGACGAAAGTAACATGTTTTAGAGAACCAATTAAGTTTGATGAGGCACTTGCAGATGAGTATTGGCGTGCTGTTATGGATGAGGAATATTCAGCTTTGGCTGAAAATGGCACATGGGATTTGGTACAATTGCCTTAGGGCAAAACACCTATTGGCTGCAAGTGGGTGTATAAGGTAAAATGTAAATCAGATGGATCATTGGAAAGATACAAGGCCAGGCTGGTTGCAAAAGGATATACGCAGCAGTATGGTCCTGATTATGAGGAGACTTAAAGTCTTGTAGCAAAGATGGCTACAGTTAGAACTGTGATTGCTTTGGCAGCAGAGCTAGAGGTTGGAAACTATGGCAGATGGACGTAAAGAATGCCTTTCTGAACGGAGAGTTATAGGAAGGAGTTTACATGGAATAGCCTGAAGGCTATGTGCATCCAGAATTTCTAGCACATGTACGCCGGCTAAAAAAGGCATTATATGGACTGAAATAGGCACCCAGAGCATGGAATGCTCGCATTAGGAGTTATTTACAGCAACATGGTTTTCGACTGGGTGATGCTGATCATAGTTTGTTTGTGAAGAAGACAGATCGTGGCTATGTATTCCTAGTTGACTATGTTGATGACTTGATCATTATAGGAGATGATGAAAGCGGGATTGCTGAAGTAAAGACATGTTTACAGGCTAAGTTTAAGGTCAAGGACCTAGGAGAGCTGAAATATTTTTTGGGGATTGAGGTTGTCTCTACACCTCAAGGCATATGGCTGCTACAGAAGCAGTATGCTCTAGACATGTTACAGAAATATGGTATGGCTGATTGCAAGCCTATGGATACGCCTTTAGAGTGAAATGTCAAGCTGTAGATTGATGTTGGGATAGAGAATGAGAATGTTACCATGTATAGACAGATGGTAGGCAGTTTGATCTATCTCACGATCACTAGACCTAACTTGAGTTATGCTATGGGGATGATTAGTCAGTTCATGCAGAAGCCTCGCAAACCACACTTGGATGCAGTCAGGAGAATTCTGAGATATGTAGAGAGTACCACAGATCATGGGTTGTTTTATGCATATGGGAAACCCCTTGACTTGATGGGGTATACTGATGCTGACTAGGCTGGTTGCACTTATGACAACAGATCAACCAGCGGCTATGCATTTGGATTGGGTAGTAGCATGATCAGTTGGTAGAGTAAGAAACAGCCTACAGTTGCACTGTCCAGTACAGAAGCAGAGTATCGTGGTGCGGCCTTAGCGGCCTGTGAAGCTATGTGTACAGAAGTTGCTGAATGACTTGGGAGTACACTTGGACAACAAAGTAAGGCTATATTGTGACAATTTAAGCAGTGTCATGTTAGCAAGCAATCCTGTTTATCATGCAAGATCGAAACACATTGAGGTTCACTACCATTTCATCAGGGAAATGGTTTTAGCAAATCAGATTGACTTGGAGCATGTGAAGACTGAAGACCAAATAGTAGACATCTTTACCAAATCACTTGGTAAAGATAAGTTCATTCACTTTAGACAGCTACTTGGAGTGATGCAGATGATTTGAGTTTTGTTTTGAGCTTGAGGGGGAGTGTTAGAAGTCAAGCTCACTTTAGTCTGTCTTTATGAGTGACCGACATCTGTGACAGCTAGTGTGTGTGTATAGCTGTCTCCATGTGACTACATTGAATAAGTCAGGTGTGTGTTAGTCAGTGACCTGACTAGAGTTAGTCAGTTAGGTCTACACCTAGTCTAGTTTACTTTTACACTGTATTGTGTACTTCTTAGTTAGTTCTTGAATAATGAAGAAAACACAATGAGAGTCTGAAGGCTCATGGATATGGAGTATTCCCTGTCTCTCTCTCTCATCTTTGAACATTGATCTCTTCGGTAATCATGAGAGAGATCAGCTCATCAAAATTTGAAAATGGCTTCCGTACATATACTGAAGTAACAAATGATTTTCATGCCTTCTCATTATTAAGGCCACTCAAAGTGGATGAAACCAAATAATCATTATTAGGCATTGCATCAATCACTGCTAAAGCATCTGCAATGCTCCTCACCTTCAACACATACTCATTGACATACATTTTCCCTTTCTTCAAGGCATTCAACTCTTGCTTGAGTTGAATCTTTTGTGCCTTTATCTTTATTGAAAACATGTTCTTAAAAATTGTCCAAGCTGCATGTGAAGTTTCTGCATTTGTGATATGTCCCAACATCATATTATCAATGACTGCAGATAACTAGTACATCACCTTTTTGACTTTCGCATTCCATTCTTTCCATGATTTTAATTCATCTGCAGTCGGAGGGATACCTAGCTCTGGCTCCTTTTCTTCACTTGAAACAAACTCATAATGGCCCTTTCTAATGAGGAAGTTCGTCACACAGAACTTCCATGAAGGGTAGTTGTTCTTGTTGAGCTTCTCAATAATGGGATTTCCACTATTCTCTACCATTATCACAAACAATGATACAACATAGCAAGCTAGTCTTCTGTAATCTTTCACAACATGTGCATAGCAATACACCAATCAACCTTTTTCACTAATTGCTCAATTATACATGTAATCTGCAACCTCTTTGCAGATAAACCTTATGTTTGTTTCGTGCAAACACCTCAAAAATTATAGATTTGAAATCTGTAACCTGTGCACCCACTTTCGGTCAATACAGCCGAAACCACAATGTACCCTGAAACTGTTGTCTACAACCTTGCAGCTCTAAAACGGGGCATGAAACGGACCGAAATGCCCAAAAGAACTATGGAAATCCCTACAGGGCCCATCTGCAGAATATATAGTGCTTTTCTTGCACACCAAATCTCATAGCAATCTGAGAATTTTGCTCTACCTTGCTTCTGGTGCCTCCACAAGCACTATCCAAGAGAGAGAGTGGAAAAATGGGAGAGCTTTTTACCCGTTGCTTGCTTGCTCGAATCTTACATCTTCTTCTTTACTTTAGCCTTCAAAATCAGCCTCTATCAGTGGTGAAGCTCTGATACCATGTCAAGAATCGCGTGGTGGGGGACTTTGCTTGAGCTGATGTGCCAAACACACATTGTATACACAAGAGGAAGCTCACTCAAGAACACAAGAAGAGAGATGGAGGCCAAAACATTTTCTTGCTGATTTCTTCTTCTTCTTCAACACACTATACAATGTATACAAAGTATAGATAAGATAAAACATAGAGGAAAGTGGCCTTCTAAGTCAAATAGTGCATAACCGACTACACTAATCGACTGTCACTATATCTTTGCCAGCAGTAGGTAGGTGTAACAACCTAAATATAATAAGTGATAAGTTAGTGGCCATATGAGTGTCATAATGAATACCAATGTGCTAAGTGTAGACATGTGGACCCATCTAGCCAGGCAGTCCATCATCAATGTCTGCACATTTTGAGCTTGCCATCTCAACATATGTAACCGAGAAGAACTCTTGATTAGACTCGAAAGACACATTTTTCGGGGTTGAAAGAGATCCCATACTCTCAACATCTGTCAAAACATTGCTCTAGGTGTCCCCAATCCTCCTGGATTAGGCTATAGACACAGAAGTCATCGAGATACACCTCAATGAAATCATTCACATGGTTTTAGAAGGCAACCATAATCACTCGTTGAAAAGTAGCAGGAGCATTACAAAGCCCAAATGGCATCACTCTGTAAGCATAGGTTCCCCATTCTGTTGTGAAGCTTGTTTTGGATTGATCCTCTTCTGTGATTTAGACTTGGTTGTACCTGCTGACTCCATCCAAGAGGGAATACAACTCATGACTTGCCATTGTGCCCAACAGTTGGTCTATGAAGGGGATACAGAAGTGATCATTCTTCATCTTTGAGTTCAGCTTTCTAAAGTCCACACATATTCAAAGTTTCTCATTCTTCTTGGGTACGAACAAAATGGGTGAAACCCATTCATGGTTAGCCACAGGATAAATGAACTCATCTTCTAGAAGCTTCAATGATTCTGCCTTCACCAGAGCATAATAATTGGGATTCATAGGCCTCTGTCTTTGCCTCACCGGTTTGGCTTTAGGCTCTATATCGATGTGGTGTTGGCATACTATGGGATCAATCCCCTTTAAATCTTTATATGACCAAGCAAACACGTCTAAGTTCTCCTTTAGTAAGTCTCGCAAGACCACTATTTCTTCTTCTGGAAGATTTAGGCCCACTTTCAGGTGATGTTTTGTATTGTCAGCCTCTAGGAACGTCAATTGCCTTTCACCTTCCACTTCATGGATAAATATCCCATAAATCGCTTCTGGGTAGAGACCGGACTCCTTCAAGGGAGTGGTCTCATCTTCTAATGATATAGTGGAACTGATTTTGTATTTTAATGGAGGCTTAGCTCGCTCTTTGGGAGGCTCATAGGGTATCATTGAGGTTTTGAGTTTAGGTTGGGGATGAGTTACTTCTTGGCTCAAAAATTTGTCTTTTGAAGATGCATCCAAGAATGTCACGTAACATGAACTTCATGTGTTCTATTTGAGCTACAAGGTCAAGGGTTGTTGGCACAATGCATTGCCATCATCTTCTTTATAGAAGGCTACCTTTAAACAACAAGAACCACTGCTGAAAGAGGGCCTATTCTTCTAGATCCATTTCTTATAAAGGCTTTGCGTATGACATGATTCATGGATCAGTCCAAAGGGGACTACAATAATTCTATCAAACAAAAAGGGATCTTCTACTTCTGAGGCTTCAAGAACATTAGGAACGTCTTCCTCATATCTGTCGTCCATAAGTAGGATAGATTCTTCTAGCTCGCTTTCATAATCTTTGTCTACTTTATAACTAACATCCTCTTTAGGTTATGTTTCTACATCTATGGATGTTCTGTGAGAGAAGAACAAGCTCTTGTTTATGTCCTCTGCTTCTGCTTCTGTCTTTGTCTCTGCTTTTGACTCTGTCTTTGCGAATGTCATGTAACAGGGAGAACAGTACATCCATGCTTCTATTTTGCTGTTAGAGGTGATCTCAGAAGTCAATTCGGGTTTAAGCAGTAGGTATTCTCCCATGGACGAAGACTTTGCTACCTTCAGCAGTTGGCTTATAGTGCCTACTGTTAGGGATTGTGCTGCCTTTAGTAGTTGGCTTACAGTGCCATGGACAAAGACTTTGCTGCCTTCAGTAGTTGGCTTACAGTGCCCACTGTTAGGGACTGTGCCTATGTTTTCTTAGGAATGATCTGTTTGACAGCCTCTTTGTCTCCTGATGTACTATCTATTACTTCATTGGCGGAGTCTATTATGACTTCAATGGATGTGGATCCATTGCCTTTTTGTGATTCATACAACTCCAACATCACTTTATTGGTCCTTTGCCGAGTGTTACGGTTCCTTTGAACTAGTTCATCCTTGCTCTTGCTTTGAACGGCCAAGGTTTTCCCAATAGCAGAGGGTATGAGGTCCCATAAGAATTTGGTTTGACCACCAAATATGTTAGCCAATACTCTCTTCCTACAAGGGTGGTTTTTATGTATGGGAGGATGCCCACTGGTTTGATTCTGCTTTGGTCTGCCAATCTAATAAGCCACTGGGTAGGATGCATTCCTTGCAAATCTAGATCCTTCATTGTCACATCCATCATTATGTTTAGTAATGAGCCTCTATCAATCAATGCATCTAAAATAAAGCATCCTTCTATCCATATACTAATCTTTGGGGTTCCAAGATCCAGGAAGGCGTTAGCCACATCTACTTTCTTCACGGGTTTTGAGACTCTGTTGGGCTTTGTTGTTGTTGGGGGAGCAATCCTTACGCCGCGTCTTCTTGTCAAAATTATTCTGAATCTTTTTCAATAACTGGGAGATAGCATCAACAACAGTCAGAAGGTTAGGTTTGGTTTAAAGATGTCTAGGTCTTTGATCAAATCATACTCTTTGATAGGATGATCCACATGCTTTTCCAATCGACTGGGAAATGGGGCCACGCCCACTTTCATATTTCCTTTTTGCAAATTGGAATCAGGTTCTTGGTTCTTCTATTGGGTATCAGATGTAGATTTCATAGGGACTAGACTCAGACAATCTCTTGCAGTGTGGTCTTCTCCTTTGCATCGACTATATAAGGGCTTGTAATCCACAAATCTTATGGAGTTTGGACAATTCAGTGAAATATAACCATTTTCTCCACATTTGTAACATTCCACTTCTGATCTCTGACCACCACCAGACTATCATCCTCTTTAACTTTGAGAGAGGGAAACCTCCTTGGACCAAAATTAGGACCAAACTCCCTAGGATTTGGTCCAATGTCTTGTGTTGTCATTTTGGATTCTAGCAAGTTGAATCTTTCATTTTCATCTTTATATCTTCGTTGGTGCATCTCTTTTAGAGAGTAGATATCCTCTGTATGGTTCTTCCTCAAAACAATATGAACAAAAGGCTCCATGAATGGTTGGTTTTCGGGTACATTCAGTAGCTAAACGTCCCACTTGATGGCATTTTTTGCACCATGTATTAGAACGTATCACATCTCTACCATCTCTCGCAGGAATGGATATATTGGTAGTCTTCAACATCTATAGTTGCTCTATAATCACATCCATAAGCTCTTTCTTGATACTTGCCACTGAATTGGAGAGGTAGTCCTTTAGATTTTCACCTCTTAAAGTACTTGTGGTAGGATTTTGAGAAGCTTCTATAATTATTGCATACACGGGTTGGGTTGATCTAGGAGGTTCTCTATTCTGGTTTTGATTTAGAGATCTTGCTGAGACTTGGGGTTGTTGATTCCAATTGGTAGGGTTTCATTGTTGTTGAGTCACCATTGGGGTAAATTTTTGAGACTAGTGCTATTGTGGTTGAACCATCATTTGAGGCATTGTTGTCTGTGGCCACTATGGATTAGGTGCATTGTACTACGGCACTATTTGCATCTGAGGATAGGTGTAGGGAACTATCCCTTGGACTGCATTTGGTGGGTATACCATTCTTGGCATTGGAGGAGTTAAGGCTCCTCTTCCTGAGGTCATTGACAACCTTGCTTCAACCTCTTCATACAATCTTGCACCTTCCATTGCAGCTTGTAGATTGACTAGTCTTCTCAATTCCACGAACTTGCAAACTTCTAGTTGTAGGCCTCTAAGGAACACTCCTTTATAGATGCCTTCATCCAAATGATGATTGGTCGATCTCTTCAAGATGGATTCCATTCGTGAAACATAAGCTTCTACTCTTTCTCTAGAGGACTGACTTAGATTCATGAACTCCTCTCACATCCGCTCTTCAAAACCTTCACGCGTGAATTTAGTGAGGAAGGCCAACATTAGGTCATCCCATGTGCCAAAACTTCTTTCTGCTTGTCTCTCATACCATTGAAAGACCGTTCCCTTGAAAGTGGCAAGGAATATTGCTAACAATGCTCAGGGGTTCTAGCATTGTTAGCCACACATGCTACCATAAACTCTGCTACATGAAGATCAGGGTCTTCGTTGTACTTTCCCTTAAAAATTGGCAATGGGACTACATTTGCTGGCCTATCATCCATATTTCCAGGATGAATCTGACTAGGAAGGGGACCTTGAGTTGCCATGGGGACTTCTGTAAAGAGTGATTTTAAGGCGTGAAAGGAGGCTTCTGATGCAAGCTCGTTCTTGACCTTGATTTTTTCATTCTCTCTTCTCACATACATCTGGACTCATTCCAGTGCTTACCTCATGATTGTGTCATTCAACAGGGGTTGGCTCCAACCACTTGGTTTGTACTCAACATAACAGAATCAGAGGGGGCTTCAATCTCTGGAGGATTCTCTGACCAACATCTCTTCTACTTTTTAACGTCTTTGAATTCATTTTTCAAACCACTATAGAGGGGGAGATTTTTCATTCTAATAGTATCAAAACTCATTCTTCTGAGGATCGTTGTTGTGCCATCATCATAATAATGCCCGCTTCTGAGGGTTTCAACACTGTATGTTGTAAAAAACACTCTCTCTACCAACTTCCACTGGGTTGCCAATTGGACAAATAGAAGATTGTCAAAACACCAAGCATCCCATATGTCGTGCTGTTGAGCATCCAGAAATAGGTTCCAACTTTTTTCCTTCTTGTTTTCATGAACCTCCACTGACCACGACTCCTAAAGCTTCTTCACGATCTCCCACTTGATGATGTTTGGAAACTTGATGATGATCTCAAACTCTCTCTCTCTCTCTCTCTCTATCTATCAATAGTACATCATCTTCTCACTAAAATTCTCAATAATCACTCTCAATAATCCTTCTTAGGTCATGGACACACCTCCCAAGAGGTATGTTTGATACGAAAGGGCACAAGAGCCATTACAGTGTCTCTTCATAGCTCTCTTCTGTCTCTATCACTCCAGTCTTCTCTTTAGTCTTCAGCAGCTACTTCTTCCATTTGTTTTAGCTCTTTCGAACTTAGATTCATCCTGTCCAAAAGCTAGAAAACTTTTTCAAAGTCACATATATATTCCACAGAACACTTACAAAAGATCTACAGAATAGAACAGAACGAAAACAAAAACAGAGGCTTTACAGAGGGTTAACAAAAGATCAACAGAGGGTTATAGAAGGTCATCAAAGAATATCAGAACCTCATAACTCATACTAAAACCATTCCAAATTGTCAAAAACTATTCAATAAGATTTCAAAAGACCTCAATCTTCATCAATGATCAATCCATGCTTCATATAGAAGAAAATTAAAACAAAACAGAAGCTAAATAGAAGGTATCCGAACCAATCAGAACCTCAGTAGAACCTATCAGAACATCACAGAGCCTCATATTTCTACTGATAATCATCATGAGATTCCAAAAAATAATCAATATCATCCAAAAAACTTTCAAACACTTCCAAAAACAACCAATCATCACTCAAAATCCATCAATAATCAACCATTCAGGCCTCAAAAACAACAAAAATCAGTCAAAAATTCAGTCTTTTTCCACTCTCAACAGTGTGTGGTCCTTCTTTTTGAATGTCAAGATCAATTCCACCTAGGTCTATCATGTCTACCTCTTTAACATCTTGTCTCTCAATATTAGTGGTGTTTGATAAGTCATCGACCCAAGGGGAGGAGATAAAGCAACCAAATCCTTGTGATGTTGCTCAAGTAAAATGAGATAATCTAAATTTGGATACCATGGAGTGCCCAACTGAGGATAAGAATTTGGTCAAGATAATTGTTAGTATATCCACATTCCCAAAATCTACCAAAAATAAATAATCTTTGACACCCAAGCTGAAATAGAAAATACAACAACAATATCCTACCAAGTGCAATTGTTTAATCCAAGAAGGCATATTTAGAAGGGACCAGTAAGAAAACATACAAAGAATCTTTGAGACCTCCCTTTGAGATATTGTTAAGAATATGTCAGGAATTTCTAAGACCAAGACTTCTCCTAATTAATTTGAGAATCCAAGTGCACGCCCATCTTTGACTACCAAGATTGACCAATCCGTTGAATCTAAAGTTATTCTTTCAATTGTGAGGTGGAACCCACATGGTCATAACGTTTGAATGCAACCAAGCCTATCACTCCTACTAAGGAAAAATCCTCTTGTGTTTTTGGATCACAAATAAATACAAGCTTGTGCATAATGGGCACAATGAACCCAACGTTTCATAAGTCACGTTCATCTCAAACCGAATCCCTAGTATATTTGAAGCCTAAGTGACCTCTCATGGAGATTGTGGATAAATTAGTGAAAGAAGAAGATCAATTGGAGGCTATCTAGAAGGAACAAAAGGATATAATGTCATCACTTGCACTTTGATATGTTGATATTAACATTGGAACTCAGACTAAAGAGCATGAGAAGCACTTAGAAAGGCCTTTGAGTTGCATAGGATAAGTATTTCTTGATTCATGTATTCTATACTAGTCAATATTAGCTAAGCATGGAGGAAGTTGCGAAATTCATACAAAAATAGCTGAATGTAGTAAAATTAAGAAAAATTACTACTCCCTAGGCTCTATGGTGTGGCCAATGTAGGCAACCCTATTATACTGGATCAATGAGAAGGGGTCACATAATTTGTGTCCCCATAGAATCCACTAGAACCAACCTTCCTTACATGCCAACTAGAGTGAGAAGTACCAACTTACCAAGAATTCATAACATGCACATCTTCACAAAAACCCCCTAGAGCCACTTGTAGCAAAGTAAAGAGTTCTAGTGTGAAGAGGAGTCAGAGCTCTGATATCTTCATACCATCCATTGGAGCCATGAGCTCCACCAATAGAATGAGGTGTGCTTGGGCCACAAGCTCCACCACCAAAGTAAGGTGTATCTTGGCCATTAGCTTCACTACTAGAGCAAGAAGGTACACCTAGGCCACTAGCTCCACCACTAGAGCAAGGCATGCCTTTTCCTTTGTGGCCATCCTAGAGTACCAATTATGTTTGATCGAGATTGATGTGTCTAAGTGTAGCAAGGTAGAAGATGAAAACATCAAATGGGAGAAAGAAGTATTCATCCTCTATTTCAAATGAAACATCTAATAAAGGGACATATATGCCATAATCTCCTCAAGGTTCTCATTTTTATACCATTGGCGCATTTTGCTCACACAATCAAAGGTAATGACCTATATAGATAAAAGAAACCTCTGTTAGTCCAATGTATAAGGGAAAGAGAAATACAATAAAGAGCATGTTTATACACTTTCCTAGAAGATAAAAAGATCCAATTAAGTACTAATTTAAGTGATAAACAAAGACTACAATAGTAAGCTTGTTCTAACACAATCTCATCTAGGGCTCCATAACTTCAT
This sequence comes from Lygodium microphyllum, assembly GCF_053477565.2. Taxonomy (NCBI): domain Eukaryota; kingdom Viridiplantae; phylum Streptophyta; class Polypodiopsida; order Schizaeales; family Lygodiaceae; genus Lygodium; species Lygodium microphyllum. Next base: position 80,163,526 of record NC_141135.1, read on the forward strand.
TTTAGCATAAATCAACATACATCAAAATATCTATGTAGAAGTCTCTATAGAAAGAGGATTCCACCTCATCCTCAAGGAATTCCTACATGTCTATCTCCTCCACTTGTTGTGTCAAATTTTATGGAGGCTATGTTTGCAATCTCTTCTTATCCACCTCATTTTGCATGCCTTCCACTTGTTCCACACCCTCATCCTCCATGTTGGGAACATTTTTTTCGTCATGTTTCAATATCTAATTAATGTGTTTGTAGACATAAGCTTCAAGCTATAGTCCAACGATTTGCACTTCCCAACCCCAAGCGCATGGAGCTTCCCATACCTAGCTGACTGCTTCACCTTGATCTACATACACAAGGCACACCCCAACTGAATGCTATGGCCTCTACGGCTCTCCTACACCCCAGGGATTAGCCTTGGGATGCACCATCTTAACACATAAAGAACAATGGCTCTTTTATTTTTTTTCGATCTAGGATTTTTATTCTTTCCTCACACAAACCTTTCCTAGGGTAGTTGCTCTAATCTACGGCAAAGGAACCTCTTTTGCTCAACATAGGTCAATAATTTGGAAGACAGATGCTATGTATCCATGAGTTTTTCTTTGATGCCATACTTCATGCATATGTAGTGTGTCATGCACTAGCATGCTCAAACACATTTAGCTAACAATCAGCCATGTGTTGTGTAAACATATTATTTTCATGCTTTTTCCTAATGTAGTGTGGCGTTAAGAAGATAGAACCGAGCTAACCTGTGCTTCCACTCATTTAGATATTCAATGAAACCTAAATGCTACACTTCAATGCATAATCATTCATTTTTTCTCAATGAAAAAACTTAGCATTTCAGCCTCATTGCCCATTGATTCATTATACAAATATTCTTTATGTTATATGATATTTTTCCGTTGGAACACCCATTAAATTGGGCACTTTAACATGCAAATGGATGTAGACAAAGTTTAAAACACACGCCCTATATCCCACCATAATTTGGACACATTCTAGTATTTTCCCTCATGTTTTTGGATTTAAATACTATTTTTTGTTATTTTTTATATTTTTACTTGATTTTTCTTAATTAGTTTTACTATATATACTCATTATCTTGCAATTTTTAATAATGATAGAGTAGAAAAGACTAATGTGGTAACCATCATACATTATTTTATCCATATACAATGTTTCTTTCAACCGTTTCTATCGATTATTATCGAAACTACTTTATTTTGTGTGTTTTAGATAATTAATTTCTTACTAATATTATGTTGGACTCAACATTTTCTTTATGAGAGCACTTGAGCATATCACATACTACTCTTATATCAAATTTCATGCCATATACACATAATTTTCATGATCAAACATAAAAATAAATCAAAATTTCTTAAAAAGCGAGACTTATTGGGATTTTTCACCTTTAATATTTTTATAGTTGCATACACAGCCAATATTTCACCTTTAATATTTTCATTATTTGTAGGCTTTCATAGCCCTCTCTCTTTCCTCTCCTCTCGACATGGCACCCTCTTCATTACCTTTTTCCTTTCCTGTGAAAAAAATACCCCCCTTCATATGAAAAATTTGGGGAGGGGAGGCCTTAAAGGTCACATCCTTTCCCTTCTTACTCCAAACCTCTTGCACGTTTTGTCTTCTTTTGCCTTCTTCTCAACCTCTTGCTCGAGCACCCACAACTTTCGTGTCTTGCCTTTGAACTAAGATCTGAAAATTTTCCTCCACCAATGTGGAACTCCCATTCACTAATAGGCACTTGACATTATTTACCACCTGAAAAAAATTATAAATATTTGAAATCTCCATGGGGTTCATCTTTAGATGTGACTTTAAAACCTTTCTTTCACTTGCTTAAAATGATTGAGTCTTCCTCAATAGTTTCTAGTGGGATTGCATTTCTACATTAAAATGATGAATTTTGATAGACTTTTGACCTTGTATCTTGCTTAAAATCCCGCTCTTGTTGGCAACCATGGGATATGGCAACTCAGTTTGTGGAACCTACAAACTGATCTATAGAAAAAAGAAATAGAAAGCTTCAAGTTGCTTCAAAAAAAATACACAACATAACATAGAACACAACTCTCACCTTACCCCCTCACCGACTAAAAGATATTTCAAAGAAGTCATGCTAAGTGGTTGCCTAACCTACTTGTCTCTGATCTAGGACAATTGAACTAGAAACTCCTGCTAGTCAAGGACTATTATAGCTCAGTTCACTTGAATTCATATATTTTTCATGTTTTCACATTCTTTATTCATTAGTACTTATTACTTGGATGTGTAAAAAGGAGGGAGCTGAGTGTATTTTGACCTAAGGAGAACAAGCCATCAGCCTCAGGTCCAAACTCAGTATCGAAGAACCTACCAAGCTCTCATGACATGATACTAAATCCTTTTTTCTTGGCTCACTTTTATTGTTGATCAAATCATCCTTATTTTATTTTGGCTAGATACTACCCCTAGGAAGGGCGACGCATCAGTCCCAGGTCTACTAAGAACCTACCGGACCTTCATTAAGTGATGTATATCTTTTCTTTTGATTATATCTCTCTTTATGTTCTTATTTCACAAGTTAGAATCCCTTTGTGAACACCTCCATATTGTAGGCTTTGCAAACATATTTATCATTTTTGTTAGCAGGCTTTCCTAGTTGTTGCACAACAAGAATTGCTTGAACCAACTTCTTGGTAAGCTAGGAGGATAGGGTCACTAGGAGTGCCTCTAAGGTAGAGCTTTGTATATTCAATAATGTCTTCACAAGAGGTGGAAAAGTGCTCAAACCTCCCTAGACATACCTAATCTAATCTCGAGACTTCATGCCTTGATTGTGTGTCCCAAACAAAGAAAACCATCCCTCAAGTATACTCATGCATTCTACTTAAGGAGAAGAAATTTGGAAAGGAAAGACTAAGAGCAAATTTTACGACCTAGAGAATGCCAACAATGTGCCAAATTGTGTCAATTTGAGGTGAAACTTGAAGCTTGATGCAAGCGGTGGGACAATTTTAAGTAACCCTAGAAATTGGGAATTCAAATTACTTATGAAGATGGACTTGACAGTGGTTTTGCAAAATTTTCATAAATTTTTCAAGTGCTAGAATGAAGTGGAACAAGCTCCAAGTGTAGCGCAGGACTCTGAGACAATAAAGTAGAAATTTTTGGTTTTATCAATTAGACATGAAGGTTGCAAGTGACTGGGCACATGAAGGACCAAGAGAAGTGTAAAATTGACTTAGAAAGAAGGGGTGTGAGCAACAAGGGAGGCAGCCGTTTCTTTTCCAAATAAAAAAAGAAAATGCTACCCTATTCATGACATCATGAATTTGGAGAGGGGGCTATGGAGGTTGAAAAGAAACATATACTCTGATCTTACCAGCCCGATTCTCCATTTTTAAAATCTATTTTTCCAATCTATGATAAAAAATGGTGGCATGAGCATGGAGATTAAAATTCAATATTTCTCTGTGCTCCCTCTCTCTCCTCTAATGGGATTGTTCTTATGGAAATGAATTGGGAGAAGATTGATTATCTGGCTTGATTCTGATTGATATGAGATCATGTCAACACCAAGGAGTGATGACCAGCACTGTTTGGAGCTCAATGGTAGGTCTGAGGGCTACTCGAAAATTCAATTCTTGAAACTCAAAACCCAAAAAATGGTGGTAAGCCTTTTTTTAATAGAAATTTGAATATTTTTTGACATTTTATGGTGCAAATATTGCTTATATATGATGAAAATTTGTTTGAGACTTGGTTGTGATGTGTTTAAGGGCTATGTGTGATAAAATATAGAACCCATGTTTGTGCAGGTGAGTTATCAATTTTTGAAAACCCAAAATATGTGTGTTTAGAGAAAAAATGATGTTTTTATTTTTTTGGGACAATTAAAGCATGTTTATATTGGATATTATTAGATATAAAGATGGATCAAAGAGTGAATTAATTTGTTAACTCAAAAAAAAAGTACAAAATTTTATATAAGAAAATAAAAGAAAATATTTTAAAAGTGGTTTAGGGTAAAGAAAACAAAGAAAAAATAGTTTTGTATCCAAAAAATGATATTAAATTAGATATATGTTTCTGTAAGTATGATGAATGTAAAGCATGAGGTTTAACCCACCTATATGTCAAAGTGCATTTTTATCACTTTTTACATAAAGAAATACACATTAAAAAATATTTTAACCTATCCATTGAATGAAAAATCTTAAATGGTAAGGGGAAGGGATCATGGGAGCTAAGTATTATTCAAATTTTGGTTTTATGCATATTCTATAATATAGGATTCATTTGATTCAAGTTTAAAAAGGGACGTAGCACGTATTATCCGGATGCTCCCTTGGCAATGATGCAATATGCTAGAGTGAAATCATGAAAAGGATGTTTATGCACATCCACAGTGATTGATTTACAAGTTTACTTGATTGAACACCAATGCCATTCACTTTGCATCCTCATTTTCATACATGGTATCAAGAGAATCATCTCCTAGGTGCATAGCATTTGGTTTCAAATTATTGACCCATGTCGAGTGTGAGGTACCCTCAGTTGTAAGTCTAGTGTTATCATTTTCTTTGGGGAGTGATGGGATAAGGATTAAATTGTACCCTAAAACATTTTACTAAAAGTGAGGACTATGTTGCATATGTGCTTTCTGTTGAAATAATGCATCTCGGGGCTAATCCCTAGGGTGTAGGAAAGTCGTAGTGGGCCATAGAGTCTTTGCGTGCTCCTTTTGCTTGGATTCTAGACATGGCATCACATTGGACTATGATCTAGAGATAGCATCTACAAACACATTCTTTTGATTAAACAATCCATAGTGTTTATACGCTCCTGGGTGCGAGGCCGTGTGGTTGTGTAGGTAAGTTTAGGAGGCTTGGCTAGAGGCCTATAGCTAGTGTTGGGCCCATTTTTGATCCTGACAAGTGGTGTGTTTGTTGGGAGCCGCTAATAAGTGGTGGTTTTTGAATCTTGGCTATAAGGAACTTATTATTTCTAGTCTCTAATTGAGTGCCGCATTGAAGTAGTGAATGCTAAATTAGTCTAATAAAACCTTAGTCATTAACATGATGATTAATCAAAGAAATCCCCATTATAACCCAAAAAATACTATGTCCATCTTGAATGATTTATAGGTGTATTTGATTAGTCATGTGGTTGACTATTTTATCCTTTGCTCCAAAAGTGACACCATGCTCAAGTTTGGGTTAGTATGGGGAAACACTCATGGAGTGGCTTTCATGAGTAATAATCCATGAGAGTCAGAGGAAAGATTATGAAGGAAAAGTGATGCTAGGATGGCAGAGTCATCTATGATCCTTAATAGTGATAGCTTTTTAGAGGAAAATATTACGATGCCAATGGTTAGAGTAATACATGCCTATGATCAAGAGATCCATCCGATGCTAGTGCGTAATGTAGGTGGGTATTGAAGTGCAATTTCTAAGATCCACAAAGCATTGGATGATATCTATGTATGTGCAAAACCATTTTTAGAGAGGAAGGCTCTATTGGGACGACCTGTCTTTGATTCTAGGAAAACATTGATAAATGAGAATAGACTTGCTGAACTACAACCAGTAGAGGATGGGATAGATTCCATGTTGAATATCAGAGGACTCCCTAGAAAAATTTATGAGTTGGTAGAAAGGGAAGTCCATGGAGAAAGTAACCTTCCTACATCAGTAAAGGTGGAAATGGAAGAGATTAGAGACCCTAAGACGCTAGGATTTGGTTGCAATGAATATGAAGATCTAGAGGACCCAGTCTTGATCCCAAAGAAGATAACCAAATGCCCTCCTCCTTATAGGGATCTCCCATTGTTTTATGGGTTGTCACATGAGGATCTAATGCTGCATTTAAAAGAGTATGGCCTAGCTTGCCTTGTGAGTAGCTTTGATGATATCCATCAAATGCTCGTGTTCTCAAGTACCCTGAAGGGAGAGGCCAATAAATGGTATTGGAGCCTCCCAAGAGGGTCAATTAAAACCTTTGTGGAACTATGTGCTAAATTCCTAGATGAGTATGGCAAGAAGGTTTCAATGACTTAGATCTTGGGACAAATTATACAGATTTGACAAGAGTCATATACCTTTATCAAAGAGTACACAAGAGCCTTTGATGACATTTTGATGCTTTGGACAAGAAGAGTCAGTCAATTACCAGATGATGTGCTTGGTGAACTCTTTGTTAGTGGCTTGGAAATAAATAACACAACATTAATGAGTTTGGAAATCTCCCAATTCCCATTCTTTGAATACTAAAAAGGTGGCACCCGGATAACATGCCCATTAGGTTTCTCAAAACCATATGATGTGACCTATCATTGGAAAACACTTGAAAAATGAAATTTATTGAGCTATAGAGCGCTCGATTTGGAGTTATAATGTTCAAGTTATGACCAATCCAAATATTTGACCACATGTCCCAAACTTATGGGAAATTCCTTTATTCCCCAATATTGGTGTTAAATGCCCAATTCCAAGTTTGGATGAGAAACCCTAAGCCATTGAAGGAGGAAAAGATTCAAGTAGATGATTATGAGAGATATATTCAAAGGTGTTGGGAGAGCTATTGAAGTTTCTTGCACCCTCGAAATTCATAAGGATTGGAAACATTTGTTGAATGTTAGTCATGCTAGAGGTGCAAATGAGAGGCATACTAGGGTGAATTGTGGCATTAATTATGACTATCTCGAGGCCTAGGAACCCTAGAATCCTAGTGCAGCCAATTCTATGTTCCAAAGCTATGAGATAGATGGAAATAGGTGTAGACCTAATGAGGGAAGCAAAGTGACTAAACAACCCCTGAGTGAATGGTCCCAAAATTGGAACAAAATTATGTAAATGAGATGACCCCCTAAAACAACATAATGATGCATGTTGTCGTGTGGAGGCCGCCTCAGCTATAGTATTGGGATTCTAGGTGATAGGAAACCTAGGGTTCATGATGGTAAAGACGCAGTCAGGGTTTGATTTGGTAAAAGGATCCAATTTAGAGAAAGTGATAGGTAGCAAGTGAGCCAATATAAATCGGTCTTCATGAAAGAATATAAAAATAAAAGAAGTGATGGCATCCAATCAAGCCATGTAATGATAAAAATGAGATTGGTTTGGAGGCCCAAAACCTTTGAACGTGATGTTGGTGGATTAGATGAAAAGCAAAGAGTTCCAAGTGGACATATCATGGTTAATTCCCAAGTGGATGAGACCAAAGGTCATAAGGATACATCTAACAATGTGCACCACTGAGGGATGCATCTAGATGGGCCTAGGATTGAAACCCTACCTAATTTGGGTTGTAACATGACACAATGCAATAATCCAAATAGGGGAGGTTTAAATAAGCCTAAATCAATGGATCTCTCTATAGGAGGATTCTTTGAGAAGCTCAAAGGACCAGTCTATTTGAATGACAGGACCCTTGAGCCCAATGAGGTCATTCATTTAGTTAATAGCACCAAATAAGAGATAGCCCATATTAACCTTATATTGGTGGGAAGGATTGGACTTGTGGATATGAAAATTTCAAAAATCAAACTTTGATGCTAAAATTGTAGTGAGCTTGCTTGCATATGTGGCAAGAGGCTAGCCCTTGCATTTTGTGTCATTTTTTTTCCAGTTATCTTGGTTAGTTTGATAGGATGCAATGCATATGCCAAGAAAACTATGTGTTTGATGAATTGAAAATGACCCATTCTATTAAGGCCAAAAGGTCCATTTATTTTCTAGTGCACTAATTGATTTTATAAAGCCAAGATGGCCATGTGTTTGTTTGGTGTAGGTGTGTCCAAATGATTTTATGTCTTAGTGTTGTACCAGATAGGTCTCAAGAAGTACAAGCAGCGAGCCTCTTGCTATGTGAAGCTTCTTGTGGCCATGTCTAGGCATTATTCTTTCTTTTCGATCTTTTTGCCCCTTAATTTGAATGTATATGTGTATGTGTGAGATTTTCTTCTTTTTGGGGACTGGCAAAGTCAAGGCATGTAATCCCAATATTATGTTAGGTATATTTGAGGGAGGTCTAAGTAGTTGATTGCCTCCTATGAAGACATTGTGAGGCACTCTAAGAGCTTTTTCTATGAGTAGTTATTAGTGACCCTATCTTGCTAGCCTACCGAGCACCTATTTCTATGAGTTTGTGCTAGTTATGAGGTACCTAGGGGAGCTTATAAAGTAAAAGAAAGAGATTGAAGAATGAATATATATGAAAAACATATAAATGTGGAGGTGTGTAAAAAGGGGTTCTAACCCCTAGAAAAAGAAAAGGAAAAGAAAGAAATTTTCCCAGAGCACATTATCATTGTCGTGTGAAGGCTTAGTAGGTTCTTGGGGGACAAGTCGACCCAAGTCCAATGCCTTGTCTTCCTAGGGATGAGGTCTAGATAAAAATATAAATAAGGATGGTTAGAGAGAAAATAAAAGTGAGTGCTTGAAAAAAAGGCGATAGAATATTTAATGGTATCTTATGATCCAAGTGATTGTATCCAAGAGGGCAACATATGTAGAATGATGAAGTGGATTTTCAATCCTATTAGATTGCATGTATTCCTAAGTATGATATGTAGGATTTTTAGACCAAAAGGGAATGTTAGGGATGCATGTATGCCTTATTGGTTGATTATCTAGTGGCCATTTGATCCAGGAGGAGGGATATGACTGTAGGTTACTATAGTAGGAAAGTTGGGATAGAATTGGAGATCTTGAGAACTATTCTATTTCAATGAGGATTTGTGATGACCAAAACTTCCAAAATGATATTTTATGCGTGAGGAAGATACCTAACAAGTTTGGTTGTCATTTGGGTTGGTATGAAAATGTTAAAGGAATGAGAAGATCAATGTTTTGAACTATGTGCACCAAAAGACAGTTGCTAATTGCACATAAAATTTTAGGGGATGAAACCTTTCAAATTTTGTTAGTTCTTCACAAGAGTTATAGATCAGAAGTAGGACTACAACTTTGCAAATGAAAGATTAGAAATCTAAGTTGCAGATAAAAAGATATGGGAAATTTTTTGTAGGGTGGTCCTATAGAACAGTTTTCTAGGCAAATAGATTGAATCTAAAGGATGCAAAATATTACATGCAATGTATGCTTTCACACATTGAATCTGAAGATGTGAGATAAGTATCATAGCTAGTTGCTCTCTGAAGAAATGTCCATATCAAGGGAGACAAGCTCATCATGAAGATCTTCCATCATGTAGATGTGATTCCTCATTATAGGGGAATCTACAACAAATAGCTATCATAGCTTCAAATCAAGAGATAATCGATGCCCAAATCTTTGGATCTAGAAGAGAGATGCCAATCTCCTCCAAACTTATGTAGTGATGCACATATGTCTAACATGCATGAATACATAATCTGTACAACTCAAAAAGAGGAAGGAGCGGGCTCCCCTTCCCATAAAGTTGCCACAAATCCACGGTCACACCATCATGAGGATCCATGGTAGGCTAGGGTATAGAGATAGTAACAAAGTCCCACAAGTCATATTCATGCAAAAGGCACTCCAAATGGCATGACCATATAGGGTAGCGAATCCCATTTATCTTATCAGATGCAAATAGAGAGGGTAGGACACACCTAATCAAGAGATGCCAACAATGTCAATCAAGGACTAGAAAAGGCTAAATAATATAGCTAGAAATATGGATAGGATAGTGGTTTGTCTAAAGTGTCCCAAACCACACAATCCCCCATGGCATACATGTTGGCCATAGATGTCCTTCAATAAAGTATCTATAAGAAAACAAAGAAGATGTTGCCACTTAGATGTGCTCCACTTGCACAAGGTCTATTGATATTGATCAGAGAGAAATGTAGATGGAGACTAGGCATAGTTGCAATAAATGCAGTCAAACAATTCAAACTTGTCACCCCCACTAGCTACCTGCCTAGCAAAGAAAGTGACTATTTAATAGAAAGTATAGCAAAAGAAGATCTATCCACCCACAAGTATAGGCCGCCTGGTATAGAAAGGGATGCCCAACCTTGATAAGGTAGCCCAAGTGCAATAAATGCTAATGCCTAGGTCTCTATGAGACCACCCAACATTGGAGATGGCCCTGTAGTAGAAACACAGATATTTATGGACTCTTTGCTTTGAAATCCAAAGATGCACTATTGATTGCAAATTGAAGAGACTAGAAAATAGGCCTTCTAGCTCAAAATAGTAGCCACCACCAATCATGAGTAATGGTTGCCTAGTCTTGCTTAAGGCTACCCAGCCTGTAGAAAAAGCACCCTAGTGAAATAAAGGTCTGTCCACAAAAAAAAACCCTTAGAGAGCTACATATACCCAAATGCAAGCAATAAATAGGTCTATCTCACATAAACAAAAGTTTTCTTTCAGATGGTAATATCAGCTAGCAAGCGGAGAAGCCTTCAAGATGAAATGTAGAGTGTAGAAGGTGGAAACATGCCACTTAGGACTAAAACAAAAATCTATGGCAATTCAAAGATGGCTAAATACTTAGATAACATGCTTCTCTTTGTAGACTCTAGCTCCCACATGTGGCTCAAATACCATATGAGAGTGTGCAATAGAAAGAGGAAAGTGAACACAGATAGAAGAAGACAAAGAGAGAAAGTAAGAGAGAGAGAAGGCACAATGTGAGTGCAATGGCTGAAGGTACAAGGGTGCAATTGTCAGCCCCAACACATAGCTCTACACATGAGTCTAAGTGCCAGATGGTAGAAAGGGGATGAGAGAATGAGGGCTAGCTCATCACAAAGGATCAATGATGGACAATGAAAGTGGGAGAGCAGGCCATCTATATGGTCAAACTCTTAAAACTGGCCAAAAGTGTCAAAAAAGAAATGCACTAATGTGCTCTCCATCTAAACTGTATAAAACACATAAAATGATAGACAAAGACAATGTTAAAGCTCCTCATGTCCTCATTTGACTCAGATTGAGTCTCACATGCAAGAGATGACTATACAAGATATACATGACTACCAACTAGTATAGTTAGCAAAGGAGTAACAACTATCGAAGGCAAGATGTGTGCTGAAGATGTCAAGGAGGAAGTTCAATTAATTTTGATGTACACATCAAATGGAATACCAAAAATGCAAATCAAGTTGATGGTGACAATAGGTAGAGGAGCTAGCAATAGCAAGGCAAGCTAGGGGTTGTTCTTGACAAACATGTTGCAAAAAAGCATATACAACAACAACTAGATGAGGAGAACTCCAATAGATCAAGTTGGCAATAGATGGAAAATGTTAATAGCAACAATATAATGACATTAACAGGTAGGGAAAAAGCATATTCCACTGGATGATAATGGAAATCTATAAGGTGTCCATGGTAATCCATCCCCTCTAAACTTGCACATCCTCTGGGATGCACCAACTTCACTCTTCATCATCTAGGAGCTCAATTGTAAGTTCAAAGTCTTCTATATCTACTCTATGTTCTTCATCTTTTGCTAACTCTTTTCCTTCCTCTTTAGCAATGACATCATGTGGTGTCTCATCTGTTGACTCTCCCACAACATATTCTTTTTCATCCCTCTTCTTGAGCAATTTGATCCTTTTACCTACTATGGGTATCCTTGACTAGTCTTATTTCACTCTCTCAAAGTGTATGTCAGAATCAATACTTACATCCATCAAGATTAGTCTATCTTTGCTTTGAAAATAGTCAATTAGGACCACCTTGTAGAAAACTAATCATAACTTTTGATCTGTAACTCGGATTGCCAATATTTTACAAGCAAAAATGTATCCTAGATCCAATCTACAACTTCCAAAAATACACCATGGTCAAATTTTGAAAGCTTCACTCCCAAAATAGTTCTGTTTAACCTATAACTTACTTTTCTTGCATGCAATCCACTATAGACATCAATCTTCTAAACCTTATCTCTTCCACATATTGATATGGTTGGTAACCAAACATAGTAAGCCTATTCCGTACGTATAAGATCTTAGTTTTGATGTGTCATTTACCATTATAACCTCCCTAATTAACACTAGACTTTAAAATACAAAGTCTACCTTGAACAGTCAACTACAATAACATGCTTCCATAACCTCCTCTTGGGTTAAATGGCGATATCATAATCGCCTATACATACAAACCAAATTCTTTCTCTTAGTCCATATGGTGTGCGATAGAAACACATGGAGATCATTAGGATCAAAAGTCTACTTCATCTTCTTCCATAAGTTGACCTCATAAAAGTATTTACCTAGATCAGAACTTGAATATCTATATCCTCCTCAAGTATGCATTCAATCCATCTATGATGATACACACAAATACATGGTTGTTTACTTTTTGTCATCTTGATCTACTTACCTTGATTTTTATCATGGTGCTATGATTTTCTGGTTCTTCTCTTTACTCTTTCTACTCTTCTTTTTGCTCTTTTTTCTCTTCTCTTTACTCTTTTGGTACTTCCTCTATGACATATTCAATTTGGCCCTAGCGGGAGGAACAAATTGCTCATGATTAGTTGTGCCATCCCCTCTAGTTTTTCTCTTAGACATCCCTAGGTTGCTATTCTCCTCATCTCTCTTTATCTCATCTTCAACTAAAACTTGTGTATTATGTGTCTTTTCCAAATACACATACACTATATATGCATCTACACGTGAATCCAACTTTGTTTTTGTCATCTTTCCTTGCATTTTGTAGAGCACAAGATCAAATCTTTACTTTCTTATAGTATAGAACTTTTTCTATCCCCACTCCATAGTTTGTAGCATTGTGCACATATATATTCTCAAGACTCTTTTGCATACCACCTCTTCTAAAATTTGTAGCTAGTGGCAACCCTATTTCAGTTGTATTGTTGTTAGCTATATATAGTCTGTCTATATATAGCTAACAAGCCTCACAATCTTTATGTCATGCTTGGTGTTGTCACACCACATGCAACAATGGACAAAGTCTTCTTGACTTGGATTTCTAGGTCCAAACGAGGGACTTGTAGAACTTGTAGGCCATCTGTTTTCATCAAATTTTTCCATCTTGGTCTACAAGTCATGCATACTCTTGATTAGTTCATCTATTCCATCCTCCTTAGTAGAAGTAGCCATAGGAACATGCTATTTTGCCATAGCTTTCATAGTTTTACTACTATTATTATTATGGTAAGAAGGGACATCTTTGTAAAGATTGCAAAGAACTAGTGCCATTGTGGAAGAAGATGGAGAACGAGAAGCAAGATATGGACTCCTTGAATGAGTTGTAGTATAAATGCATAGATGACAAGTTGAAAATTATATAGTGTAGAAAGTGTAGAAATTAGAATGGTCTTTGAGCCTAGCATTAGTCCTAGAATGAGTAAACACAGGTTTGATTATGCAAAACGTAGGTTGGTAGGACATGAATCAAGCTCGGTTTGCAGAATTGAGGTCCTCCAAGCTTGAACACCATGTACAATAGTTTGGAGTAGGTCAAATAAACACTAGAGGGATAAACAAAAACCTACAATACTAAAAAACAACACCATAAGGCTTGACATGGTGGATATCTTGTTATTATGTCTAAAGCAAGAGTAAAGATGGAAGTGTAAGATATTGCACAAACACAATAAGAGAAACATTGCAAATAACAAATAACTCAAGAAGAGAATGTGGCGGGAAATGGAATCCATATGCCAAGGCATAAGACAATGCAAGATTCCAAACACAAGTCACTGATAGTAGGCACTAGTTTCCTCCCTTGAACACATGCAAGTATAGTGATGATTGAATTGAATGAGGAGGGAGCTTGCCTACCTATAAACATGCTCTAGACATAAACAAGATAGCCAACCAAACAATATAGGTTGGCTAGTAACGTGTTGTCATTGTAAAATAAGTGGCTAGTCTACAAGCACTAGTAATAAATTACATGAATACCATTGTAATGCACAAACTTACACATGAGATATCTATTATGCTACACTTTGTTGTATGTGATATGTAGCCCATCTTTGGCTCTAAAAAGATAGTTGGCTTAAACTTTCTTTGCTCATTCATTGAAGAACTTTATTTTTGGAGGTTAGAAAAAACTGATTTTTCTTTTTACCATTTGAGAATGAGGTCTTTTTCACACTTTGGAAGATATTCTTGCACAAAGAAACATCAAAGAAGCCCCCCCTTACATGCATATGCTCGCTCCAATAATGTGTTGATGTGCAATCCTCGTACTTTCTCTTGTACGTTGAACACACATAGCCTTTGTATCGCACCAAATCCCCCTCTTCATATGCTTGATTAGCCCTGAGAATTCCATGGATAAAGTATTATAGCATCATGTTTTAATTTTAATTTTCCAGAGGGGACAATGAAAATGCAAACTCTTTAAATTTTTTATTTACAGAAGGAATATAACTATTGCCTCTGAATTCACAAAAGGGCTATATAAATTGTGCAAAAATTTTAAAAATTGGTTTTTAAAATATCCTTTGAATGCACATCATATAGAGGGATTTTATAAGGTGACCCCCCAAGCCCATAAGATTTCATGAAACCTCCCTTTCACATGCTACTCACAATGGAGTACCTATTTTATACCTTGGGTTCTTTCATAGAAAGCTAGACTCTAAGAAATAGCCATATGCTTTTCTTTTTATCCTATTAAACTCCAAATCTATCCAGTCTCCTCTTCCTATCAGAGTACCCAAATATTATCCAATTTGTAACCACTCACCCTTATATAACTCCTTTGAAAAATTTTCAATTGAAGAGATAGAACATAAATGGTCAAGTGTTCTCTACACTTTCAATTTCTTCAACACATGCAATCATACCTTCTTCATTCTTATATTTTTCCCTTGAACGTATATGAGTCAACTAGATTATCCATCCCTACTATATGTCAAAGCATCAGATTTATAGACTTGATGTAGATAATCCATAGTAGCATATCAATGTCAAAAGTGAAACAACTAGTAATCATAATGAGAAGTAGTAACCAACTTGCTAATTAGTCTATCTCACAATAACTAGAGCACCAATAAAATACTTATTATCACAATTTAAGTTTATAAACACTCCCAAAACTCTCTTTTGATCTATGAATACATTTTTTGTCATTCATTTAGCACTTGAGCCCCAAATCTTATAGCATATTTGTTTCCCTATTTTCATCATTCTATCCAATGGCCCACTAACTAATCTCTATAGGACTCCTATCAATGGTAATAATGATGGGCCTATTATTTATGAGTACTAGTAGGATGAGTTGTGGGGTAAAGCTCACCACACTCACCTTAAAAAATATAGGTGTAATCAAGGATTAATGATGGGAGTGATGTCCCACACCTCGTGCTAACCTTTGGTGCAACTTGGATCTTCTGCTCATGAGGTTCACTATATATATATCCTATATACCATGTGAATTTAAGACCTATTAATAAATATACTTATCTATGAATTTTTATTGAATAAAACACAATGTTTTTTATTCAATATATAAGTAAACCCTCTATATGACACCCTTATGTATGTGAAAAATATATAAAACTGGTTTTTACAAAATCCCTTATTTTGAACTCATGTGATATATACATATATTCATGAGTGATCCCCTCGAGCTCATAGGATATAGACTAATGGGTCATAGTGAGATCTTGATATTGATATTTATAATTATCAAAATTATTTATGATAATTATAATGACATTCATGACATGTAGACATGGGAAACTTTTCTAACAAGTGTGATAAGCATGGAAGACTTGTGGGATCAATGCTTGTACTCAATTTTAGTCTTCATGCTTATTGAGAAGCCTCCTTGTTATTTATCAAGTCCATTTCTATCCTTGAATTGCATTTATATTATAATATAAGTAAAGTATTAATAGAAATATCAATATTATTGTCCATTGAATATGGCTATACCCAATTACCTATATTAAATTAATTCTTTTCACTAATCAATAATTATTACTCATTTTCATATGTAATATTATTATCATATTGAGAGTAATGCACATCAAAAGTCATTATAATTACTTGTATCATACATATTTATTTAATAAAACTAATACTAAAAAATAAGTGATTTATATGATTACTTTAGTATATTATATTCATTCGTATTACTCATTCATAAGGAACTTTTAATCATTCCCTACATAGGAAAAAAAACAGAATTCCCTATCAATTCTCTAGTTAAGAATACACATAAGTAGGAAAAGCAAATGATAGGGAAAACGGAACATTTCCTAGCTAGAGAAACTAGGGAATCGCATAAGAAATTTCCTACATAGGAAAAAGTCCCTATGGGAAAATTTCCTACATAGAAAGGAAAATTTCTCTTAGTAGGAATTTTCTCTAACTAGAAAAATTTCCATTTTCCCTATCATTTACTTTTCCTACTTATGTATATTCTTAATTAGGAAATTGATAGGGAATTCCCTTTTTTTTTCCTATATAGGGAATGACTAAAAGTTTCTTGCGTAAGAGCCAATATTGGCAACAAGAGTTGGAGCAATCTATCTATAGCTATTATGGGGACTACCATGGATCAAGAGAGAAATCTATTTATAATGGTCATAAAAGACCTACTATAATAATCTAAACACCTCTAAACCTATATTTTTTTTTTACTAATAAGACAAATCTGAAGCTTCATTTACTAAAGTCGATGATACTTTGCCACACCACTAAAAGCATGAGAAGCATAACAATACTCAAAAAATATAAACATAGTAAACAACACAAAGGCCCACAATTTTGAAATTCATTTTCTCTAGCTAGGAAATGTTCCATTTTTCTTATCATTTACTTTCCTTATGTATATTCTTAATTAGGGAATTGATAGGGAATTCCCTTTTTTTTTTCTTATATAGGGAATTACTAAAAGTTTTTTATGTGAGAGCTGACATTGGCAACAAGAGTTGGAGCAATCTATCTATAGCTATTATAGGGACTACCATGGATCAAGAGAGTAATCTATTTATAGTGGTCATAACAAACCTATGATAATACTCTAAACACCTCTGAACCTACATTTCTTTACTAATAAGAAAAATCTGAAGCTTCATTTACTAATAGAAATGATAATTTGTCACACCACTCAAAGCATGACAAGCATAAGAATACTCAAATAATATAAACCTAGTAAACAACAAAAAGGCCTATGATTTTAAAATGTTCCATTTTCTCTAACTAAAAAATTTTCCATTTTCCCTAGCATGTACTTTCCCAACTTATGTGTATTATTAATTGAGGAGTTGATAGGGAATTCTCTTTTTTTTCCTATATAGAAAATGACTAAAAGTTTCTTCTATAAGAGCTGACATATAATTTGTTACACCACTCAAAGCATGAGAAGCATAACAATACTCAAAAAATATAAACCTAGTAAATAACAAAAAGGCCTATGATTTTGAAATGTTCCATTTTCTCTAACTAGGAAATGTTCCATTTTTCCTATAATGTACTTTCCCTACTTATGTGTATTCTTAATTGAGGAGTTGATAGGGAGTTCTCTTTTTTTTTCCCCTTTATAGGGAATGCCTAAAAGTTTCTTGTGTAAGAGCTGACATTGGCAACAAGAGTTGGAGCAATCTATCTATAGCTAAACTCTAAATCCACATTTTCTTTACTAATAAGAAAATGTTAATTTGTCACACTACTGAAAGCATGAGAAGCATAACAATACTAGAAAAATATAAACCTAGTAAACAACAAAAAGGCCTAAGATTTTGAAATGTTCCATTTTCTCTAACTAGGAAATGTTCCATTTTCCCTATCGTTTACTTTCCCTACTTATGCATATTCATAATTAGGGAATTGATAGGGAATTCCCTTTCTTTTTCCTATATAGGGAATGACTAAAAGTTTCTTGTGTAAGAGCTAACATTGGGAACAAGAGTTGGAGCAATATATCTATAGCTATTATAGGGGCTGCCATGGATCAAGAGAGCAATCTATTAATAGAGGTCATAACAGACCTACTATAATACTCTAAACACCTCTAAACCTACATTTTTTTTACTAATAAGACAAATCTGAAGCTTCATTTACTAAAAGAAATGATAATTTGCCACACCACTAAAAGCATGAGAAGCATAACAATTCTCAAAAAATTTAAACCTAGTAAACAAAAAAAGGCCTACGATTTTGAAATGTTCCATTTTCTCTAACTAGAAAATGTTCCATTTTCCCTATCATTTAATTTCCCTACTTATGCATATTCCTAATTAGGGAATTGATAGAGAATTCCCTTTCTTTTTCCTATATAGAGAATGACTAAAAGCTTCTTGTGTAAGAGCTAACATTGGCAACAAGAGTTGGAGCAATCTATCTATAGCTATTATAGGGACTACCATGGATCAAGAGAGCAATCTATTTATAGTGGTCATAACAGACCTACTATAATACTCTAAACACCTCTAAACCTACATTTTTTTACTAATAAGACAAATCTAAAGCTTCATTTACTAGAAGAAATGATAATTTGTCATGCCACTCAAAGCATAAGTATAACAATACTCAAAAAATGTAAACCTAGTAAACAACAAAAAGGCCTACAATTTTGAAATGTTTCATTTTCTCTAACTAGGAAATGTTCCATATTCCCTATCATTTACCTTCCCTACTTATGCATATTCTTAATTAGGGAATTGATAGGGAATTCCCTTTCTTTTTCCTATATAGGGAATGACTAAAAGTTTCTTGTGTAAGAGCGGACATTGGCAAAAAGAGTTGGAGCGATCTATCTATAGCTATTATAGGGTCTGCCATAGATCAAGAGAGCAATCTATTTATAGTGGTCATAAGAGACCTACTACAATACTCTAAACACCTCTAAACCTACATTTTTTTACTAATAAGACAAATGTGAAGCTTCATTTACTAAAATAAATGATAATTTGTCACACCACTCAAAGCATGAGAAGCATAACAATACTCAAAAAGTATAAACCTAGTAAACAACAAAAAGGCCTACAATTTTGAAATGTTTCATTTTCTTTAACTAGGAAATGTTCCATTTTACCTATCATTTACTTTCTCTACTTATGCATATTCTTAATTAGGGAATTGATAGGGAATTCCCTTTTTCTTCCCTATATAAGCAATGAATAAAAGTTTCTTGTGTAAGATCTGACATTGGCAACAAGAGTTGGAGCAATCTATCTATAGCTATTATAGGGATTGCCATGGATCAAGAGAGCAATCTATTTATAGTGGTCATAATAGACCTACTATAATACTCTAAACACCTCTAAACCTACATTTTTTTACTAATGAGACAAATCTGAAGCTTCATTTACTAAAAGAAATGATAATTTGTCACGCCACTCAAAGAATGAGAAGTATAACAATACTAAAAAAATATAAACCTAGTAAACAACAAAAAGGCCTACAATTTTGAAATGTTTCATTTTCTCTAACTAGGAAATGTTCCATATTCCCTATCATTTACCTTCCCTACTTATGCATATTCTTAATTAGGGAATTGATAGGGAATTCCCTTTCTGTTTCCTATATAGGGAATGACTAAAAGTTTCTTGTGTAAGCTCTGACATTGGCAACAAGAATTGGAGCAATCTTTGTATAGTTATTATAGGGATTGCCATGGATCAAGAGAGTAATCTGTTTATAGTGGTCATAACACACCTACTATAATACTCTAAGAACATCTAAACCTACATTTGTTTTACTAATTAGACAAATATGGAGCTTCATTTATGAAAAGAAATGATAAATTTTCACACCACTCAAATAATGACAAGCATAACAATACTCAAAAAATATAAACCTAGTAAACAACAAAAAGGCCTATGATTTTGAAATGTTCCAATCACACTAAAGCTTCAAACATTGGCATGCATAAGAAGGCTCACACTAGCAACATGAGACACCTACTTGTAGCCAAACTTCTAATATTGTAGACAACAAGCAAGTACTTAATGAAGTAATTTTTCCAATGAGATCATAGAAAGAGCATAACAATTTGATTATTAGTACTCATTGAGAGTACCAATATCACCATCTAAAGCATGATATACATAGCTATGATGGATAGAATCTGATATGAACTAGACTTATTAGAGAAATTACTACAAGAAATTATACTAATCCTCACAACTATAGATTGAGATTCTCATGCCTTGAGATGAATATGGAGCATCCCAATCATGATAAACATGTAATCTCCAACTCAGTTGTAATTATTGAAAGCTAGGACAAAGTTAGATTTTTAGTCACAATGATATTCATGGTACATCTTCTTCATGACATCATCAACTATCTAATTGTAACCTTCAACTTTTAAGTAACATAGATCCCACAAGTCTATATACACTTTGGCTTGTATCTATTATTATCTACTCATGTATGAATCTCATTCAACATTAATATCCCTTCTCTTCCAAACTCTTAGGGATGGAAAGTGTTGGGGCAACTAAAGAGCACATAAAATCTATAACAACACACAATAAAAATATATGACAAATTCTTGATGAGAGAAGTGTGTATAGAGAGATAAGAATGATATGAGCCCTTAGTCTTCGCATCTCAAGGATCGGGGGAATTGAGCTGATAGTGGAGTTGATGACTTTTGAAGCATCTTTGAGGCTGTGTTGTACCCAAGACAAATACTAAACACAATAGGAGTAGTCCATGGTAGACTTTCAATTTGTCCAATCTTGTTTTTTAAACTGTAACTCTCAATTTTCCACCACAGTTGTAGTGACAATTAAAATTTTCATAGTTACAATGACAACACAATCTATAAGCACTATATTCTAACAAAAGACATTACCCAAATTGCAAATTCAAGCATGGGACTTGCAATTCCATTGGCATATTGCGTTGTTGAAGAAAGGGTCTCCTACCAATACATAGGCTTGCAATTGTGAAAAAACAAGATAATCACATATACATACCACTGCACCAAACAAAACATTTATCATTACCATAGTGCTTTGGTCTCCCAACTAAGAAAATACAAGATGTTCCTCTCTTTGTTCTCTTGGATCAGAGTACAACACTATAAAGCACTTGCAATTGTAAAAATTTCCATACTTTCTTGAAGGTATAGCCTCTTTTGAGTTTGACTTTATATGCCAGACTTGAGCAACACTCCATTAGTCTGATTGTTGATCCCTTATAGTCCTGCTGTACCATAAAAAATATTAGTTAGTGATATAAAAGATCCTACTATGACATTTGATGTCATGCCATGGATCCCCATTCACATATTGCCTTTGTGCATACTCTCAAATAGAAAGACAATCCACTACCTAAAGACACTCAACAAGATGCCACAAATACTGCACATGGATAATGCTCATGCATTTGATCAAATAGATAACATAAAATAAGACAATAGAACAAGGAAACCTATAAAGCTAAGTGAATCTAAGAATGATTTTAAGGAAAGAAATAAGGCTAGTTATAGAATAAGATACAAGACTATTATGTGCGACTATTTATGTTACAAAAATGTATATACAAACCCTCGTCGTCTAAGGGTGCTATAGGGTATAGACTATTACCTTTAGTACATGAGGTCTCATAACAACCCTATGGCTCACATTTATTTGTCCTTGCATGATTGTCAACCATAAGATTCAATGTAATCTATCATATAGATGCACAAAATTTTTAAAAGAACGAGCATCAAGATCCTAGGTCAAAGGAAGAAATGACAATAATGACATTGACTATTATTTGAGTAGAAGGAGTTGCTCCTAATCTCAATCTTCCATCTTGACTTGGAAAGCTTCAGAAATTTTTATTGCGCCTATTGTTTCATGGATGACTACTTCCTCATGTAAGCTTCATTATAGTTATCTTCTACTTTTGATTTGTATGAGCTAACAAAAAGCTAAGACGTGTATTTTCTTGTATTTAGGAAAACTTGCAACCTTTGATGGACCAAGTCTTCTGTAAAGGCTGACTTGCATGTCAACTCAGCCTGCAATGAACTGTGACTCAAAAAACCTAAGCAGAATATTCTCACTGTATGAGCTTCCCTAGTGCATTTAAGAAAATAAGCAAAACCTTCCCTAATGCAAATTGTAGCCCCTACTTTTTCATGTCACATGCCTACCCTACCCCCTTTTTCTTGTGTGCACGTGAATCATGGTCTCTTGTAGAAGATAGAGTATGCAAATAGGCTACAACGTAGTCATGCAAGCCCCTTTTCTAGGCTAAAAAACATCATTTTAGATTGTACATTACCTACTCCCAATGTAGATACAATGCTTCCAACTGTGTGCCCTATTGCTTATACCATGGAACCCCCATCTTGGAGTTCAATAGAAGTACAATAGTGGCCTGAAGACTTTAGGCTAGAAACTCCTACAATCATTATCTATTACTAACAGAGAATCAAGATACTCATTTTCTTCACTTGGAAGGAGAAAATCCTACTGCTCATTAAAAAAACAATGTTGGCCAGACTCAAACATTAGCATTGGAAACCTCTAAAATAGCATGAAACTATCTTCATATCTTGACTTTCAAACCTTCTCCTCCTATTTTGTTATAATACTATTATGCAGAGGATCAAATGTCCAAATACTAGCACCATGCATGACTCCAAAATTACAACCTCTTCCTACAACTTTCAAGTTCTCAATTTTGGAATCACTTTAACTCCAAAATAAAGATATTTCTAAAGCTCAAAGCCATTGCCATCAAATTTGTGAATCTCAAAAAGGTTCTTTGTGTCAAATGTAGATGCAATGCCAGCCATTTTCAGCAAAAACTACAATAAAATGTTGAATACTTTCAACCAATAGCAAGGTTGCTAAATATAACAGCAAGTATTCAAATTTGTACTTCTACAAGTTCCCAAGAAGCAGATATTATGTTGCAATTTCACTCTCAAGGGCTGATCACAACATAAACATGAACCAAATCTAATACATATGCATAAAAGATAGCTCCCACTTCAATAATAGTGTGTTGGATGCTTCAGAAAGGCACGTAAGACTTGTGTATCTAGGCTCGATAAAGCGAAAGAGAGATTGGACTCGGAGTTGAACACATGGTTTTATTGACATGCTTTGCGTTGTCTCCTCCTATGCTCTACATATCGAGTCGCACACAAAGGAAAAAAGGTGGCAAGGTCTGGTGCAATACCACAAGATGGGAAATACTTCGACATAGGGTAGCTACTCCCTTGTCCCCATGCATAGCATATTAGAATTTACATACTGTAGGCCTCTGAGTAGGTGGGTGGAGACTTTACATACGTTAATTTTGTTGAGTTACAAGAGAAGAAATCCCTTCTCAAACAATTTAAGAAAGAAAAAAAGAATGAGAACAAAAAAAAATTGTTTGTCGTAACGTAGACCAAATGGAAAATGATGAAGGCCGTGATGTTCAAGACTGTGAGGCATATCTTAATCAATATGTCCCATGTCCTTGCTCTCAATGTAAGTTGATAATTAGACAAAAATGCCGATTGTCTATGGAACAGACGCTTCGGTGATTTTTGATAAGAGATCATTGATTAGGCGATCTCAAATTTTGAGCAAACGGTAAGAAAAGTTTATATCAATCATGCATTGTATTCGCAAACTAATTGAATATCATATACAAAAACATTGGATGTGGCCATAAAATTTATTACAAGGAGATGACGTCTCATCCCAAGGAGGAGTGGACCCTTTGCAGCCAGTTAGAAGAGTTTGTGGGCGTATGATGGATGGAGTGCCTGAGCCAATCCACTACTTGCAAGGTACTACCCAATCTATACCATCAATACCAGAGGAGACAAGCAACCTTCTAGACTTTCCTACAATCTTGGAGCCTGAGATCGAGGCAATGATCGATGCATTGATGCCCATGGATATCAAGACATCTGATCCGCTTAGAGAGGAAGCATCCATACCATTATATGTGAAAAATAATTGACTGTTTCAATATACAATACAAAATATACAATGTAGAGTGGTCATGGGGACGGCATTTCCGCGTGGAGCGAATCACAAATTGTGCTCCACAACAGATTATGGTATCATGGCAAAGTTTGAGCAAGAGAGCCCACAATGAGAAATGTATCCAAACACCATTATAGATGAGATGGAGTATTTTGGGAACTTGCAAAGTATTATTACGGTGGATTACTGTAGCTTCTCCATGATCCTATTCGATGTGCAGTGGTCAAAGTACTTGAAGGAGCTAGGGCAATAGTTTGACGAGGTCCATCTAGATTTCTCGAAATAGATTCTGAAAAAAGATGGATGGATTTGTGCGACACGTTTGTATTGCCGGCCCATCATGAATAGGTCCATGAACTCATGTTTTTTTTAATTGTATTACAACATGGTACATGTCACAAAAGTTAAATATCTCTTGTATGTGATTTTTAACAGGTAATTTTCTATCCAAACCTTGGACAACGTCGATGGTGGTATGTTGTACCTTCAACTCCCTAAAGTGCGAGAGTATATGATCAAGGCAATGTTCCCAGCGTAGATGAGAACAATATGCAAGTAGAGGGGTCACTATTGCAAGGGGTGGATGCCGCAGAAAGCTTGGAGCATGTAGATGAGCCAGAATCGGGTGACAATGATGGAAATAGAGGAGTACAAGAATTCTTTGAGAACGAGGTTGACTTATCCTTTTGTGGTGACCTTTTTATCGACCTTCCAGTGTATGCGGAGTTGTGTTAGGAGATTGACATGGGAACATAGGGTACTTCATACTTAGAGCATCCACCTACTCAATTCGTTGACGAATCGCTTATAAGGGTACATAAGATATGTTTTTTAAGTAAGATCATTTTTTGAAGATTTATATTACCATGCTTTGCTTGATTTATATTGATTATGCTAACATCAATTTTTGTTTGTGCAGGTGACCTTTGTGGATATTTGGATCCGCACGATGAGTCAAGGGATGAGCGGCGAGGAGCTACAGGAGATCTTCACACGTATGTCTCTAGATCAAATGGCTGGATTTAGAGATACAGTGAACCAGAATCTGTCTTGGACACCATCATGCTGTTCTGTTAGATCTACTTCAGTGCTTTCTGACGCTTTAGTTTCTAGTAGACGAGGTCAACACTCCAAACTTGGGCAATAGAGGGAGTGCTTTTGGGGGATGCTGCGGAGACGTAAATACAGTGAGCCCATGGTCAAATCAGGATATAGGTGCTACTCCTCGCTCTCTTGCAGGTTCGAGAGAGCATGGCTTATGTGGTTGTTGTGGAGGTAACAACGCAGTGTCTCCGTCTCGTCGTTCTATTGGAGTTGCATCACCTATGGGATTTGTCACACTTGTGGGAATGTCTACTCCAATTACTCTATCTTTTGCTAAGCCGTCTACAAGTGGCACTCCTATGGGTGCTACTTTGAGAGATAATACCCCCGTAGGTACATCAGATGTACAAGGGTCTCTTGGATATGCCCAGGAGCATGGTCCTAGGTGGGAGAGGACACATCTTAGGCATACTTGAGAGGGGTATGGATACCTTGTAGATGATAAGACAGGAACCATCATCATGAATGATGAGGGGAGAGGAGGGTGATGGATCATTGGAAGAACATACCGGAGGGGAGCAAGGACTACATAGTAGTATCCTTGCATGAGGAGTTTTTGGTACCTATTGTAGCAAATAGGTTTTTCATAGGCTGGATGATGGAGTGCATGCATGTGTACATGTCACACAGATGATTGGACACACAAAAGGCACTTAAGAGTGGGGCCTTAAAGCCCGAGTGGGTAGACGTAGATGACTGACACTGACTCAGGGAGGAGACTATAGATTCTCCAAGACGTTGGAGAAAGCAACACGAGGCAGCGAGGCCACGATTGGAGGCAAGAGTGGTCCATCATCTTGGAAGTGGCGGCCATAGGACTTATCTAGAGGATTTTGTAAGCTTTTCTTTTGTTCTGCTTATTTTTTTGCAATATTCCTTGTACTGATAATCGTATTTCTAATAGTTGTATTTTGTTTTCTTTGCACCACTCCATTACAAACCGTGATCCCATCAGCTTAGACACTCGATATGGAGAGAGACACAGTCTGATCACTGCATTGATCTACCGATTGTATGGATGCGGCGGCCCAGTAAGTCACTCATGTTTCTTGTCTGTAGTTACTAAATTTAATTAAAAGGCATTATTGTATGGTGGACTAATGTGTAGTTGTTTCTTTTTTTGCAGAGTCCCTTCGATGCTCCTTTGTGGCGAGACGAGCTTTCAAATGGTGAGGATCTATAGCTCACCCTTGGATCCGTGGAGCGCACATCCTCTTCTTTTTTGGTCATGTGATTTATGTAGGTATTTTCTATGCACTATATTATCATCATCCTTTGTATCTTACCATGATTGTATCATCGCTTTCATTACACGATCTTGTATTTATTTTATGTATTAGTCTTATGGATTCAAGTACACTTTGCCTTGATTTTGATGAGCATTTTACACTTTATTGTAACTCTTTTGTATGGCTCAAATAAAGCACATAGTGCTATTTGTGGTAGAGAAGCTTGTTGCCATGTGACATTTTTTTTTTCCTTGTTACTGTTGCTATTAGGGTCACAAATTTACTACACGCCTCGCTATTAGCATCACAATTAGCATCGCAAATCATCACTATTTGCGTCGCTATCAATGTCGCATATTGTGATGACAATAGCAAATGTTCTATGGTATCGCTTATATCGACGTTTTTTGTGACGAAGGGGGCAAACATTTTTATGAACATTTTCATCACTTTGAATTTCGGTATGAGGCCTGTATCTTGTAGTGCACCAATAAGTGGTGATTTCGAATCTAGGGTCTCTAGGAACCTAATAGTTGATTTATGTCATCTAACAAGAATCATCAAGCCAAAATACGAAAAGAGGAACGTGTTGAGAGGGCTAGATGGTGGGCTGAGATTCTTAGGCGTTATTCTCCTCAAAGGAGAAACCTGATACACATAAGAGGCAGTGGTTTAATAACCCAAGTGTCAAAAGCAGCCCTTTGAGTGCAAGAGTAAGTCCTAATACTTCCTCTCTTTTAGTCAATCAACCCACTTCAAGTGGGGGTGTAGTTTTACCTACACAAGCTCCTATTGTCAATCCAGTTATAGCCATGGCACAATCCATTGCAATTTGAGCAGGGACATCGGATTTATCAGTATAAGGAGCACCTTTATTCATTTTCAATGGGTTAGCAGAAGAAGATGGAGAACTCCATATTAATGATTTTCAAAAACTCATGTTCAACTATCAAATCCAAGACAAAGGACACTTAATGATGTTCTTCAACATGATAATAAAAGGAAGGGCAGTAGTATGGTATCATGGTCTAGAGGCCAAAACCATAACTAGCATTGACCAATTCTTCACGGCCTTCTGTAGAGAGTTTTCCCTTGAGAGGGGTGGACAATATTGGTTGCGTATCTTGAATGTAACACACCAAGAGCCAAATGAGAATGTCCACGCCTATGCCAAGAAACTAAAGCAGGTTCTTTGCAAACTTGATACTTATATTCCCATTCCACCGGTTGCATAGTTGCAATATTTCCTATATGGATTAGATTTCAACATCCAGGTGCAGTTGAGTAGTGTCACTTTGGTTGACATTGTCACTGCTATTACTCAAGTAGAAGGAGTAGAGTCGCGCTTGCAAGCGACTTATGCAGTAAGGGTAAATTGGAATGGCAATAATTTGGCACTGACCAACAGGAGTCAAGGGGACCCCATGTCAAATGCGAATGGAGGAAGAAGTATCATGCCAAATTTGCCTATGTTATCAGCTCCTCCCAGTGTGACTATGCCTATCTCTAGTCAAATGACTCCATTGAATGGTGGAGGCCAAACAACAAATCCTAATGTTGTCCTAGTAAGTCATCGGCCGATTCCTAATCAAGTGGTTAGGCTGATGGGACAATAGATAGACGATCATGGCTATGAGTAATACAAATAGTTGTGGATGTCAATTTCCTTAAGAAGCAGTAGAATTTGATAGGAAGTTGACGCTCTAAAGAGGGTGCCCCCTGAAGATTCAGTTGTAAGTGGTGTGGTGGCCAATATTTCCCTATGAATTGTCCAAATATCAAATGCGATATTTGTGAAAAGTTTGGCCACTTAGATGGTGCTACCTGTTGGAGTAAGATCAATTCTCTCCAACAAGGAAATAAACAACCAGGTCCAATCAATCATCACGCACAAGGGAATAATCTACAACAAGATGATGGACCAAGACAAATACTGCAAAGAGGAAAGGCTATTGTAGAGGAGTTTCCTCATGGCAGTGGAGTTAGTATTATTGAGGCTATACATGTCCATGGCACTGAAACTTCTAATCTACGAGTCATAAAAAGAGGTCAAAACACTAAAGAGAGTGACAAAGGTAATGTAAAACCTATCGAGGGAAACCCTAAGCAAGATGCTAGGGGAAAGTAAGTCCTAAATCCTGAGATGGAAGGTGGACCACTAAGGCCTATTGATAGTAAATTTGATCTCAAGAAGAATAAAGAATTGCCAAGAAAGAAGGAAAAAGTTAACAAAGAGGCATCAAAGCCAGTCCAAAGAGCAAATGAGAGAATGGTTTGGCGAGAAAACAGAGCTTTGGCTAACTACCACAACTTTGATTTAGCAAGTTCTCTTTGCGAAGTTAAACCAGACATGAACCTCCTACATTTGATCAAAATATCTCCAGGAGTACGCACATAATTCAAGAAAATCCTATGTATTGGTTATATTTACTGCCTGATCTTGAGAGAGTGGAATTAAAAAATAAGGTTAATCTCAATAAGATTAAACCTTATTATATGTAAATGCACTAATGAAATCAATGCCTTGCAGGTCAATACTAGGCTGATCAAGAATCTACAAGAGACAGAAGAGGTTGATGGGGCAGCTGATTCCTTATTTGGAACACCCATACTTGGAACAAAGATATCATTAGGGGAAGCTTATTTGGTGGAGTAAAGGATATAAGGTGATTGAGCAAGAGGACAGATCATTTGTTTGGGAAATCAAAGTTTTCTACCATCAGTGCGTACGAGTCTTGATGAGCATCCCTGTTGCATTCAATGAAGAGGATGGGATGGAGCCTTCAATACATCCTCTGAACATGCTTAATTTTGATTATCATAATTACGAGTAGAGTTGACAATGGCTGGCTGTGTGAACCCATTGTGGACATACACAATGTACTTTGATGGAGCATCCAGGGGTCCCAACAAGAAAGGGAGTATAGGGGTAGTTATTAAAGACCCTCGACGTAGAGTGGTAATGAAATTAGCAATTTATCGCGGGGTTGATTTACCAATAACATGGTGGAATACAAAGCCTTAATTATGGGGTTAAATATTGCTAAGAAAGGTGGTATCCGTCAGCTATTATGGGGCCTCTTATTAGAACATGCCCTATATGGCAGGCGATGGTTAGTGTGGGTAATGAAACGGGTGGCCAAGATCCATTTGCCTTTGTTATCATGGACCCATAGGTTGGTTAGATAACATGTTATGTGTACACCTCTTGCTATCTATGGAGGAGGTATGGGGCCTAATTTGAAGCATTTAGTCTAGGGCAAGAGCCCTATTTCTCCTTGGGATGGAGCATCTTGTTCTCTATTAATGAGATTTTTCAAGGAGGGATGTATATGAGCTAGTTTTCTTGATTTCCATTAGGCCAAGACGATCAATTTTGTCGAGTTTGAATGTTTTCTTTCTTTAGGCGAAGAGGGCCAGCTAGTTTGCAGTGAAATGTTTGGTACATGTACATTTAATGGTTTTCTATTTTAGTGATTGCATCATATAAGTTAACGAAGTCATTGGAGAGAGCCTTTGTTGTGGAGAAGCTTCTCGTGGCCATTCCAAGTGTTTTTGTCCCATTTCCAAGTATTTTCTCTCAAGTAGATACTGATATATGTGTATGTTGGGGTTACTCTCTTTTCTTGTTGGGGATCGGCAATCAAGGCATGAAGTCCCAGGTTTAGGTTATGTATGTCTGTGGGAGGTTTGAGCAGTTGTTGCCTCCTGTACAAGCATTGACAGGTGCTAAAATACCTATTTTAGAAGGCAATTCTAGTGAACCTATTCTGCTAACTTGCTAGGCGGTTGTTGTTCTAGGAGTTTCTATTAGTTGTGAGACTATTAGAAAAGCCTGTTAGAATAAATATATGCAAAGAAGTAAAGGCTTGAATAGTTGACGAATAAAAATATACAGAGGTCTGTAAAAAGGAATTCTAACCCCTCGAAAAATAGAAAAGGAAAGAAATAAAAATCCTTGAACAGTTGTTCATCGCCTTGTGAAGGCCTGGTAGGTTCATGGGACCAAGACAAGACCCGGGGCCAATGCCTTGTCTTCCTCGGGGTGGCATCTAGCTAAAAAAATAAGAATAAGAGAAGGTTGGAGTGAAAATAAAAGTGAGCATTAGAAACTTGGGGGGGTCACTCATAAATATATGTATATATAACGTGAGTTCAAAATAAGGGGATTTTAAAACACCATTTTTATAGATTTTTTACATACAGAAGGGTGTCATATAAAGGGGTTACTTATAGATTGAATAGAAAAGGGTTGTGTTTTATTCAAGAAAAATTCACAGATTAGGATATTTATAAATAGGCCATGAACGCATGTTATATAGAGAATATATATATAGTGAACCCCCCGAGATTAGAAAAGGATTAAGTATCATCTTGCGAGGGCTTGGTAGGTTCTTTAGTATTGATACAAGACCTGAGGCCAATGCCTTACTCTCCTTGGGTCACTACGCTCAGCTCCCTCCTTTTACACGCCTGAGTATGAAAACAAAGGCCTAAAAGGACAATGTGCTAAAAGACAATATTTCTTGATCAGGCTATAGGAGTCCTTGCCTACGAGGAGATCGTGGTTGAGTTGTGCTGAGTTAGGATGGTAGTTCAGACCACCACTTAGGACGACCTCTTTCATAGTTCCTTTTAGCTTGGCTGTGTTGGAGTAGCTGGTTAATTACTAGCTTTGCACTTTCTATCAGATTATGCTAGGCGTACTCCTCATGGATTTCATGCATTGGTTTTGATAAGGGTTAGGGTGAGAGCTGTGATGTGTTTTTTTGTGTATTTTCTTTATTAGATTGATGTTCTTTGTGGTTGTGTTGATGTGCATATCTATTCGTGGGATTTGACGGGTTGAGTCGCCCTATCTCATGGCTGCCAATGAGCAGTGGATTTTTGCCCCAAAAAAGTGCTCTAAATTTTCCAATAAATCTGAATTTCAAGGGAAAATTGGATTCCGTCGAAGGCGACAGAGGCAATTGGGTCAATTTTAAGTGGCAAGTAGCAGACGGGTTTCAAAAGTGCGTTAAAGACCCATTGAGTGATGATTGGGGGATTTTCATAAATTTCTAGAGTGTCTGATCAGACTTCAGGAAGTGGCTGGCAGTGGCGGACCTTGAGACAGTCAAGTGGAAATTTTCAAAGTATTAAAAGAATGTCAAACACGAAATTGGTAGTGCTCGAGGTGGAGGACAAAAACAAGCATTAATGTCAACGACCTTAATATTGAAGGGGGCTGACCCTTGGGGCCTCCACCCCCCAAAAATTCATGTGATAGGAGGGGACCCTTTTTTGTGGAGGTAGAAAAAACAAAGGGCCATGGCGACAACGCAACAGAGAAAAATAGGGGGGCGGCTATAGACCATATCCCAGGCTCAATACACTCACATCATTTGATCACACCAGTAGGATGAAGATTATCTTCACTCTCCATCATCACTCTCGCCTTCGAAATCGGCTACTCGGATGGCCTGGTTCACATCTAGTCTTTCTCTCTTCTCTGTCTCTCTCTTCCAAGTGGTAATTCACGTGGATGGAATCAAGAAGAAGAGGGGCTGAAGGATGCTTGTTCGATGTTGATCCGATTGCTCCAAGATCAAGAGGAGGCTGAGGGAAGGTGTTCAACACTGAAGAATGATTGTTGGTTGGTCTATGGGCTGTTCATATTAATTATCAAAAGACCCGCAACACGCACATAAGCGGTATGCCACAATTTTACAAATGAGATTTGCTTCTTTTTTATGTTTGATGGGCTAAATGAAATTCATATGGAAAAAAAATTATTTGGATCTTGTTTGCATCATGATTGAGGGCTGTGCATAAAAGAAATGCAGAACCGTAATGATACATAGTCACAATAATTAAATTACAACCCAAAAAGTGCATTTTTAGAGTAAAAATAAAGATTTTGTTGGTTTTGGATGGGGAAAAGAGATGCGCATAGAATGAAATTCTGATTAAAAAAACATCTTTCAATTGTCATAATCAATCAATAATCATAGATAAGAAAATAGCCTATTTTTATGAATAAATAAATAGGGAAAAATAGGAAAACTGAGATAAAAATGGATTTTCATGCTTTAAAAATTAAGCAAAAGATGATTAAAGTTCATGAATGTTTAGTAAGGTTGAGGCATGAGGTATAGCCTTCGTTTATCCTTTTTTTTATGTTTTAGTACATTTTTATTACTTTATACATTGAAAATGACAAAAAACAAAACTCTACACATATGCAACGATACAACACATAAAAGGTATCATGGGAAAAAAAAGGGTTGTGGAAGCATTTAATGCAGAAAAATGAAGTAAAACTTGATCTTTTGTTTGTGCACGTCATATAGGGTGATAATCATTCAAGTTTAAAGAGACTAGTAGCACGATTAAGTTTGGTGCTAGTCTCTAGCAATGCAGCAACAACGCATAGATTGAAAATCATTGAACACTACAAGATATAGACCTTATAGCGACGTTTAAAGCGACGAAAATACAAACAACAAAATTTGCCCCCGTCGTCGCAAAAAGCGTCGTTATTGACGACGCCATAGAATCGTCGCTATATGCGACGCATATAGTGACGGTTACAGAGAATTTGCGACGCTGATAGCGACGACAATAGCGACGCATGCAGTAAATTTGCGACGCAAATAGCAACGGTAACAGAGAAAAAAAAAAATTTGTGGCAGGGCAGCTTGCATATAGCACTGTGTGATGTATGAGAGCCATACAAAATAGTTTCTGCACTACTGCATACAAAGCGTTTGCAAACAAAAAGAATGTATACTGAAATCATAAAATTGATAGATGAAATAAATACATGATATCGCATAAAATGCGATTGGTACAATCATAAAACAATATCACTAATACATAGAAAATGTCTACATAGATCGGGCGACTAAAAACTAAAGGTATGTGAGCTCTAAGGATCCAAGGGCGAGCTACAAATCGTCGTCCCCCGAAAGCTCTTCCCGCTGTAAAGGAGCATCAAACGGATTCTGCAGAAAAAGAAACAACATATCAATCCACCATACAATAATGCATTCAAATATCTCATGGTAACTACGGACAAGAAAGATGAGTGACTTACTGGGCCGCCGCGTCTATACAATCGGTCGATCAATGATCTGAGACCGTGCCTCTCTGCATATCGAGTCTCAAGGCCTTGCAGATCGCGATTTGTAATGGAGTGCTGCAAAGAAAACAAAATGCTAACTGTTAAAAACATGATTGTCAGTACAAAGAATATCTCAAAAAAACAAATAAGCAAAACAAAAGGGAAACTTACAAAGTCCTCCAAATATGTCCTGTGGCCGCCACTCCCAAGATGATGTACCGATCCGACCTCGATTCGTGCCCTCGCCGCCTCCTGCTGCTGACTCCAACGTCCTGGCGAATTTGTAGCCTCCTCCCTCAGTCGGTGCCAGTCGTCTCCATCTAACCACTCGGGCTTTGGAGCCCCACTCTTGATTGCCTTGCGTGCATCGGATCGTCTATGTGACATGTATGCACGCATGCAATCCATCATCCAGCCCGTAGAGAATCTATCCACTGCGGCTGGCACCGGGAACTCCTTGTGCAAGGATGCTACTATGTACTCCTTGCTCCCCTCCGGTATGTTCCTCCAATGATCCAGGACGTTGTGCCGAAAAACTTGTTGGCACAACTCCCTCATGCGAGCCATCACCCTCCTCCCCTCATCATTCATGATGATGGCTCCTAACCTGCCATCCACTAGGTATCCATAATCACTAGGAGTGTGTCTTGTATGGGCCCTCTCCCATCTCCGTCCACGCTCCTGGGCATATCCAGGAGACCCCTGAACATCCGGTGTACGAACGGGGGTACTCTCCCGGAGTGCCACTCAAAGGGGTGCCACCAGAGGGGGTGCCACCAAAAGGAGTGCCACTAGAGGGGGTGCCACCAAAAGGAGTGCCACCAAAAGGCGTGAGATCTGCTGACGGCTGCGCAAAAGCCAGAGTAACTGGAATGGACGTCCCCACAGGTGTGACAAATCCTGGAGGTGATCGAGCTCCAGCTGAATGACGAGACGGAGACACCTCGTCCGTGTCTCCACAGCAGCACCCCCCTGATCCTCCTACAGTCGCAGTCCCTCCCTCTGGCCCAAGTCGCGAGCATCGAGATCGTCTGCTCGAAGCTGAAGCATCTAATCGCGCTGAAGCTGATCTAGCAGAGCGCCCTGACGAAGAACGAGACAGCTCCTGATCTGCCATCTCTCTGAATCTCGCGAGAACCGAGATACTCGGCACCCATCATATAATGGTATGGATGCTTCCTCTCTAAGCGGGTCAGATGTCTCAACATCCATGGGAATCAATGCATCGATCATTGCCTCCATCTCAGGCTCCAAGATTGTAGGCAAGTTGGGAAGGTTGTCTGTCTCCTCTGGCATTGACGGTATAGATGGGCCTTGCGAGTGGTCGATTGGCTCCTGCAATCCATCCATCGCACGTCCACGAACTCTTCTAATTGGCCGCAAAGGGTGCACTCCCCCTTGGGTCGAGACATCACCCCCCTGGATACAAAATTTGCCAACAAGACCCAATCTTATTGTGTATGGTTTTCAATTAGCTTGAGAGTACAATGCATGAAAAATGCTAACTTCAAATTACCGTTTGCTGAAAATCTGCAATCGCCTGATCAATGATCTCAGATTGAAACTCGCCAAATCGTCGTACGTGTTCTATAGACAATCGGCGTTTTTGTCTAATTGCCAACTTGCATTGAGAGCAAGGACATGGGACATGGTGATTAAGATACGACTTGCGGTCTTGAACAATAGGACCTTCTTCGTTTGCCAACTTATCTACATTACAGCAAACGAGGCTTAAATGGATAGCTTTATGGAGATGTACGTCAAGTTGCAAGTTGAGCATAGACCTTGCATTGTATATAGTAGTCGAGAGATTTTCCGATGTTATGTCTCGGCCTTGTATCATGCTCAATGATTTGTTTGTCCTGATAGATAATTTTTTGTTATATCTCGGCTTTGAGTATAAGTAATCCATTTTAAAATTAATGCGCGCCATCTATGAAATTTTATAACTATAGTAATAAAATTTATTTCAATCAATTCTACTCATAGTCATAAGACCTGAGAGAAATTATCCTATACTTAATTTAAGGGTTTCTTCTTCTATAACAATAATTTTGGGTTCATTTTGATGAAGTACGTGGCCGTATGCAAAGCACATTGCATACCATTATCAATACGTATATTATCTTAAATTTCCTTCCCTTCCCTCTCCCTCTCTTTCTCTCCCTCTCCCTCTCTTCCTCTCTTTCTCTCACCCTCTCCCTCTCCCTCTCGTTCTCTTTCTCTCCCTCTCTCATTTCCTCCCTCCCCCTCCCTCTCCCTCTCCCTCCCTCTCTCTCCCTCTCCCTCTCCCTCTCCCTCTCCCTCTCCCTCTCCCTCTCCCTCTCCCTCGCTCCCTCTCCCTCCCCCTCCCTCTTTCTCTCCCTCTCTCATTTCCTTCCCCTCCCTCTCCCTCTCCCTCTCCCTCTCCCTCTCCCTCTCCCTCTCCCTCTCTTTCTCTTTTTCTCCCTCTCCCTCTCTATCTCTCTTTCTCTCTCATTTCCTAAACAAGCAAAAAATAAAGTGATTTAAACATCCTCCAAGCAAAAGGGAGAGGGAGAGATACAATGCACTCTCCCTCTCTTTCTCTTTCTATCCCTCTCTCATTTCCTTCCCCTTCCTCTCCCTCTCACTCTCTTTCTCTCTCATTTCCTCTCCTAAACAAGCAAAAAATAAAGTGATTCAAACATTAAACAAGCAAAAGGGAGAGGGAGGGAGAGAGAGAATGCACTCTCCCTCCTTCTCCCTCTCTTTCTCTTTCTCTCCCTCTCCTATTTCCTCCCCCTCCCTCTCCCTCTCCCTCTATTTCTCTTTCTCTTTCTTTCTCTTTCTCTTTCTTTCCCTCTCCCTCTCCCTCTCCCTCTCTTTCTCTCTTACTCTCTCGTTTCCTCTCCTAAACAAGAAAAAAAGAAAGTAATTTAAACATTAAACAAGCAAAAGGGAGAGAGAGAGAGAGAATGCACTCTCCCTCTCTTTCTCTCCCTCTCCCTCTCCCTCTCCCTCTCCCTCTCCCTCTCCCTCTCTTTCTCTCCCTCTCTCTCCCTCTCCCTCTCCTTCTCTTTCATTTCCTCTCCTAAACAAATAAAAGAGAACGATTTAAACCTTCAACAAGTAAAAGAAAGAGAGAGGGAGACTCACCAATGAGATATGGCGAGCGTGGGCGGCTTCTCTTTGCAACGAGGGCTCCTCCTCTCCTTCGCGAACAACGACGGTGGTGGTGGCGGCGGCGGCGGCGGCAGCAAGTCTCTTCCTCCTCTTCTCTCACAAAGCCTTGGCTCTCTCCCTCGCTCTCTCCCTCGCTCTCGCTCTCAAAAGGCAAAGAAAAGAAAAGAAAAACGGCGCTCTGGTTTCGGCCGCGCTTTTTTTTCCCTGCAACGTCGCAATTGGCGTCGCTATATGCGTCGCAAATGCGACGCAAATAGCGACGCATATAGCGACGCCAATTGCGACGCCAATAGCGACGCCGATATCCGCCGTCGCTAATCGGCGTCGCTATTGCCCCATTCCCTTGTAGTGGAAGGGATGCCTTTTCCACTCCACTTGGTTGATTTGTTTTAAAATAAAATATTTCTGCACAATAAGAATCCACATTTGCATTTTTCATGCCACATGGTATAAAATCCTAGATGCATAGCACATGTATGCCAAACATTGACCAACGCTGAGAGTGTGAGGAAGTCCTTGCTGTAGGATATACAAGATGTTCCTTGGGGTAAGTTCAGTGAGGAAATATCAACTCTTGGATCCTTTGATAAATCAAAGAGTGGAGCTTGTACGCTTGTTCTTTATGTTAAAGCATTGAATCTTGGGCCAATCCCCTTGATGTAGGAGAGTTGTAGTGAGATCGTGGTGTTTCAACAACCGAGATGTTGCCTCCTATGTATGTGATATGAGGTATTATACTTGTACGTTATGGGATCTCCCTCTGAGGAGTAGAGGAAGGCAAACGTTGGACTATGTCCTAGTACAAATACAAAATCGATATTAGAGTTTAGTGTAGTGTGAGCCTTAGACACTCCTGGCCACAAGGCCATGTGGGGTGTCTTGTGTGTCTTAAAGGTCTACCGGCTAGTGCTAGAGAGCTAGTATCACATCCATTTTAGGTCCCAACAAGATACTATGTCTTAGATATTAAATTGAAAGACACCCTTTTTATTGATCTTTAGGTGCAATTTTGATATGGCATATCTTAGGTAGCAAGCCCATCTAATGCTTTAAGTGGAAGAGAAGTTGGAAACTCAGGATTTGGACTCAGGGATACATTGGATTATTATAATATACTCAAAAATACCATCAAAATCTAGTAAGATGTATGACCTTTAGTACATCGACCTGAATGAGCATAATCTAATTCACTGGGTGTGGTCAAATTAATATGATATGATGTCTCAAAATTTTCTAGTATTGCAGATTTGTAATGCCTACATCATGATCACCATCTATCATCAACTAATTGTACATACTTGTAATTATCTCTGCTATGATGAGGTCTATTGTCTCACTATTATCTCGGTTTCTACATGAATATACTTCGTATTGGCAATCGCTACTTTGACTAGGTAGAGTTGCCTCAGTTGGAGTAGATTTACTACCATTTAGCCACTTCTTAGGTGCTTTATCCCTTACAACTCAAAGTAAACCTTGAAAATTACCACTCATAAAAAGTGCATTAAATCCTCTAAAATCATATGCATAATTTCTACTAAATAAAATTAATCCTCATATTTCAATGCCTTTTGAAGAGAAAACATTTTATTGGACATTGTGTCATAGATATGAAAACATCACTAAGCACAAATAGACAACTAGATATATTTCAAAATAGACTACTAGCTTCGAGAAAGAAGATTCATATCTACCCTTGGAAGTTTTTTCCATAGTTGTGTTGCATCATGCACACCGTCTCTTACTGGTTTCACCTTCAAATTTTGGGCCTTGAAAGTTTAGGATTTCCCCACAGGCTACAATTCATGATAGCATTGAACATGGTGCCATGGGGTGTTGATTCAAATGCCGACCTTGCTCCTATTGAGAAATCCATGTCTTTCATATCTAAGAGCTGGCTCGATGTGTGGAAGAGTGCAAATGAAGAAGTCAAGAGAATGAGAGCTCAGGCAAAGTCATTACACTGACCTTGCCAACTCTTTTGATAGAGAGCTCAACAACTTCAAGAAAGTGTCCCTCAAGCTTGGAGCACATAACAACAACTCATAGAGCTTGTTTGCTTCTTGCAAAGATGGTAGTAGTCTATGCATTGCTCTCAACATGTCACACTTCGAGGACCTTGGGTTTTTGAAGAAAGTGAAGCTTTTATCTCGATTCAGGCCATCCCATTCAAACCTAAATTTCGGCAATCAGCAAAACTGATTAGGGGGTAGGGGAGGGACTGCAATTTTGAGGCTCGAATAGTTGTGTTGCATCATGTGCATTCTCTTATTGGTTTCACCTTCAAATTGCAGGCCTCAAAAGTTTAGGGTTTCCCCATAGGATACAATTCATGATAGCATTCAACATGGTGCCATGGGGTGTTGATTCAAATACTAGCCGCCTACTCCTGACTTTCATGGCTTTCTCAGCAAGAGTAGGGCTGGTATTTGAATCAACACCCCATGGCACCATGTTGAATGCTATCATGAATTGTAGCCTACGGGGAAACCCTAAACTTTTGAGGCCCAAAATTTGAAGGTGAAACCAGTAAGAGACGGTGTGCATGATGCAACACAACTATGGAAAAACCTTCCAAGGGTAGATTGTGAATCTTCTTTCTCGATACCAAAGAAAGCTAGTATTCTGTTTTGAAATATATCTAGTTGTCTAGTTGTGCTCAGTGATGTTTTGATATCTATGACAAAATGTCCAATAAAATGTTTTCTCTTCAAAAGTCATTGGAATATGAGGATTAATTTCATTTAGTAGAAATTATGCATATGATTTCAGAGGATTTAATGCACTTTGGATGAGTGGTAATTTTCAAGGTTTGCTTTGAGTTGTAAGGGAGAAAGCACCTAAGAAGTGGCTAAATGGTAGTAAATCTACTCCAACTGAGGCAGCTCTACCTAGTCAAAGTAGTGATTGCCAATACTAAGTATATTCATGTAGAAACCGAGATAATAGTGAGACAATGGACCTCATCATAGTGGAGATAATTACAAGTATGTACAATTAGTTGATGATAGATGGTGATCATGACGTAGACATTACAAATCTGCAATACTAGAAAATTTTGAGACATCATATCATATTAATCTAATCACACCCACTGAATTAGATTATGCTCATTCAGGTCGGTGTACTAAAGGTCATACATCTTACTAGCTTTTGATGGTATTTTTGAGTATATTATACTCATCCAATGTATTCCTAAGTCCAAATCCTGAGTTTCCAACTTCTCTTCCACTTAAAGCATTAGATGGGCTTGCACAAATGAAGACATACAGAGAATCACAGGCCGGGAAAGTCATTCAGTGACCTTGCCAACTCTTTTGACAAAGAGCTCGAGAATTTCAGGAAAGCATCCCTCAAGCTTCGAGCACATAGCAGCAGTTCACAAAGCTTGTTTAGCATGCTTTAGCTTAACATGAAACTAATATAACACTATTTGGACATTACCTATTTGAAATCAACACTAAGGTTGAAAATGGTTTTACATTACCGTATTAGTAGTAAAATTACTAGGCTTCCTTGGCACATAGCTATGCTTATATATAGATAGCAAAGACATAAACATATCCTTAGTTTGTTGAAATTACACAATAAATTGGACCAAGAAAATATAATAAGAAACAACACCTTAGATTTGATTATATATAGATTGGAAATTTGATTAGGCTTACTATTGTGAGGTTTGTCTGTTTGAATGTAATACCACTTTTGCCCTTAAATGCTTCAAGCAAGACTTGAGGAAACTATCAAAACTAAATATAAAAGAGCAAAGTAAATCATGATGTTGATGAGGAGAGACAACTCTTTTACTATAGGGTATGTATGCCTAGTGTTCACGAAAAAACGAGGTTTAATGTAAAGTGAATTGCAATTTTTTTAAAAA
This sequence comes from Lygodium microphyllum, assembly GCF_053477565.2. Taxonomy (NCBI): domain Eukaryota; kingdom Viridiplantae; phylum Streptophyta; class Polypodiopsida; order Schizaeales; family Lygodiaceae; genus Lygodium; species Lygodium microphyllum. Next base: position 80,203,870 of record NC_141135.1, read on the forward strand.
ACCTTCAAAATTGAAAGCAGAAGGTTAAAACCTCAAAATTTTGAGAAAGTTTCGTTATAGAAATGCCAAATACATGTAATTTGACTCAAAAATCCCTACAAAATTTTGAATTACAGGTTTTTGTATATAAACATTGAAACAATGTCTAGAGGTGTAACCATAGTATAAACTCCTATTTCTAATATGAATGCCAAAACAAGGTGTGGAGACCTCATCCTCCATGATAAATATATAACTAACAAAAATGCATGAATTAAGTGTTCATAAATGTTGTGGCTTTTTGAAAATTTGAGTCTTTGCTACAATAAACAAGTACTATTCAAGATTCTCTAAGGTGTGGTGCACCACTCTTCCCCCCTCCCCCCCCCCCCCCCTCCCCCTTAGAAAAACAAGTACCAAGAAAGAGAAATGCACCCTTCTTGCTCCTCAAGCACCACAAATTTCATTTTGACTAGTAAATCAAATGAGAAATAACCATTTTCTTAATCTATACCCTATGTATGTAGACACCACATGTAAACAAAGTCATAAAGTACTTTTGGGTATAGTGCAAATAAAAGGAATAAGCATTTTGTGTAGACACCCATGTTAAAAAAGTAGTAAGGTACTTTTGGATAGAGTGGACTAATTTATGAAATAAAAACTCATCTAGTTCTTTATTATTATAATATCCTTTAACTCAAAAATTTAATGAAGCTAATAATTACTTTTGCAAAAGATGAGAAGAAATGCAAGAAGTAATGTTGCACCAAATAGGCACTAAATAAATAAATTATATCACCCATGTAATTAGCAAGGGATCAAGTGACTACTTAGTTTGAGGCCTCCCACTTCTACAATATGGTGGTTATTTCTATCGTATTTAGTGCTAGGGAAAATAATTCCATAACTATATCTAGATATGGCTAGTTAACTAAGAGAGGAGAGGGGGTGTGTGTGTGTGTGTTTTGCGAGGGGGCATGGAGGGGGGGTTGTATGGGTTCATTAAAAAAGTGAGTTTATTTCCATATGATTTATTCCAATCTTACCAACTTTGAGATTGTGTCAACAAGGTAGATATGAAATATGTAGTAGAAAGCTTGAATTTCTCATATTCTCCTATTTAGAGATTTTGACAGAAAACAGACAACTTTCTATATGTATGTATGAAATTCTTACATTCTCTTATATAAGAAATTCTAAAAGAACATAGGAACTCTCTTTAGTGACCTATCACTCCCTCGGGTAAGTTACTATGTATAAAAATGTGCATCATGTGAGTTCAAAAGAAGGGAATATTAGAAAAGACAGTCTTACATATATACATTCACAAAAGGAAAAAATTTAAAATGCATAAGTTTATTCATAAAATGAGTATCTATATTCCATATGTGTATTTTTTACATAAAGCTATAATTAATTCATAAAAATAGCCAAGATTTTCTTACCAAAAAGGGGTCTCGAATAATTCCTTCCACTTACATAGTGATGGAGTTCTCAGTTGTAGACAATAGAACTACTTATATTTGATGGGAGCCAAGAGTTATAGGTAGGGGCCATTGGATCTCTTGGAATGTTTGTGGAGGCTACATAAGCGAGGCATCCAAAAGCCTTGGGTATGGACATGTTCAATGGCATGAGTATTGTAGATGTGTAGCCAAATGCACAAGGAGCTTTTGAACAATTCCTACATAGGAAAACCCTTGGAATCTAGGAAATTCTCTAGTATTTCCTAGGTATCTAAATATTTGTTCCCACATATAACTAGGGAATTACATTTCCCATGCACCTCACAATAGGGAATCATAGATATGAATATATGAATTCCCCACATATAACTAGGGAATTCCTTTCCCCACATCTTGAACTAGGGATTTATAGGTCGCATGACTAGGAAATCTAGTTTCCCATATATCATTGTAGGAAATTATGGCCCACACAACTAGGGAATTCCATTCTCTATAGCCCATAATAGGGAATTAAAATAGCCTAATCTTATGTCAAAAACTTGGCTCCTTTTTGTGCAAAATGGTTACCAAACAAATTAGGGTTAAACTAATAGTCACTCAATCACATGCCAGTTATAGATTCTTTAAAAAGTCCATGTTAATTTGCATATGGATTGGTGATTGGCTAGAAACTAGTTTTACAATGTTTTCTTATTCACATGATTAATGTTCTTGCATGAGTAATTACATATACAAATGGTCATCTAGCTAGCATTCAAAAAGGCATATGCATAGATTAAAAATTAACCACGACATGGCATGGCTATCATCATGAAAATGGAACTTGAAGCTTCATTTTGTACATTGGAAGTATTATATTTAAACAATGGTAGAAATAATGTTAACAATCTCAAGTGATCACATAACTAACAACATGATATTTGAGACACTTTGGTTTGAAGATAATTAGGGATTATCTCACCACATGGCAATAGTTTTAGAGCTCAATAGATGAATTATCTCACCACATATAGCATGGTTCATAGACATTCATGATACTTTGGTTTGAAGATAATTGTGGCTTAGCTTATAGCATGATGCATACACCAACATGATATTTGAGACACTTTGGTTTCAAGATTATTATAGACCATTGTAATATCTTTAGGACAAGGAAGAATTATTCTAAACACTTCACTTTAATGACATGTTTTTATAATAGCTCATTTAGGGAAATAATCTGACATCATCACAAAAATCATATTTGAGGAGAACAAGAAGCATCTTATAATCTTCTAGAATCAAAAAGCCTAAGAGGAAACACTACATTGAGCCATGAGGAAGAATGTTGCAATTTGCCAAAAATTTTTCAACTAGATTGGAAGGTGCTCCTCTCCTTCTCTCCCCTTGCTTCCCTTTCCCCCATGGCTTACTACTAAAACCCTCCCCCTCCCCCTTTCTTGCAAGAGCTTCCCCAAACCCGACCTCGGTGCTAATTCCCCTACTCCCCCCTCCAGTCCCTTCGTGGCTTTCATGGGCCCCCTCTATGTCAACATGACTATGGCTCCCCAAAACCGGGGCGAGGGGAGTACATAGAGGAGCTATGGCAAGCCTGTGGAGGGCTGCTCATGTTTGTTTTGAAGAGAGACCAACGTGTGTGGTACTCCCCGCAGGGCCATTTGGAGGAGGTTGTAGCGTCCATCCATGCCTGCAACATCGATCAACAATGCCTTAGTATTACAAGCTATCATCTTAGATCCTATGCATAGTTGTGAATGCATCGTCCATTTGGAGGAAGTTGTAGCGTCCACCCAGGCCTGCAACATTGATCAACAATGCCTTAGTATTACAAGCTGTCATCTTAGATCCTATGCATAGTTTGTTCAAAGAGTAGAGAGAGAGAAAGGGAAAGACTCCATATCCATGAGCCTTCAGGCTCTCAAGCTCATTTCTTCATTTCCACACACTAAAACTGAAAAGCACATACCCACTACAAGATAAAGTGACCTAATGTAAATGTAGACTAGACTGACTAACTCTAGTCAGGTAACTGACTGACTACTAACCCAACTTATTTAATGTAGTCACATGTAGACAGTTGTACACACTAGTTGTCATAGATGTCAGTCATAGATGAAGACACACTGACGGTGAGCTTGATTTCTAACACTCCCCCTCAAGCTCAAAAACAAAAATCAAATCATCTGCATCACTCCAAGTAGCTGTCTAAAGTGGATGAACTTATCTTTACCAAGTGATTTGGTAAAGATGTCTGCTACCTGGTCTTCAGTCTTCACATGCTCCAAGTCAATCTGATCTGCTAAAACCATTTCCCTAATGAAATGGTAGTGAACCTCAATGTTTTTTGATCTTGCATGATAAACAGGATTGCTTGCTAACATAACACTGCTCAAATTGTCACAGTACAGCTTGACTTTGCTGTCCAAGTGTACTCCCAAGTCATTCAGTAACTTCTGTAACCACTTAGCTTCACAGGCCGCTAAGGCCGCACCACGATACTCTGCTTCCGTACTGGACAATGCAACTGTAGGCTGTTTCTTACTCTGCCAACAACTGATCATGCTACTACCCAATCCAAATGCATAGCCACTGGTTGACTCCTGTCATATGTGCAACTAGCCTAGTCAGCATCAGTGTACCCCATCAAATCAAGGGTTTTCCCATATGCATAAAACAGTCCATGATCTGTGGTACCCTTTACATATCTTTGAATTCTTCTGACTGCATCCAAGTGTGGTTTGCAAGGCTTCTGCATGAATTGACTGATCAGCCCCACAGCATAACTCAAGTCAGGTCTAGTGATCGTGAGATAGATCAAGTTGCCTACCATCTGTTTGTACATAGTAACATTCTCAATCTCTGTCCCAACATCAATCTGCAGCTTGACATTTTGCTCCAAAGGCGTATCCATAGGCTTGCAATCAACCATACCATATTTCTGTAACATGTCATGAGCATACTGCTTCTGTAGTAGCCATATGCCTCGAGGTGTAGAGACAACCTCAATCCCCAAAAAATATTTCAGCTCTCCAAGATCCTTAACCTTAAACTCAGCCTGTAAACATGTCTTTATTTCTGCAATCCCATTTTCATCATCTCCTGTAATGATTAAGTCATCAACATAGACAACTAGAAAAACATAGCCACTATCTGTCTTCTTCGCAAACAGACTATGATCAGCATCTCCCAATTGGAAACCATGTTGCTGTAAATAACTGCTGATGCGAGCATTCCATGCTCTGGGTGCCTGTTTCAACCCATATAATGCCTTTTTCAGCCGACATACATGTGATGGAAATTCTGGATGTACATAGCCTTCAGGCTGTTCCATGTAAACCTCTTCCTGTAATTCTCCATTGAGAAATGCATTCTTTACATCCATCTGCCATAGTTTCCAGCCTCTAGTTGCTGCCAAAGCAATCACAGTTCTAACTGTAGCCATCTTTGCTATAGGGCTGAAAGTCTCCTCATAATCAAGACCATACTACTGCGCATACCCTTTTGCAACCAGCCTGGCCTTATATCTTTCCAATGATCCATCTGATTTACATTTTACCTTATACATCCACTTGCATCCAATAGGTGTTTTGCCCTCAGGAAACTGTACCAAATCCCATGTACAATTTTCAGCCAAAGCTAAATATTCCTCATCCATAGCAGCACGCCAATTCTCATCTGAAACTGCCTTATCAAACTTACTTGGTTCTCTAAAACCTGTTACTTTCATCATATAAGCATAATGACGGGCTGAATATCCAGTGTAAGTATACCTGTCAACAGGCCGTCTGACCCTCTCTGATCTCCTGAGCTGTGGCTCACTGTGAGCTTGCCTCTCATGAGGCGGCACATAACGGCTCTATCTAGCACCTGGCGTCATAACAAACGGAATCCCCAATTCACTATCTAAGCTGTCACTGCTAGATGAATCATAACCTGTAGTGAGTGGACCTGTTACATCTTCAAAAACCTTTTTTTTTTCCTTATCTGTTCTCCCCCTCACTGACATATCCGTGTCACTGGATGCAGTAGTGCGACTCCATAATCGTCCTGTCCAAGGACTCACTGTAGATGATACATCACCTGTCTGACCAGTCATGGAAGTACCTCTGCAGGAGTATTTTCAGCATGACTCATACTGGGTGAGCCATCAGTAGGCACTGCAACAGGATTCCCATACCAAGATGCTAACTCATCAAATACCACATCTCTGCTTATGAGTGTCTCATGCGTAGAAGGTACATAACACTTATAAGCTTTCCGTTCCTGTGCATATCCAATAAACACACTTTTCACTGCCTTAGGATCCAATTTCTTCCTCTTCTCATCCGGTATATGCACATATGCAATGCTGCCAAATACCTTCAAGTGTGAAATATCAGGTTTATGACCATACAGCCATTCATACGGAGTGACATCATGAATCCCTGATGTAGGGGTTCGATTCAACACATATACAACAGTCACCACTGCTTCAGCCCAATAACCATTTGGTAGACATTTTTCATTCAGCATAGCTCTAGCTGACTCCATCAAAACCCTATTTTTCCTCTCTGCAACACCGTTTTGCTGCGGTGTATAACTGCATGTGAGCTATCTTCTGATCCCATGTTTAGCAAGATACCTGTCAAAGTAGTTTGAGACATATTCACCTCCTCCATCTGATCTCAAGCATGATATGTAACAGCCCAATTCATTTTCAGCATGTTTCTTGAAGTCTTTGAATGCATCAAACACATCATCCTTCTGTTTCAAGATATAAAGCCAAGTGTACCTGCTGAAATCATCAATAAATGAGACATAATATGGTGCACCACCAAAAGAAGCATTATGTGAAGGACCCCAGACATCAGAGTGTACCAACTGTAAAGGCCTAGTGCTGTTTTTTACATGTCTCATGAAAGGAAACCATGCCTGCTTCCCAAACTGACATCCAGGGCATACATGACCAAAATCATTATACTTGAATTTAGGTAATCCAAGTACTACTTCTTTCTGCTGCATAGATTTTAGCTTTTGTACATTGACATGTCCGATTCTCTTGTGCCAAATCTCTACATCTCTGATGGCACTCTCATCATGAGCAAACATAGCTGCTTTAAGTTCATGAATGTTCGCTTCCAAAGTAAACATCCTGCCATCCCTTCTGCCCTTGGCAATTAGCTTGCAGCCATTTCCATACTCCTCAATGAAACATCCATCCTTGTTAAACCTCACTTGCAGATTCTGTTCTGCCATTTGACCCACAGACAACAAATTCTTTGTTATGGTCGGTACATGTAAGACATCATGCAGGCCTTTCTTCTTGCCATCAGGCATCATCAATGGAACAATCCCTTTATGCTTTATGTCATGTTGGGTATCATCCCCAGTACATACATGACCATGTGTACCTGCAACCATCTCATCAAACCACTCTCCATGTGGGGTCATGTGGTTTGATGCACCAGAGTCAATGTACCACCTGTCATCTCTGTTCTGCCTTGACGCAGTCTTGGACACATGCTGCATGGCAAAGAGTCTATCAACTGACTCATCATGAGCACCACTGGAAGATGCATAGTGCCCATGATGTCTGCCCTTTGCCTTCATATCTCCTTGCTTCTTGTAACAATCCTTTGCAATATGCCCATACCGGCCACAATAATGGCAGTCCTTGTCCCTGTTGGACTGATCAGACGATTGCCATGAACCAGAACCACCACCTCTACCTTGGGGTGATCTCCCCTGCCTCTAAACCCACCAGATCCACGCTCGCCTTGTGTATTTGCACCATGCCAATTACTTTGATGCTACTGCTGTCCATAAGTATTACGAGTGTCACCACGACCTCAAAATGAACCACGACCTCTAGATCCTCTGCCACGCTGGCTAGAGTACAACATAGTGTCTCTACTCTGAGATGCACTCGAACTTGTATTCAAACCAAGTTTGACTTCCTCATGCAGCAACAAAGCAACTAGCTCTTCCCAGCTAGGGGGCTCTTCTCTGACAGAAATGGAAGTGTCAAAAGCTTTGTACTCTTTGCCTAAGCCATTCAAAGAAACATCAATCATATCATCTTCTGATACACTTGAGCCAATAGTAGCAAGTTGATCAGCTATGGTCTTAATCTCCGTGGTATATGTCTGGATGCTCTTGCCATTCCTAGACATGTTGTTGAACTGTTGTTTCAACTGGATCTTTCTTGCATGTGTCATAGTTCCATAATTTTTCATCAGTATGTCCCAAGCATCCTTCGGAGTCTCACATCCAGTGATTTGAATTACCATAGCATCAGATATACATAAGGAAAGCCAATGCAGCACCTTGCATGCTCTTTCATTCCATAGCCTGTAGGCTCTTTTCTATTCATTTGTTGGATTGTGTGTAGGCAACTCAGGAGCAACTTCATCTCCTCTACATAAATCCCAATAACCTCTGCCAACCAGAAAGTTTTTCATTCTGAATTTCCATAATGTAAAGTTGACTATATCTCTCTATTTTGTTCCCCCCCGCCCCCCCTTCAAGCAAGCTAGCCTCTTTTATGACATCTAGTACCTCCAAATAAATCAAGTTCCCCTCCATCTTACTCAAATTCCATTATTATTGACTCCATGCTAATTGTTCTTCTCCTTCTTTTTGTAGCTTCTATTTCATTACTTGCAATTAGGTTGTTATTTTGAATTGTGGACAACATATAGTCTTATTAGCTAAGCTAGTTACCATGACAAATTGATCATCCTCAACCTTTCTGCATAGCTACAAAAATTCCAACCATAGCACAATTCTCTTGTGATAACATACCAAGAAATAATAATAAGCCTTAGTATTAATGGCATTCTATATGTCGCAATGAAGGAACCAATAATTACGATGTGTGGGCACCATCACATATTGATGGAAATGAGGCAGGATGAGCGGGTGTTAACCTAATCTAACCAATAAAGGTCATTACACAACATAGCGGATAGAATCTGAGTAAGAAGTAGAGAACACATGGAAAATATGAGAAAAACAAAAACTATTTTAATTTCAAATCAATTGATACAAAGATGGCTCTATTCACTCATGTGCTTCCACTGTGAAGTTTAGATGTCGATTCATTGTAGAGATATTAGTCTTCAAGGTAGTCTCCTTAGTAGTAGTCCTCAGGGTCATAGTCAGGGTAGTAGCAATCGACTGCTTCTTGTTGGGGACTAGGTGTTTCAAGATCTAGGCTAAGCTCATCCTCTCCCTTTTCTTCATTGTCATCTCCATTTCACCTAAACTCTTCTTATTTTTCACATATTTATTTTTTTCTTGGCTCCTTAAATTTGGGAATTACCATGCACTTTGGGAACCCGCAATACCTTAATTATTTAACCACATGATCAAATCTTGTTGCGTTACTTAAAGGTGGAGTCTAGCCTAAATACAATATAAGCTACCTTCCCAAATGAAACTAACACAATTCTGGTAAGTTTGGGAAACTTTCAAGTCTCATTTTTTATTATTTAGAACATTGCAACTCAAAAAAAGATGCCTTCAACTCACCCAAAGCTACCATCTAATAAATAATTGAAAACCTTATGAAAAATGGAATCTATTGAGCTATTGAACACACAATTCAGAGCCATGAAGTGAGAGTTATAGCAAAGAGAAAGTTTTGACAATGAGTCCTAAACTTGTGAAAATTCCCACATTCACTAATGGCATGTTCATTTTCAAATTTGGATCAAGATTTAGCCATATGGCCAAATATTTATCATTTATCTGAAATTGGAACTTGGAAAATTCTCAAATTTTCTAATACAGTGTTTTCATGAGTTTCCTACTCTTTTGCAGTTTTCTCGTATCTCTTTGTGGATGGAAGTGGAAATTCCAATGGCTACGGCCTCTCTCTCTGTCTCTCAACCTCCCTTGCTTTGAGCTTTCTCCCTTTCTCTCTTTCCCTTGTTCTCTCTATGCATCTCTTTACCAACAAAAAGAAAGAATGAAGTGAAGAAAAGATTTAAAAAAAGAGAGAAGAAAGAATTCACTTACCTCAAAGCTCGAAGAAGAATCCCTCTGTCTCCTCCCTCTTCATGGATGGTGGTGGTAGTGGCAACCTCTCTCTCTCTCTCTCTCTCTCTCTCTCTCTCTCTCTCTCTCTCTCTCTCTCTCTCTCTCTCTCTCTCTCTCTCTCTCTCTCTCTCAGCCTCCCTTGCTTTCAACTCTCTCCCTCTCTCTTTTGCTTTCTTACTCTTACTCATTTACAAACCTATAAAATACCACGCTTAGATTTCAACACTCTTTTTGACATCATTGCTATATGTATAGCTATTTGTATCTAAAATAGCTATTGCTATGGAAGTACTGTCTAATCACATTAGAAATGGCCATCTTTATGCTTCCATTTCCTTGTGATATAGTCTTATGTGAACAAGGCCTTTATTGGAAAAGAGGCTAATGTCTCCATTGATAAGTTTCGTGAGGAGATGTAATGAGGATGACCTAGCTCTTGATAAGGTTTTGAGAGTAGTGAACCTCTATTTGAGATTGCTATAAAGACTTGACAAAGTGTGGTTAGGAGTTTTGGGCTTAGGTATATTTATAAATTCTCATTAACATATTTTATAAAATTAATACTCATTGAACACACACTAAACAAAGACATATCAATCTATGATATATATCATTATTAATATTTTTTCCAATCTTACAAATATAATTAGAAAACTATTAAGATGATAACATAGTATAATCACAAGGAACTTTTAATCATTCCCTACGTAGGAAATTTTATTAAAGGTTACATAGGAAGTTATCCAATATTTCCTATATATGTACAGATGTATTCCCCATATATAACTAGGGAATCACGTTTCCCATATGTGATCATAGAGAATCGTACATCAATATAGAGAATTTCTACATTCTTACAAAATTCCCCACATGAGACAATACAATAATGTGATTCCCTACTTGTAATAGTAGGGAGTGATCTCGGGTAAGTCACTCTGTATAAACCCTAGGCATCACATGCGTTCAAGGCATGTTTTATATATCCCCATGTAACCTATTTTGTAAAATTTTATTGGCTCTTATGTGACTTTTTAAAAATATCTATAAATCCATTTCTATAATTTTATTTTTTAAAGTAAATAATTTAATAGATCCCTATGTAAATCATAGCTATCGAGTCTCTTTAGTAGACACCTACAATCATTCAACATATTCAAACACCCCAGCAGCCAATGGTGATAGAGAGCTTTGTCCCAACCACATAGGAGCAACAATTAACTACAACAAAAACTTTAGGAGGGTCTGATACTATTGATAGTTCCTCAACATCCTCATTGGGACGGCCTATTGATGGAACTGCTAACGACTTTCTGGCAGCAATTTTTATAGACTGTTAACGGTGGTCGGTGCAGGTCCACCAACCACCACTACCAAATGGGACACCCCCTCTTTTGTATTTCTCTAGAGGGGCAAATGTGGCACTAGTTACACCTATTGCACAATCTCAATCAAGTAACTCTAGCTCAATGTATGGGATTTTGCCTTCGTCTGGTTCATAACCCTCCATGGCTACAAAGGTTTTGCAACCTCCCCTTCTGCTAGGTCCACCACCTATGGCTTCACAAGTTGGAAGATCAACATCTCAGCCCTTTGTTGGGCTAGCACCCAAATCACACATCAGCCCTATTAACATTCGATAGCTCATGGGCATCTCGATCCCCAATGGTTGGACCATAGATCTTGCTGCTAGCCTAGCTTTGCTTCTCATCTTGTTGAGTTCCCCATTTTCTTGAGATTGAAGCCTTGTGTGAAGCTCTTAGGTAAACCTTGTGAAGCAAAAAGAAAAAGATCTCATGGCCCAAATCTTTATTTGAATATGGCAGATATGGTAGTCTATGTGCTTAGCAAGGTCTATGGGATGCTTGCCCCAAGGTTGTGTAGGCAAATCTTGAGCACAAAGAATAAGAGAGAAGTTGGAAGGCTATCCTCCATGGCATTTTGAGAAAAACCTTGGCAAGAACAGAGAGACAAGACCTCCTTTCAAAAAGTAATAGAGTTTTAGGTTGTCACTAACTCCTAGGAGTCCTTCTTGGCAAGTTTACCTCTAAAATTTGAATGGGGGTTGAAAACGAGCTACCATTTTTTATCCCCTTGCCTCTAGATTTGTCCAAGTCTCCTGCCATAGCTTGTGTGGTCTTCAAGAAGTTGCCATCCTTAGCTGCAATACTTCTGTGTATCTATAATAAAATAGGGTTTTTAATGTTCTAAAAGGGGAAAGGATCAAAGGCTAAAAAGTGGAGCAAATCTCAAAATAGGACCCAACATAGAAAAACTTGGAAAACACTTGCATAATGCAAGGAGTTAATGCTTGCAAATACATGCTTTACATGTGAACAAGAGGGACACATGGCAAGGGACTATCCCAATAGGCATCAAGTTGAAACTAGTAAGGAAGATTAGAGGTAAAGTTTCCAAGTCATATTGAGACAACACAAGTCTCTCCATTCTAAAGTGATTCCTGCCCTAACCCTTATGGCCCTCACATATGCGTGCTTCTACACTTGCAAACCATAACAAATCACAACTTGCAAAGCAATCTCTGCCCTAGATTGGGTTTGTTTCTTAGATTGCAGAACAAGTCTCAAGATGGAAGGTGACACAAATTGCATGTTATTCACTCAAGTTTGCACATGAATAGTAGGTAGTATAACTGGAGCTTACTAAATGGAGGGCCATACCATTGATTGAGTCAAACATCAAAGAGATGAGATAAGTGCCAATTTAGGAGGGATCAAATTAATAAGCCCACCTAGTAAACTGAAGGGAGTGCATCCCCTTTAGCTTCCATGAAATGCTTTATCCCTATCCATGGCCTATTCAACATTGACCCAGTTTCCCATTTTCAAAGTGGCATGTTTACTTGCTTCCCCATTTTCTAAGGATGTATCCCCTTTAGCTTTGATGACATGCTTTATCCTTGTCCACGGCCTATTCAATATTAGCTCAACTTTATTTCCCATTTTCTACAAAAGTTATGGCTATTGCTTACCTACATAAAAGATGGATCTTAGTAGTACCATTGCTTGTCACTTGTAGCAATAACCTTTCCTAGCTGCTACTACAGTATGTATCTATTTGCCCTTCTCTAGTGCCCAAAAACTTTGATCATAATGGTCTCCATTTGTCAATGCCTTAAGGTAGCAGAAAACAATGAATGCAACATAGGAAATGCAGTTATGGATGAGCTGCGCAATAGTGATTCCATGTCTGAACTATGAAGTAATTGTGAGGTATGATTACACTGCATTTTTTAAAAAAAAAACTTGATACAATTGGTACTGAATGAAACAGTAAACACTAAATGCAATAGTGAATACAAAGTGGATGTAGTGGATGTTATTGTGATTCCAACACTACATAGTGAAGGCACTTGCATTATTATATCGAGTGAAGGAAATTATTTGTGGAAGATTACCAAGCTTACAACATTGAAAATTGCAAACATTGCAGCGAGTTGTCATGTAGTATCTGAGGGGTGGAATATTGCAAAGCTTCTCTTTGAGAGGTATCCTCTATTTTAAACTTCATCTTGAACCTCTGTCCCACTAACAAGTTCTTGGACCTATTGTTGACAAGCTCTTCCACCAAAAAAATAAATGATGATGGGCTTACTCTTTGTTTACAGTACATCGAAAACATAGTCCTTGTTGCCATAGCATAAGAAGTAATGGCAACCACACCCATATGCATGCTGTGGCTTGTATAAACATTTGAAGACTTAGATGCATGTTGTTGCTTGGCCCTTCAAATTCCCACTCTCAACTCTCCATTCTCACCCTAGAGAAAGGTCACGGCATCCCGTGCCACAAGCCTCTTTTGATTAACAAAGTAGCTCCACCCAGTGTTGTAAGCAGATGCCTCCTAGGATGGCCTCTGTAAGTATGTTGGATCTTCCATTCTTAGACATGAAGGTCTGTTGCCACTAGTTCCTAGTTGGGTGTTTCTTGAGCCATGTCTAGTGGAGGGGAAGGCATTCTTTGGCATGCTTCCTCATAGGCAGTGAGGATCTTGGTGAACATCCGGACATGAGCCTTAGGCAGAGGGGGAGGTTCTTCCTTTTGTTGGGCGAGGTCAAAAGTCTGATTGACCTCGGGGAGGAGAGAGAGCCAAGCACAAAATTTTTAAATCATCTTGGGCTCAACACTCAGAATCACATTCACAACTATGTTAGAAATCAAGCTCACCGTCAGTGTGTCTTCATCTATGACCGACATCTATGACAGCTAGTGTGTACAGCTGTCTACATGTGACTACATTAAATAAGTCGGGTTAGTAGTCAGTCAGTGACCTGACTAGAGTTAGTCAGTCTAGTCTACATTTACATTAGGTCACTTTATCTTGTAGTGGGTGTGTGCTTTTCAGTTTTAGTGTGTGAAAATGAAGGAATGAGCTTGAGAGCCTGAAGGCTCATGGATATGGAGTCTTTCCCTTTCTCTCTCTCTACTCTTTGAACATGGTATGAGAGCTTCATCTATGAGGCTGTGGGAGAATGGGCATGACAACCAACTTGTAGTGCAAAGGAGATGGAAGTAAGGAATGAGGAAGAAGCTGGACACTTGCAAATGAAGCCATAGTCAAAGGAAGGAATCAGCGTGGACTGCCTTCTGAAAATCGTAGACTGCCTCCTGAAAATCAGCAACCTGTGTCTGAAAATCGTGGACTGCCCTCCTGAAAACCTGTGCCTGAAAATCTACGCCCCCTGGTCTGAAAATGTACGCCTGCTGATCTGAGTGGACAGCAACCTGTCAATCTTCAGTGGGGCACCTGGACAAGGTTCATAGAGCATGTATGCTCACTATTGAAGGTATTTGAAGTGTGCAAGGAGTAAATGCTTGTGTGGGAGCTCTGTTATGAGCTGGAGTGATAGACACAGACCTGTAATCATTTCTGAACTGCTGTAAACATGAATGGACAGCATGCATTCAGTCATTACTGACACACAGGAGCCTTGTACTACACTCAGAAGGCATCTTTGGAGCACAAGAATGTGTCAAAGCATGTATACATTGGATCAAATGTCTTGGAGCTGAGATCTCTTGCTTAGAATACTCAGATCTGAAAATCAATGACAGGCTGAAAACTGTCATACACAGCCAATGACAAAATACTCAGATCTGAAAATCAATGACAGGCTGGAAACTGTCATACACAGTCAATGACAGAATACTCAAATCTGAAAATCAATGACAGGCTGAAAACTCTCATACACAGTCAATGACAAGTAGTGTGCATTACTGAAGCAATACAGGTCATCTTGGGGGTTCCATCATCTATATGAACTGGCCTATACATGCTGAATGCATGGAGAATTGAACAAGCAATGAGCATCATTGAAAACTAAATTTTGAAGCTAAAATAAATGCAGTTACACTGTCTTGGTTAATTACAAATAGCTCATGAGGTTTATGCCATTGGTCAATGAAGACAGGTTGTCTATGCCTACTCAGATGCTCATGTATTGAACTTGCCACTACAAAGTAAATGTATGACATGGTCAAAAGACATTTTGGAGCTGCTTGGAGCTTGGTATGCTGAATTTTGGTTGACTGCAACCTGAAACTGAATTTGTTGACACACTCAGTTTTGGACTTGAAATTGCTGTTGGTTACTCACACTTTACAGTTTTCAGACTGCATGTATGTACCCTGGCAGTGAGGTTACATAAGCTTAAGCTGAAGCAAACACATAGCTTATGTATTGATAGTTATATCTACAGTTGAGACCACTTGTTTGAGGGTTGTTTTGGGGTGTCAGTGGGCTGAAATACCCTGGTTTTTTTCTGCAATTTAGTGCAGAAAACTGTCATAAACTGTTACGGACTGAACTTAGTCAGTCATACTTATTGGACTGCAGGGAGTCCGTAGACAGTCTATTGCATCATGGCTAATGCACATGGGACTGACAATATCACTCAGATAGTTGGAGAGAAGTTGGATAATAAGAATCGTCATACCTTCACCCCATCTCATTAGACAACACTTACCATCAATATCAAATTATATAGCTACCATTGAAAACATTAAACCCTTTGTATTCAAAGTTAAGACAATGAACTCCTCACTTTCATCATGAAGAGTTTCCATAGCATTAAGGAAATATACTTGCAAAAACTCATTATCAAGCAAGCCACTATTATAAATGGTTTTTCCAAGGTTATGTTGCACTCCTCCCACAAATGGATTAAATGTGTATCATCAATATTCCATACACATCAACTAAGATTGGATTATATTTTGCAAGTGTAATTATTTTTTTCACATGTCCTTAATACTTATTGGTTTCTCTCTTTATTTGCTTATTTTTACATGTATTTGTGTATCTATCTATTGAATTAAAATTGATTTGAGAGCTTGATGAACAAGAGACAACACTACAAGCATACAGAGGCATAGCGACGATGCTTTTCGACGAAAAATAGCGGTGTCGCTATTTGCATTGCAATTACGACGCAAATAGCGACGGTGCTCAGATGAAAAAACACGGGCCGAAACCCGAGCGCGTTATTTTGTGCGAACGAACGAAAGAGAGAGCGCAAGGGAGAGTGAAAGGGAGAGTTAACTCCATCTTGCATTTGAGAGGGAGAGGGAGAGAAAGAGAGAAAGAGGGAGAAGGAAAGCTTCTCACTGCTGCCATCGCCCTTCGCGAAGAAGAGGAGGAAGTGTACAAAGGGTGAAGAGGAGACGCCATTGCGAAGAGGAGCCGCCAAATCCATCTCTTTTTCTTTTACTTGTTTTTGTTAAATATCATGTGTATTGAGAGAGGGAGAGGAAGAGAGAAAAGGAAAGAAGGAACAAGAGAGAGAGGGAGAAAACATTAAACATAATAGGGAAAGAGAGAAAGAGAGGGAGAGGGAGAGGGAGGGAGGAAGGGAGGGAGGGAGAGAGAGAGGGAGGGAGATGTTGTTATTTTTGTTATTTTATTTATTCTTTTCTTTTATTCTTGTTTGTTGTTGTAGTGGTAGCGGTAGTGATAGTTGTTGTTTAATTTCTTATTTTCTTGTTTGTTGTTGTTGTGGTAGTCGTAGTAGTAGTAGTGGTAGTGGTAGTGATAGTAGTCGTTGTTGTTGTTTAATTTCTTCTCTTCTTGTTTGTTGTTGTTGTGGTAGTCGTAGTTGTGGCCGTAGTCATTGTAGTTGTGATTGTAGTAGTAGTACTAGTAGTAGTTTTCTTGTTTGTTGTTGTTGTAGTAGTAGTAGTTTTTTTTCTTTTCTTGTTTATTGTTGTTTAGTTTTCTTGTTTGTAATTGTTGTTGTTATTGTAGTAGTAGTAGTAGTAACTTTTTCTTCTTTTCTTATTTGTTGTTATTATAGTAGTAGTAGTAGTTGTTATTGTGGTTGTTGTTTTTTCTTATTTTCTTGTTTATTATAGTGGTAGTGGTAGTGGTAGTGGTAGTGGTTTGTTGTTATGGTAGTCGTAGTCGTAATCGTGGTTGTAGTAGTAGTAGTGGTTTTCTTATTTGTTGTTGTTGTTGTTGTAGTTTTTTAATTTTCTTGTTTATTGTTGTTTAGGTTTCTTGTTTGTTGTTGTTGTTGTAGTAGTGGTTGTAGTAGTAGTTTTTTCTTCTTTTCTTGTTTGTTATTGTAGTAGTAGTAGTAGTAGTAGTAGTAGTAGTAGTAGCAGTAGCAGTAGCAGCAGCAGTAGCAGCAGCAGCAGCAGTAGCAGCAGCAGCAGCAGTAGCAGCAGCAGCAGCAGCAGCAACAACAGCAGCAGTAGTAGTAGTTGTTGTTGGTTTTTCTTCTATTCTTGTTTATTGTAGTGGTAGTGGTAGTGGTAGAGAGAGAGAGTTGTGGTAGTCGTAGTCGTGGTCATAGTCATCATAGTTGTGATTGCAGTAGTAGTACTAGTAGTAGTAATAGTAGTTTTCTTGTTTGTTGTTGTTGTAGTAGTAGTAGTTTTTCTTCTTTTCTTGTTTATTGCTGTTTAGTTTTCTTGTTTGTTGTAGTAGTAGTATTTTTTTTATTTGTTGTTGTAGTAGTAGTTTTCTTGTTTGTTTGTTGTTGTAGTAGTGGTAGTGGTATTGGTAGTGGTAGTTTGTAGTAGTAGTAGTAGTAGTAGTAGTATTTTTCTTGTTTATAGTAGTAGTAGTAGTTTTCTTGTTTGTTTGCTGTAGTAGTAGTAGTGGTAGTGGTAGTGGTAGTGGTTTGTTGTTGTGGTAGTTGTAGTCGTAGTCATTGTAGTCGTGGTTGTAGTAGTAGTGGTGGTTTTCTTGTTTGTTTTTATTGTTGTAGTAGTAGTAGTAGTTTTTTTTTCTTGTGTATTGTTGTTTATTTTCTTTTTTGTTATTGTTGTTGTAGTAGTGGTAGTAGTAGTAGTAGTTTTTTCTTCTTTTCTTATTTGTTGTTGTTGAGTAGTAGTAGTAGTAGTAGTAGTAGTAGTAGTTGTTGTTGTTGTTGTTGTTGTTTTTTCTTCTTTTCTTGTTTATTGTAGTGGTAGTGGTAGTGGTAGAGAGAGAGATGAATAAACATAAAACATAATAAAGAAAGAGAAAAAGAGAGAGAGATGAAAGGAGAGAAGAGAATGAACGAATAAAAAACAAAGAGAAAGTAGTGATGAGGTTCGATGCAATACCACAAGACGGGAAACACTCTGATATACGTTAATTTGTGGGTGGCTGGAGACTTTACATACGTTAATTTTGCTAAGTTACAATAAAGGAAATCCTTTCTCAAAAATTTTAAAAAAGAAAAAAATAATGATAACAAAAATAAATTGTTTATCGTAATGTAGAAAAAATGGAAAACGATGAAGGTTGTGATGTTTAAGATCACGAGCCGTATCTTAATCAGCATGTCCCATGTCCTTGCTCTCAATGTAAGCTAGCAGTTAGATGAAAACGATGATTGTCTATAGAACACCTACGACGCTTTGATGAGTTTCAATCTAAGATCATTGATCAGGTGATCTCAGATTTTGAGCAAACGGTAAGAAAAATGCATATCAATCATGCATTGTATTCGCAAGATAATTGAATACCATATACCAAAACATTGGGTGTGGCTGGCAAATTTTCTATCCAAGGAGGTGACGTCTCGTCCCAAGGAGGATTGCACCCTTTGCGGCCAGTTAGAAGAGTTCGTGGGCATGCGATGGATGGAGTGCCTGAGCCAATCCACCACTTGGAAGGTACTACCCAATCTATACCGTCAATACCAGAGGAGACATGCAGCCTTCCAAACTTACCTACAATCTTGGAGCCTAAGATGGAGACAATGATCGATGCATTGATACCCATGGATGTCGAGACTTCTGATCCACTTAGAGAGGAAGCATCCATACCATTATATGATGGGTGGCGAGTATGGCACCTAAAGACACTGCTTGCACTCCTAAGTGTGCAAGAAAAATACGGGTGGAGCGATGCGAGTGTAACCAAGTTGTTCAGGTACCTTGTATGTACTCTTCGTTGATTTCTTTTTTGCACTATCATTAAAAACATTTGTACTTTTTCAAGGTGTTTTATGATTTTTTTTCAGGTTACTGAAGTATCATATATTACCACTTGGAAATACCATGCCTGAGTCTTGTGATGATGTACAACATGTTTTAGGAAAGCTTGGCATGGACTAGAATAGTTTCCATGCATGTATCAATGATTGCATACTGTTTCAGGAGAATACGAGACTATGGAGACATGTCCAAAGTGTGGTGCTGACAAGTATCGATAGGACTTGCAAGCGCAAACCATCCCTCAAAAAGTTCTTAGACACTTTTTGCTTATCCCCCGCATAAACCACATGTTTCATACGTCTGGTATGGAGAGCTTGACAACGTGGCATGTGCACAATAGGTCCACAGATGGAGCTCAATGAATATCAGCAGATTCACGCGCATGGAGCCACATTAACTCTACCTTCCTACGCTTTGTCCAAGAGCCAATGAATCTTTGGCTTAGTCTTGCTATGGATGGCATGAATCCATTCGGTCTGTGCTCAACTTCTCATAGTGTGTGACCTATAGTCCTTGTCAACTACAATATTCCTCCATGGCTTTCTACGAAGAAAGGAAATCTCATCCTTAGCTTACTCATTTCTAACCACTACAAAGTCAAAAATATGGACGTGTATCTTCGTCCATTAGAGTCGATGAGCTTAAGATTTTGTGGGAGGAGGGGGTCACTGTGAAAGATATGAGCAAGCGTGATGGTCGATGGTCCGCCAATATTCGAGCCATTCTTATGTGGACCATGCATAAATTTTTGGGATTCAGAGAGTGCTCAGGTAAGTAGGCTTCTGTTCTCGTTGGTAATATCTATCATAGCTCATTCAAGTTTGTATTCACTAGATAGAGGTGTTGGGACAGGTCTTGTTACCTCATGTTATCATGCATATCCATTGTGTGGGCCACAGTTAGACTCCCAAAGGTCACAAACCATGAAGAAGATGGTATATCAAGGACACGCTGCTTTCTTGCCAGAGGGTCATGAACTCAGAGAAGGTTTTCTTGGATGACCTCCAGCACATATGAATGCCCAAAGCTAGTACGAGCTGAAAATGGTCCACACACAGTCACATCCAAACAGAATGCGACGATTCTCAGTGTTCTATGAGTTGCCGTATTGGACCCACTTACAGATCAACCACTTGTTGGATCCCATGCATATTTTCAAGAATGTGGGTAGCTTGCTATGGGAACACATCACACGAAAGAGAGATACTGTAGAGGCACGAATGGATTTGAAGGAGATAGGCAAGATGGAGGGGCTTTGGCCACAGTGCCACACTCGAGTGCTGATGGTCACTTGCAGCTATCTCATGCTCCTTGGGTTTTGTCCACTAAAGAAGAGCACATTGTGAAGTAAATAGTCAAGTTTATCCGCACTCCGACGAGTATGATGCGTTCTCTCAAGTCTGCGTTTTCTAAAGACAACTAATTATCAGGGCTAAAATCCCATGATTGGCATAAGATATGTCAAGTTTGTACTATGAATGGATTATAAGTGGCCTAGCTATTTTGCTATTTGGAGTATAGTCGTTGTTCATAATGCTTTCTTGTTTGTGGCAGTTTGTACTACCGATCGCGATCGCAGGATGCCTTACTCCAGAAATACACGAGGGGATTTACAGGTTGTCGACTTTAGTACAATGGATCTCATAGAAGGAGATTAAGACGCCCTCTATTGAATCCCCGAGGCGGGGAGCAGTGGAGACGATCTGTATCTTTGAGAAATACATGCCTACCAACATGCTCATGATACAAATCCACCTTCTTGTGCATCTTGTAGATGAAGTGGACATTGCTGGACCTGTCCATACGCAATGGATGTTCTTCTTGGAGCGCTTCATGAAAACCCTAAAAGGCTTTGTGCGACAACGAGCTCGGCCAGAAGGTAGTATGGCTGAATGTTGGTTGGTGTCTGAGGTGCTAGTGCATATTTCACAATGGCTACCAATGGTGGATTCAAACAACAATATACTATGGTCACTGAAGGACGATGATAGACTACCCGAAGATGTGGTGGTTGAAAATGGGGTAGAAAAAAGAACAGATGCTGCCATGGAGGAGAAAGTGAATCGCTTTTGTATATTGCACCATGTCTCTATGGAGACGTGGCTCGCTAGGTACCAGCAAGCTAGGAAAGATCGAGAGGAAGTGCGATCTAAAATTCGACGTAGTATGCGCCATCAGATTCAATATCTCGAGCGCATGGAGGAGATGTCGCGGTTTATGTCAACACGATGGTTGCATGGAGCTTTGACCGCAGTGTCTCGCGAAGGGGCGGAGCTCTCAACCGAGGAGTGGGAATTCTCGAGGGGATGTAGTCCAAAGGTGATGTCATGTTTAGGGTTTGTCGTATCTATATTTTATATGCGACAATTAATTGAGTGTTTCAATGTACAGTACAAAATATATAGTGCAATGTGATCGCGCGAACGACATTTCTGCGTGGAGCATATTGACAAAATGCGCTCCACAACAGATTGTGATATCATGGCAAGGTTCGAGCAAGAGAGCCGATGACGAGCAACGGATCCAAACACGGTTATAGATGAGATGGAGTATTTTGGAAACTTGCAAAGTATTGTCACTGTGGATTATCGTAGCTTCTCCATGATCCTATTCGATGTGCAGTGGTTCAAAGTGGTAGTTGAAGGAGCTGGAGCAACAATTTGATGAGGTCCATCTCGATTTCTCGAAATAGATTCCAAAAAAAAAAGAACGGATTTGCGCGACACGTTTGTGTTGCCGGCCCATTATGAACAGGTGTATGAACTCGTGTTTTTTAATTATATTAAGACATGGTACACGTCACAATAGTTAAATCTCTCTTGTATGTGATTGTAAACAAGTACTTTTCTATCCAAACCCCCGACAACCTTGATGGTGGTATGTTATACCTTCAACTCCCCGAAGTACGAGAGTATACGATCAAAGCGATGTTCCGAGCATAGATGAGGACAATATGCAAATAGAGGGGTCGATATTGCAAGGGGTGGAGGCCATCGAAAGCTTGGAGCATGTAGAGAAGTCAGCATCGGGTAACAATGATGGAAATTCAGGAGTCCAAGAATTCTTTGAGAACGAGGTGGACTCATCCTTTTGTGGTGACATGTCTATTGACCTTCCAGTGTATGCAGAGTTGTGTCAGGAGATTGACATGGAACCATAGGATACTTCATACTTGGAGCATCCACCTACTCAATTCGTTGACAAATCACTTATAAGGATACATAAGATATGCATTTTAAGTAAGATCATTTTTTTAAGATTTATATTACCATGCTTTGTATGATTTATATTGATTATACTAACATCATTTTTTATCTATGCAAGTGACCTTTGTGGACACTTAGATCATCAGGATGAGTCGAGGGATGAGCGACGAGAAGCTAGAGGAGATCTTCATTCGTATGTCTCTAGATCAGATGGAGAGATTCAGATATATGGCGGACCAGGAGCTGTCTCAAACACCGTCAGGATGCTCTATTAGATCTAATTAGGCGTGTGTTGATGCTTTAGTCTCTAGCAGATGAGGTCAACGCTCTAGACTTGGGCAAAACGGAGGGAGTGGTTCAAGGGGATACTGCAGAGATCCGGATGCACTGAGCCCGTGGTCGGCTCGCAATACAAGTGCTACTGCTCGCTCTTGTGGCAGTTCGAGAGAGCATGACTCAGGTGGTTGCTGTGGAGGTACGGATGCAGTGTCTATGTCTTGTCGTTATGCTAGAGTTGCGTCACCTCTAGGATTTGCGACACTATTGGGGATGTCTACTCCACTCACTCCAGCTTTTGCTCAGCCATCCGCAGGTGGCACCCCTATGGGTGCTACTCCGATAGATACTACCCTGGTAGTGTTGAGAGTGGAAAAAGACTGAATTTTTGACTGCTTTTTGTTGTTTTTGAGGTCTGAATGATTGATTTTTGATGGATTTAGAGTGACGTATGGTTGTAAATGAAAGTGTTTGAGAGTGATTTGAATGATATTGATTATGTTTTGAAATTTCATAATGATTTTTAGTGGAAATATGAAGCTCTGTGTGATGTTCTGATAGGTTCTGTTGAGGTTCTGATACATTCTATATAGCTTCTGTTTTGTTCTGATTTTCTTTTGTATGAAGCTTGCATTGATGATTGATGGAGTTTGAAATATTTTGAAAGCTTATTGAATAGTTTTTGATAGTTTCGAATTTTTTTAGTATGAGTTATGAGGATTTGATATTCTCTGATAACCTTCTGATGACCCTTTGTAGACCTTCTATGTAGAGCCTCTGAATCTGCTCTGTTCCTATTCTGTTATGCTCTGTAGATCTTCTGTAAGTGTTCTGTAGAATGTATGTGTGACTTCGAAAAAGTTTTCTAACTTTTGAAAAGGATGAATCTAAGTTCAAAAGAGCTAAAACAAACGGAAGAAGCAGCTGTTGAAGACTGAAGAGAAGACTTGAGTGACAGTGACAGCTATGAAGAGACACTGTAGTGGCTCTGGTGCCTCTTCACATTAGACATAACTCTTGGGAGATGCATCCAAAACCTAATAAGGATTATGGAGAGTCATTATGGAGTATTGTAGTGAGGAGATGATGTACTATTGAGTGAGAGAGAGAGAGAGCCAGAGATAGCTAATTCTATCAAAACAATGTATCTTTCTTGGGAGATTGAGAGAGAAAACTATGAAGACATTGAAGATGAATACTATGTGATTGATTTCCATTCAAAAATGTTGTATTCTTTTATGTTCCTTGTTCAATTGAAGCATTCTGTGAAAATGTTGAAGATTATGATTGATTCTATTAAATCCGTGGGAGATATCTACAATGATGCTACGTGAAGAATTACTGTTTTCTTTGTTTTGGTCATCAAAAGAATGAAATAAAATCTTGTTGATGTTACAAGATAGATTTTCTTTCAGTAGAATCCGCTTTTCCTTGGTGTTCCTCTTGGGACTCCATGTTTTTGGTGCGCAGCAGGGGAAAGTTGCCATTAACAAGCATTAGAAGAGGCCGAAAATGAAGGAAATGGCATTGCCAAGAAAAGAAGAATTCAATGGATGTTTGCAAAGTTCCTTCTTCCACTAAAGAGTTGGAGATTATTATTGCCAAAGCCAGTTTCCACAAGAAGTTCATCCCACAATGGCGGAAACATATCACCATCATGATGCAAGCTTTATGCAGTGGACTATTTTCTCTTCCTATTGAAGCAACAGAGACGTGCATCTTGGTGGAAAATTGTTTGGGAAAAAACTGAAGAGCAGAAGCAGAGAGAATGACTATCCATGGAAGATTTGGTATTCATTAAGAAATTTCCAGACATCATCAAGTGGGAGATCATGAAGAAGCTTCAGGAGTCGTGGTCTATGGAAGTTTATGAAAACAAGAAGGAAAAGAGTTGGAATTTGTTCGTGGATACTCAACAACAAGATACATGGGATGCTTGGTGCACTAACAATCTTCTGTTTATCCAATTAGCAACCCACTGGAAGTTGGTAGATAGAGTGTTTTTCATAACATACACTGTTGAAACCCTCAGAAGCTGGCATTATTATAATGACACAACAATGATCCTAAGAAGAATGAGTTTTGATACTTTTAAAACGGAATATCTCGCCCTCTGTAGTGGTTTGAAAGCCAAATTCAAAGATGTTGAAAAGAAGGAGGTAGAAGAGATGTTGGCCAGAGAATCCCCTAGAGACTGAAGCCCTCTCTGATACTATTCTGTTGAGTACATACCAATTGGTTGGAGCCAACCCCCTGGAGAATGACGCAATCAAGAGGCAAGCGTTAGAATGAGTCCAGAGGTACATGAGAAGAGAGAAGGCAAGAATCAAGATTAAGAACAAGCTCGTAGTAGAAGCTTCCTTTGTCACCTTAAAAGCACTCTTTACAGAAGTCCCCATGGCAACTCAAGGTCCCCTTCCTAGTTAGATTCATCCTGGAAATATTGATGACAGGCCAGCAAATGTAGTCCCATTGCCAATTTTTAAGGAAGAGTACAATGAAGACCCTGATCTTCATGTCGTAGAATTTATGGTAGCATGTGTGGCTAACAATGCTAGAAACCCTAAGCATTGGTTAGCAATATTCCCCAACACTTTCAAGGGTGCAGCGTTTCAGTGGTATGAGAGACAAGCAGCAGGAACTTTTGGCACATGGGACGACCTAAAGTTGGCCTTCCTTACTAAATTCAGGCATGAAGATTTTGAAGAGCGAATGCGAGAGGAGTTCATGAACCTAATTCAGTCCTCTGGAGAAAGAGTAGAAGCTTATATCTCACGAATGGAATCCATCCTGAAGAGATGGACTAACCATCATTGGGACGAAGGTATCCAGAAAGGAGTGTTCCTCCAATGGCGACTCAACAATAGTGGAATCCTACCAACTGGAATCAACAATCCCAAGTCACAATAGGAGCTCTGAGTCAGAACCAGAACAGAGGACCCTCTGGATCGATCCAACCAGTGTATGCATTAATTATAGAAGCTTCCCAAAACCCTACTACAAGTACTTCAAAAGGTGAAAATCTGAAGGACTACTTGTCCAACTTAGTTACAAGTATCAAGAAAGAGCTTATGGATGTGATTACAGAGCAGCTACAGACGCTGAAGGTGAATACCGCCAATATATCCACTCTTGCGGAAACTGGGAGAGATGTGATGCACTCTAATACATGGTGTGGAAAGTGTCATCAAGTGGGACATTTAGCCACTAAATGTACCCGAAAACCAACTATTCTTGGAGCCTTAGGTTCCTACTGTTTAAGAAAGAACCATACAAAGGATATTTGCTCTCTGAAAGAGATGCATGAACAAACACAAAAGGATGAAAATGCAAGATTCAACTTGCTAGAATCCAAAATGACAACACAAGATATTGGACCAAAGCCTAGGGAGTTTGATCCTAATTTTGGTCCAAGGAGGTTTCCCTCTCAAAGTTACAGAGGACGACAGTCTGGCGGTGGTCAGAGATCAGAGGTGGAATGTTATAGGTGTGGACAAAAGGGTCATATCTCCCGAAATTATCCAAACCCTAGACGATATGTGGATTAGAAGCCCTTATGCAGCCGATGCAAAGGAGACGGCCACATTGCAAAGGACTGTCCAAGTCCAGCCCCTATCAAGGCCAATGCTATTGATAACCAACAGAAGGCACAAGAGCCTACCTCCAATTTGGTAGAGTTGAAAGTTATCGCTTTCACGTGTGCCAAGAAGAAGGAACTAGTTATTCAAAATCAAAATAATTCTCCTGCCAAGACTATGAAGTTCAACCTGTCAATAGAGGGACAGAGAAGTACAAGAAAGAACAATGCAGTACAGAGCACTGCAGTGCCAGAGAGAGTCACAGAGACAGTCCCAGAAACAGGACCACAAGTCCAGGAGATAGACGATATAGAAGCACCTCTGAAAATAAAGGAAATGCCGATGCTGCCATTGCTAGAAGAAAAAGGAAAGATGAAAATGGGTGTAGCCCTATTCCCCAATAGGCTAGAGAAACCTGTGGATCCTATCAAAGAATATGACTTGGTCAAATACCTAGACACCTTCAAACCTAACTTAACATTCCAAAAATTACTGATGTTGTCTTCTAGCTGCCGAAAGAAATTCAAAAGCATCTTGACAAGAAGACGCAGTCTAGGGATTGCTTCCCCAACAACAATAAAGTCCAACAGAGCCGCAGAACCTACGAAGGAAGTAGATGTGGCCAACGCCTTCCTAGATCCTGGAACCCTAGAGATCATTAGAGGAGTTTTGAGGTCTCGAAAATGCCCTGTAAGAGATCCTAGAGAGAGAAAACAATTTACGAAATAAAATCATTTTATAGAATTTTTAAAAGGTTTATATTTTGGTAAGTTAAAATATCAAAATTAGTTAATAAATCATTATCGTGATATTCTCGTGGTCACATCAAACCTAGAAATCTAGGTCCCCATAAAGTTGGCAAGGTTGTCATAATGAAGATCTTACCTCTCCTCATTAAAGTGAAAAGTAATATTCAATTTGAATTTTGGTGGATACTCGATTGCCTCCCTCCATCGTTTCTCCATCGTTTCTCTCTTCTTTTTTTCTTCTCCTTATTAGTGTCTTCTTTGTTTTCGTTCTTGCTTCTAATCATATCCTTAGCTATGGATCAATCACCCAATGATCTCTGTAACTCAGCTATGGATCAATCATCTAATGATCTCTGTAGCTCTCATAAAAGACCTCTCTATCATATGCATATTGAGTTGGACAGTGAGTATGAACCGATAAGAAAGAGAACAAAATCTATCACGGTTACAAAGTCTATGAAACATATACTGAGGTTTGAAGGAAAGGAGAATATTGATCTTTGGTTAGATGGAAAGCTATATCCCAAAGATCCTAGCAGAAATAGCACTCATCCTTTCTATAGTAGCTCATCATTAATGAGGTTTATTGGTGATGGCTACAATGGATTTTTAGGTTATACACTTAATCTTGTTGCAGAAAAGGATATCCTTGGACTAGAGAATCATCTTTTGATGAAACACAATATAGAGTTGTTGCAGAAGCTAGAGGATTGTCAACAAAAAATTCATTCATTGGAAAAGCGTATCAAAGCTTATCAACAAAAGCAAACTTTATTAGGCCTTCGAAATCGACAAAGAGCTCTTAAAAATATTGAGAATCTCAAACGAGGAGGAGGAGGCTGTGGTAAAAGGATCCAAGCAACAAGGTATATTTTTTTTCACTTGAAAAATCTTAAATATGGCTTTATTTAAACTACTTGCATTGATTTGTGATGTTAATTTTTCTTAGATCTCTTCTACAACCAAATGCAAGTGAAAGAGATTCTTTAAAAGCAGCTTAGTTTTATTATCATCTTCTTCCTTCAGTGGTTTCAAAGGATATTTTGGAGAAGAAGAAATTTAAAAAGGCAAAGAAACAATGCTTGGAGTCATTTGTGAAGGATCATTCTTTGGATTCTGAGTTAGTACAGAAGACACTGGATAGTATTGGTATCAGTCGAGATGCTTATATGCAACTTTTCCAACTTTTACAATCAAATATGAAGCAAGGACAGGTACACAATTGCATACTTCCGAAACCATTTGTGGTTAGGACTATCAGACAGAGAGTTAATAACAAAGTGATGGAGATTCTAGGTGAGCCTTTTCATATCAAGGCTAGCTTCAAGGGCAAGAAAAAGGAGGTTACATTCAATGAGTTTAACAATATTTTCCTTGACTTGCCCACCCTACAATGCTTAATGATAAAATTTTATGACTTGTCAGTAGCTGAGGCACAGGGAGTGGCTAGATTTGTGATTAAACTTGATGAAAGTGAGATTCTGAAATGTAAAAAATTGGAGAGAATCTCTATCACCTTGATGAATAGAGCACTTTTGTCAAGTCATTGCAATCACTCAACATCATTTAGTGTTCAATCTGAATATAACATCTGGTGGCTAGGAGCATTTGAGGTAGATATTGAGAATTTTGATATACTATATTGGGTTTTTCATCAAACATCAATACCTAATGTTATTCAAAGGCAACAAGCAGGAGAAGAGCTATTTGTTGAAGGATTAGGGAACTACAGGATTGAGTGGCACATAGCTGGTGACCTAAAGACACTCAAATGTATGTATAATGTATCAAAGGGAGCTAACTCGAGATCTCCTTGCTTATACTGCATGTCACCAGCTGTAGAGTTAAACTCAAGCAATTGGAATAGAGCTCCCTCTAGGCACAATAAGGATCCACAGTTTAAACCAGTCTTGGACATTCCTTTAGCGAATGCCCATATTTGTACACTTCATGCACTTTGCAGGATAATCGAAAAGCTTGTTCATCTCTATATAGGATTTGCATGGAAGTTGAAGCCATTATCAACTAGAACAGATGCTATAACAAAGGTTGAAAAAGTTCTCTCTGCAATTGGTTTGCATGGTGGCAATGTTGTTATTGAACCAGATCTTCAAAAGTCTAAGGATGGTAATTGTGTCCCAAAAAAACCATCTATTGGTGGAGTGAAGGCTAGAAGGTTTCTAGGCTTTCATGGGAGACTTGGCAAGATAAACTCGAGAAATGGTGGCTCAACTATTAAATTTAATCAGTGGAAATCCCTACATAATGCAGTTAAGGATCACACTGATAATGGACAAGCTCGAAATAGAAAAGCTAAAGTTTGGGAAACACTAGACAAAGTGTTTTTTTATTGTGATAAGACTGAATGGAATGACGATGATCTCAAAGACTTTAAAAACCAATTGAACCTTTTCAAAAAGGCGATGACAGAAGCTTGGGGTGATCAACACTTTACTCACTATATGGTAAGAAGTTTGTATATGTTTGTTTCTTCATTGTCGAACTCATATAATGTTTTTTAATAACTTTCCTTATTTGTTGACTATGCAGCATATTCTATACAACCATGCTCCATACTTTATTAAACAATATGGATCTCTATCTATCTGGTCAACCCAAGGTATGGAAAAATCACATTATCAAGCAAGAACAAAATATTTCAGACATACAAGACATGGAGGTGGAAGACACAAAGCCAACAGTGTATTAGAGGTCTTTCAATGGTTCTATCGACAAATTTGGCATAAATTCAAGCTTAAAGATACAACCACATCAAGCAATACATCATCTTTAGCAAGGACTATACAAATTGTTACCCAAAGAAGAAAAGATAGATATTTAAATTCTTGCGCAAAGCAAAGATTTACAGAATGGTTACAAACCAAACAAAGAGTTGGGAAAAGATGGGTTTCAAGAAACCCTTAATCTTTGGCATCTTCTAGTCTGATTGTGTTGCAGAAGAGTCCTTAGTTTCAGGCACCTCGACAGGGCCTTCAGTGGAGTCCTTGGTTTCAGGTAGCTCGACAGGGCCTCTAGAGGAATCTTTTGTTTCATCCCACTCAATAAGACCTCTGTATTTCAAAAACTCTTGTTTCCGATAGCCTGGAAGAAGCTTCAAATTCTTACTATCTCCTACATAAGAGAGCAAATAGGAGCCAAGAACTCCAAAATATCCAGCTCTAGATCCACTGTATCCAGGCATAAAGCCAAAAACTCTTATGGCTTCTTCCTTCTCCACCAAAATGATCTTGTCCAAACCTCTGCTGAAAACTTGAGATCCAATAACCTTTGAGATAGCTCTCAAAGCCATCATTGGTAGACTTGGAGAGCTTGACAATCTACTATGATATATTACAATTGTTTGATTGTTTAAGTTTCCAATATAATGGCCAAGGCTTTGATTTTTTCCAAGCTTCATTGGCCTAGAGCCCTTGGCCCTTCCAAGAAAGTTGTCCAGATCTTCAATCTCAATCTATAGAACAAACCACAACAATACAAGATATAAGATATTTATCTATAATGCATAATAAAGTCTAACATAAACTCAATGGGTAACTTCGAATTATATTTCATACCTTAGGGTGTTCATCTTCTTCAAGAAGACTATCATCATAAAGATTTATTGAACTCTTGGGCTTCTCATCCGATGGAGACTTCAATCTCTCTTCATACCCTACATCATCAATATGAAGTTTCTTCTGGACCTGCAAGAACTCTTCTTCTGTAGGTAGCCCCCCCTTTTCGTATTCTATGATCTGATTAATACATGTATGTAAGGCTATAGAGCTATCTTGGAAATTATCTCCCTCAACATCAGGACTTCCTAGTGGTTCTTGTTCATAACCTATAAAATTCATGTCATTTTTGCCCCAACCTGCAAGGATTGCTAAGCAATAATCTTCTCTAAGATCAAAAAGATGTTGAATATCATTTAGCAACACATATCTCTTCTTATTGATAAGATAAGTGGGAAATGTTGGAACACAGGCAAGAGGACCTTCTTCATTAACCTGTGCACTTGGCTCAATCTCCTTTTCTTCCACCATTGTGATATTGTCACTCTTGAATAAACCTACATCAAAACCTTGGACAAGTTGATTCTCAACATCTTCTTGGAACATCTCCTCCTTCTCTTCGACCTCCTTATCCATACTTGCAATATCCTCTAGCTTTCTCTGTTGGTCTATATCTGGAGAAGAATTTTCCATGTACTGAAGATACACAATAAATCCAACGTCCTTGTGGATTAAAAGGCATTGGTGTTGGTACCTGTGGAAAGGGAAACATGTTTCTTTCTTTCTGAATTCCTCATCAATGAGGTTGAACCTGCCGAGCAAAGTTGACCTGGATGTATTGGTGGCTCCCATGACATCACTATAATGAACAAATCCATTAACTTCCAAACCTTGCACATGTCTATCATAAAAACATCTGTACTCCTTAAGTTTATCATCAAGATCCTCCAATAACTCCTTCAAATCAAAAGGAACATTGAAAATTTCCCTGATATAGCAAAACTTGGAAGAATTTCCAGTGATGTGTAAAAAATCAAAGAGCCTATCATCAGATGTCTCAATTATCTCCTCCTCATCCATTCCTTCCAGAGATAGCTTCCTCTTTGTCATTTTGACCAGAAAAATATTTATCCCTGAAAAAAAAAAGCAGAAAAGAACCAACATCCAATAAAACAAGATGATATCATGGAAAGAGGCCCCAACATTGATTTTCCAAGACAAAAAAATCAAAACAGGAGAATTTTTTTAGTTGATGAAACGCGAAAATTCAAGTGTGAAAGGCAAATGCCTGTGAAGGAATCGCGTTTCATCGGACACTAGCTTGAAGACAAAAATTATTCTAAAATGTGGCCGGTGAAACGCGATACTAAGCAAAATATCATCAACAGATACATTTTCTCGCGTTTTACTTGTTAAAAATTGCAAATGAAGAAAGGAAACATGAACAATAAATAAATTCTATGGAAACACACAAATTGATGATATAATCATTTTTGGAAAAGCTATGCTGCTTTTGAAATATAGAAAGCACATAACATCTTTAATTGTTTAAGTGTTATAAAACATTCTTTCTATATTAATCAAATTTATTTTGTTAAAATGCTTGTAATAAAAAAAATTGTTACCTATCAAAGATTGTTGAACTGCTCTCCACACATGATGCAAGGACCTTGAAGGGAAGTCGAGACAAAATTTTGGCAGAGAAGAAGACAATGTCGGAGAAATG
This sequence comes from Lygodium microphyllum, assembly GCF_053477565.2. Classification (NCBI taxonomy): domain Eukaryota; kingdom Viridiplantae; phylum Streptophyta; class Polypodiopsida; order Schizaeales; family Lygodiaceae; genus Lygodium; species Lygodium microphyllum. The sequence continues at coordinate 80,235,836 of NC_141135.1, forward strand.
GGTTTGAAATGCTTTTATATCGACCGTTAAGCATGTGGTGATAGTTCCAACGAAAAAGTTTGTGTAATAATGGAAAAATACGTGTACACGTGTCTGACTTAACACAGCGTAATAAACTCCTCAGAAGACGTGCGCATTCTCTTTTTCCAAAAATACGTTACACGTGTGTTAAATAACCCTTTTCCAAGTAAATAAAAAATTTCGATAAGCGAGAGTACGTCACACGTGTGTTATTAACACTTTGCGAAGAACGTTGAGTCCATGCAAATTCACCGCCTTCAGCTTTCATCGCATTTCATCACTACTCCATCTTTGTTTTTGGTGTTCCTTCCAGTCTCCAAGCATTTCCTTCCAATCTCCAAGCATTTCACTGCTTCTCCAACAAAGCAAACCTTCAAGCATATTGTCATCTTTAGGCTGAGATTGTGAAGAACAAGCTGAAAAGAAGGTATGGTTTCTGCATCTTGCTTTTCAATAACAAGCTCCATTCAATGCATTGTTTTAATATTTTTCCTTAATCCTTTATGTTATTATTAGCTCATGACCACTACAAAAGAATTTTTTCCACAGTGAAAGCATTCCTTAATATTGTAGATATTTAAGGAAATCTTACTATGATCTGCATGAGCTATCTGAAATCCATGCTGCTGTTAATAATTACTTATCTGAGCATTCCATGCTCTCGGTGCCTGTTTCTTTCCTCCCTATGGATATTTTAAGTGATCTTAAAAGATTTCCTTGGATCAAAGCTCTTTTTTCTTGGTTTTGTCAATTTTTATGCTATTCATGAGCTGTCCGGTGAAACGCGAAAATAAGGTGCTTCAAGCAGGTTTCCTGGCTTAAATTCGCGTTTCACTGGACACAATGGACAACAAGTCCGGTGAAACGCGAAAAGAAGCAGCTGCAAGGAGGCGCCTTGCTTGACACTCGCGTTTCACATGTCCGGTGAAACGCGAAAATAAGGTACTTCAAGCAGGTTTCCTGGCTTAAATTCGCGTTTCACTGGTAACAATGGACAACAAGTCCGGTGAAACGCGAAAAGAAGCAGCTGCAAGGAGGCGCCTTGCTTGACACTCGCGTTTCACTAGACAGCTCGAGAAAAATTTAGTTGATACGAGAAAACGCCATGCAGCATAGATAACTCTTGTCTGGGACTCGCGTTTTGCTTTACATGCTGGAGAAGAAGTAACATATGTTTTTTTGGCAGATGGCTAGGACTAAGTCAACAGCAAGAAAAGGGAAGATTGATCCGAGGGATTTAGCATCAAAGATTCATCAGTCTTCAAAGCCTCAGAGGCTCTCTAGAAAGTCAAAGCCAAGGAGAAGGTTTTCTCAAAATGTCAGGTGTCTAAGGGAGATTAGGAAGGCAGTAAATGCTCTTGACAATGCAATTCCAAAGTTGTCTTTTCAGAGGCTTGTCAGGGAAATTTGTGACAGATATAGTTTGGATAGTTTTAGATGGACAAGAACAGCTCTTAATTGTATACAAGAAGCCACAGAGGATTTTCTAATTGAGTTTTTCCAAGATGCCTACATTTGTGCTGCTCATGCTCATAGGCTCACACTCATGGACAAGGACATGGTAATTCTTAGGAGGCTAAGATATAGATTTTCAAAGGTCCTTGAGCCAATTCCCCTCACTGATATGAAGACATTTAATATCCTTAATGTGCCCCCAGCTAGAAGAAAGAAAGAAGATTCTGGTGTCAGGGTTGAGGATGTCACCCATGAGAAGGATACAAGGCAACATGAAAAAGAGGAGAAGGCTAAAGAGGAACAAGCAAATAAATGGAGAGAGTATAGGAAGCAAAGGGTTGAAGAAAGGGAAATAGAGCAACTAGAGTCCTTTGAAAATGAGCTAGCCACCCTTCTTGAAGCAACTAATCCAAAAGGATTCTGTGTGTTTTGTTTCTTACCTGGTGACTTAGGCAAAAGTACTGAGGTTCTCTCCTTTGATGCTGGATGTGTTCAGATTCTTAAGGATAAAAGAAGAGAAGTAAATGACACTCTTATTCTTGCTGGCCTAAGGTATGTCCATCCATAATTACTTATACTTTTTGATATTTTTTTAGCAAAAAGATTTTTCTTGTTTATACTCACTATTTCTATGCCTTTTCTAGGTGTATAATGCATGAGTTTCCTTTGGATATACAACAAAAAATTGAGGTTTTTGATCCATCTGTCTCATTCTTTATGAGGAATGAGCTTGATGCAAGTTTTATTGAGCACTGGCTCAATTTAATTGACTTCCATACTTTGGAGCTGCTTATAATTCCATATAATGAAAAGTAAGTGATTCAATATTCTATTAGAGTTTTTGAGATTTTATCCTACTAATTTGTTGAGATATGATTGCTTTTAGTTCTCATTGGAGCTTGATTGCAATAGACCTTGTGGATAAGCAATGCTTTTTAATCAACTCTATGAAAGGAAGCCATGGAAATGCTAAATTGTAAGTTATATTATCCAAGGGCTCCTTGATATTTCAATTATTTTTTTTGTAAGTACTCTAAATTTCAACATATTTTATATACAGAGGTGCCAAAAGATTAATTGAAGAGCTAGAGAAAAGACCCCCTATGCCATTTGATTTGCTTGCAACAATGCAATATAGACAAGTTGCGGTAAGTTATTCATTAAAATAATTGAAACATGAGTTTATTCTATGAACTACCATTCGTCCTCTTTATAGCTTTACTTTGTGTTGGTGGTTGCAGTGTCCCCATCAGGATGATAGCCATTCTTGTGGCTGGAGGGTGATTGCAAATGCTAGAAGAATGGTTAACTTTGTTTATCTTAATGATGATAAACATGTAAAGGTAATATGAAAGATGCTAAACTTTAAGATAGATATTAATTGCAAATAGTCAATTGATGATAAAAATATAGTCTATTGTAAGAACAATAATGAACTAAAACTCTTTTTTCTATAAATGTGTGACAGTTTTCGAAGGATTGCTATACATCTGAGCATATTTGGTACATCAGAGCAAAGCTCTTGAAGTATATGATGGTCAATTGTATACAACCAACAACAGAGATTGGTGGGGATTTGCACCATGAAGGAGATGCGGTGCCTATAACCACGGAAGGCAAATCCACAGCTTCAACACCTTTTATACCCAAGACATCAAAGCAAGGCAAAAGGACTCCTAGAAAGGATAGTTCTCCAAAAAAGAAATAGCTTTGCCATATCGCCTTGTAGGCCTTCATATATAGAAATTTGCCCTTCAGCCCTTGTATATCTCATAGAGATGGCAGATAGACATCTGCTACAAAATTTGTACATGTATTTTATATTGATAGTAAAGATATCTTTTCTTGAATGTCATTGCAGTGTATTTTATTTTCCCTCCTTTTCGATATCTGCAAAAAATAAATTACAAATGTTTGTTAGTTAGAAAGTGAGATCTTGATATACATCTAAGTAGATATAATATGATGTGAAAACTTACTCGTTTCTTATCAAGTTGGAATACAAAGGAGCATGGTAGTTCAATGTCTTCATTTTGTAAATCCATCCTCACTTGATGTAGCGTACATGATTTTCTGATCTTTAAGATTGCAATAATATCCTCGTTGAACCAAATATCAAGATCCACAATAGGATCCTTGCTGAAGTCATTAAGATTCTGGTTTAAAGCAACTAGACTACTACCAACAAAATGCCATCGACTATAGTAAAAGCTAAGGATAAAATTTTGAGTAGCAATCATATATTTACAAGCTATAGAGTCTTGATCTATCTTACATATAATTTTTCCTTCTGTCCTTGTATCCCATCCTTCATCAACAAATTGTATGATATGATCATATGTTAGTCTCTTCACTGAAAGCATGGTTTTTGTTATTCTTATCTCTATATTAGAGAAGAAATCAATAAATATATTAATAGGCATAAATAAAGTAACTTTGCTTAGCCTACTTGAGATATTAGATTTTAGTGCTTTCTGGATCTCAGAAAATATCTTACATCTATAGCCCTCACTAGTAGCTGGACTTGGCAAAGGCCACTCAAAGCTTGAAAAATCTGGCAAAGGAAGGAGTTTTATTGATCCCCATTGGCAACACCGCATAGGAATAACATAAGAATGGTCATAAAAGAATATTCCATTCTCTGCAAGCTCTGTCTTCTTTCTACCTCTATACATTTCTTCTCCAATTGAACCATGTATAACATCAGTAACATCAATAATAGATTCCACTGGTTGCCATTCCTCAAGATTAGAGGGATAGACATCTACAAGACAAACAAATATTATAATGGAAAAACCTAAACCATGTTTAAGAAAGGAAAAACTTTAAGAATCAAATTCTTACAATTTGGTCTATGCATTGGAAGCTTTGAAGATCCAGGTTTCAAACACAGCTCTCTATGCATGAACACATGTTGCACTAGCACTACAAGGGACTGGGGCAATAGTGATGCCGATTAGCGACGGCGTTTATCGGCGTCGCTATTGGCGTCGCTATATGCGTCGCTATATGCATTGCTATTTGCGTCGCAAATGCGACGCAAATAGCGACGCATATAGCGACGCCGCAGGGAAAAAAAGCGCGGCCGAAACCAGTGCGCCGTTTTCATTTTGTTTTCTTCGCCTTTTGAGAGCGAGAGCGAGGGAGAGAGCCAAGGCTTTGTGAAAGAAGAGGAGGAAGAGACTTGTTGCCGCCGCCACCGCCACCGTCATTGTTCGCGAAGGAGAGGAGGAGCCCTCGTTGCAAAGAGAAGCCGCCCACGCTCGCCATATCTCATTGGTGAGTCTCCCTCTCTCTTTCTTTTACTTGTTGAAGGTTTAAATCGTTCTCTTTTGTTTATTTAGGAGAGGAAAAGAAAGAGAAGGAGAGGGAGAGGGAGAGAGAGGGAGAGAAAGAGAGGGAGAGAAAGAGAAAGAGAGTGAGAGTGCATTCTCTCTCTCTCTCTCTCTCCCTTTTGCTTGTTTAATGTTTAAATTACTTTCTTCTTTGCTTGTTTAGGAGAGGAAACGAGAGAGTAAGAGAGAAAGAGAGGGAGAGGGAGAGGGAAAGGGAAAGAAAGAGAAAGAGAAATAGAGGGAGAGGGAGAGGGAGGGGGAGGAAATAGGAGAGGGAGAGAAAGAAAAAGAGAGGGAGAAGGAGGGAGAGTGCATTCTCTCTCTCCCTCCCTCTCCCTTTTGCTTGTTTAATGTTTGAATCACTTTATTTTTTGCTTGTTTAGGAGAGGAAATGAGAGAGAAAGAGAGTGAGAGGGATAGGAAGGGGAAGGAAATGAGAGAGGGATAGAAAGAGAAAGAGAGGGAGAGTGCATTGTATCTCTCCCTCTCCCTTTTGCTTGGAGGATGTTTAAATCACTTTATTTTTTGCTTGTTTAGGAAATGAGAGAGAAAGAGAGATAGAGAGGGAGAGGGTGAAAAAGAGAGGGAGAGGGAGAGGGAGAGGGAGGGGGAGGGGAAGGAAATGAGAGAGGGAGAGAAAGAGGGAGGGGGAGGGAGAGGGAGCGAGGGAGCGAGGGAGAGGGAGAGGGAGAAAGAGGGAGAAAGAGGGAGGGAGAGGGAGAGGGAGAGGGAGGAGGAGGGAGGAAATGAGAGAGGGAGAGAAAGAGAACGAGAGGGTGAGGGAGAGGGTGAGAGAAAGAGAGGGAGAGGGAGAGGGAGAGGGAAGGGAATGAAATTTAAGATAATATACGTATCGATAATGGTATGCAATGTGCTTTGCATACGGCCACGTACTTCATCAAAATTAACCCAAAATTATTGTTATAGAAGTGGAGATCCCTTAAATTGAGTATAGGATAATTTCTCTCAGGTCTTATGACTATGAGTAGAATTGATTGAAATAAATTTTATTACTATAGTTGTAAAATTTCATAGATGGCGCGCATTAATTTTAAAATGGATTACTTATACTCAAAGCCGAGATATAACAAAAAATTATCTACCGGGACAAACAAATCGTTGAGCATGATACAAGGCCGAGATATAACATCAGAAAATCTCTCGACTACTATATACAATGCAAGGTTTATGGTCAACTTGCAAGTTGACGTACATCTCCAAAAAGCTATCCATTTAAGCCTCGTTTGCTGTAATGTAGATAAGATGGCAAACGAAGAAGGTCCTATTGTTCAAGACCGCGAGTCGTATCTTAATCAGCGTGTCCCATGTCCTTGCTCTCAATGCAAGTTGGCAATTAGACGAAAACGCCGATTGTCTATAGAACACGTACGACGATTTGGCGAGTTTCAACCTGAGATTATTGATCAGGAGATTGTAGATTTTCAGCAAACGGTATTTTCAAGTTAGCATTTTTCATGCATTGTACTCTCAAGCTAATTGAAAACCATACACAATAAGATTGGGTCTTGTTGGCAAATTTTGTGTCCAGGGGGGTGATGTCTCGACCCAAGGGGGAGTGCACCCTTTGCGGCCAATTAGAAGAGTTCGTGGACGTGAGATGGATGGATGGCAGGAGCCAATAGACCACTCGCAAGGCCCATCTATATCGTCAATGCCAGAGGAGACAGACAACCTTCCCGACTTGCCTACAATCTTGGAGCCTGAGATGGAGGCAATGATCGATGCATTGATTCCCATGGATGTTGAGACATCTGACCCGCTTAGAGAGGAAGCATCCATACCATTATATGATGGGTGCCGAGTATCTCGGTTGAAGACATTGCTTGCACTCTTAAGTGTGCAAGCGAAATACGGTTGGAGCGATACGAGTGTGACTGAGTTATTCAGGTACCTTGCATACAGACTTCATTGTTTTTTTTAAAAACAGTATTATTGTAAATATGGATGGATTTTTCAAGGTGTTTTATGATGTTTTCAGGTTATTGAAATATCATATATTGCCACCTGCAAACACCATGCCTGAGTCTCGTGATGATGCACGACATGTTTTATGGAAGCTTGGCATGGACTACAATAACATCCATGCATGTATCAACGACTGCATATTGTTTCGAGATGAATACGAGACTATGGAGACATGTCCAAAGTGTGGTGCTCACAGGTATCGACAGGACTTGCAAGGGCAGACCATCCCTCAAAAAGTCCTCAGACACTTTCCGCTCATCCCCCGCATAAACCACATGTTTCGCACGTCTGCCATGGCAAGCTTGACAACGTGGCATGTGCAGAATAGGTCTACGGATGGAGTGCAACGAATATCAGCAGATTCGCGCGCATGGAGCCACATTGACTCTACCTTCCCAGGCTTTGCGCGAGAGCCAAGGAATCTTCGGCTCGGTCTCGCCATGGATGGTGTGAACCCATTCGGTCTGCGCTCGACTTCTTACAGTGTGTGGCCTATAGTGCTTGTCAACTACAACATTCCTCCATGGCTTTCTACGAAGAAAGGACATCTCATCCTTAGCTTGCTCGTCCCGGGCCGCTACAAAGTAAAAAATATGGACGTGTATCTTCGTCCATTAGTCGATGAGCTTAAGATTTTGTGGGAGGAGGGGGTCACGGTGCAAGATATGAGCAGGCGCGATGGTCGGTGGTCAGCCAACATTCGAGCCATTCTCATGTGGACGATGCATGACTTTCCGGGATTGGGAGAGTGCTCAGGTGAGCAGACCTTTGTTCACGCCGGTAATATCTATATTTTATTTCATTCAATCAAGTATTCACTAGGTCGTGGATCGCCTTGCAGGTCTCGTTACCTCAGGTTATCATGCATGTCCATTGTGTGGGCCACAGTTAGACTCCCGAAGGTCACGAACCATGAAGAAGATGGTATATCAAGGACACGCCACTTTCTTGCCGGAGGATCATGAACTCAGGGAAGGTTTTCTTAGACGACCTCCAGCACGTATGAACGCTGCAAGCTGGTACGAGCTGAAAATGGTAAACCCGGAATCACATCCAAATGGAATGCGACGGTTCTCAGTTTTCTACGAGTTGCCATATTGGACCCACTTACAGGTCAACCACTTGTTGGATCCCATGCATATTTTCAAAAATGTGGGCAGCTTGCTATGGGACCACATCACAGGAAAGAGAGACACTATAGGGTCACGAATGGATTTAAAGGAGGTAGGTAAGATGGAGGCGCTTTGGCCGCAGTCGAGTGCTGAAGGGGGAGTGCAGCTTCCTCGCGCTCCCTGGGTTTTGTCTACCAAAGAAGAGCGCATTGTGAAGCAAGTAATCAAGTCTATCCGCACTCTGACGGGTATGATGCGTTCTCTCAGGTCCGCATTTTCTAAAGATGACCAAATGTCTGGGCTAAAATCCCATGATTGGCATAAGATATGTCAGGTTTGTGAACAGAATGGATTTTAATTAGCGTGGACATTTTGAAATTTGAAAAGTGACCATTATTCTTAATGCTTTCTCATTTGTGGCAGTTTGTCCTACCGATCGCGATCGCGGGATGCCTAACTCCAGAAATTCGCGGGGCCATTTACAAGCTGTCGACTTTGGTGCAATGGATCTCACAGAAAGAGATTAAGACGTCCTCTATTGAATCCGCAAGGCGGGGAGCAGTTGAGACGGTCTGTCTCTTTGAGAAATACCTGCCCACTAGCATGCTCACGATACAAGTTCACCTTCTTGTGCATCTTGTGGACGAAGTGGAGATTGCCGGACCTGTCCATACGCGATGGATGTTCTTCCTGGAGCGCTTCATGAAAACCCTGAAAGGCTTTGTGCGACAACGAGCTCGTCCGGAAGGTAGCATGGCGGAGGGTTGGTTGGTGTCAGAGGCATTAGTGCATATCTCACAATGGCTACCAACGGTGGAACCAGACAATGAAATGCTATGGACGCTCAAGGACGATGACAGGCTGACTGGAGATGTGGTGGTTGGAAATGGGGTAGAAAAAAGAATGGATGCCTCAATGGAAGAGAAAGTGAATCGCTTTTGTATGTTGCACCATGCCTCCATGGAGATGTGGCTCGCCAAGTACCAGATTGCAAGGCAAGATCGAGAGGAAGCGCGAGCTGAATTCCGACGCAGTACGCGTCACCGACCGATTCGATATCCCGAAGGCATGGAGGAGATGCCGCGGTTTATGTCAACACGATGGTTGCATGGAGCCTTGATCGCAGCATCCAGCGAAGGGGCAGAGGTCTCAATGGAGGAGTGGGAGTTCTTGAGGGGATGTAGTCCAAAGGTAATGAGGGGTTTAGAATGTGTCGTATCTGAATTTGTTTGCTACATCTAATTTGAGTGTTTCAATGTGCAGTACAAAATATATAGTGCAGCGTGGTCGCGCGGACGGCATTTTCGGGTGGAGCGTATTGACAAAATGCGCTCCACAATGGACAGTGGTGTCATGGCAAGGTTTGAGCAAGAGAGCCGGCGACGAGCAACGGATCCGAACACGGTTGTGGATGAGATGGAGTATTTTGGGAATTTGCAAAGTATTATTACGGTGGATTACCGTAGCTTCTCCATGATAATATTCGATGTGCAGTGGTTCAAAGTGGTACTTGGAGGAGCTGGCGCAACGGTTCGACGAGGTCCATCTGGATTTCTCGAAATAGATTCCGAAAAAAAATGGATGGATTTGCGCGACACCTTTGTGTTGCCGGCACATTGTGAACAGGTAATCTTCTAGTCATTTGCTTGCTAATTGTAATACGACATGCTTTATGTCACAATGGTTTGAAGACGGTTTGTAAGTGTTTGTGAACAGGTAATCTTCTATCCAAATCCCCGACAACCTCGATGGTGGTATGTTATACCTTCAACTCCTAGAGGTGCGAGAGTATACGATCAAAGCGATGTTCCAGGCATAGATGAAGAATATATGCAAATAGAGGGATCGAAATTACAAGGGGTGGAGGCCACCGCAAGCTTGGAGCCCGCATCGGCTAACAATGATGGAAATACAGAAGTCGTAGAATTTTTTGAGAACGAGGCAGACTCGTTCTTTTGTGGTGACATGTCTATCGACCTTCCAGTGTATGCAGAGTTATGTCAGGAGATTAACATGGGACCATAGAATACTTCATTCTTGGAGAATTGTATTACTCAATTCGTTGTTTAGATCTTCCATAAAGGTAGATAAGATATGCATTTTAAGATGGATTTTTCAAAAATGATTTATATTAATGCACTTTGTATAGTTTCAATTGATTATTCTAACATTATTTTTTATCTCTGCAGGTATCTTTATTTTCAGGATGAGTCGAGGGATGAGCGATGAGGAGTTTCAGGAGATGATGGCACGTATGTCTCCAGATCAGCTCGCGAGATTCAGAGAGATAGCAGATCAGGAGCTGTCTCGTTCTTCGTCAGGGCGCTCTACTAGATCAGCTTCAGTGCGATCAGATGCTTTAGCTTCGAGCAGACGATCTCGACGCTCGCGACTTGGGCCAGAGGGAGGGACTGCGACTGCAGGAGGATCAGGGGGGTGCTGCTGTGGAGACACGGACGCGGTGTCTCCGTCTCATCGTTCAGCTAGAGCTCGGTCACCTCCAGGATTTGTCACACCTGTGGGGACGTCCACTCCAGTTACTCCGGCTTTTGCGCAGCCGTCGGCAGATGTCACGCCTTTTGGTGGCACTCCTTTTGGTGGCACTCCTTTTGGTGGCACCCCCTCTGGTGGCACCCCTTTCAGTGGCACTCCGGGAGAGGGTACCCCCGTCGGTACACCGGATGTTCAGGGGTCTCCTGGATATGCCCAGGAGCGTGGACGGAGATGGGAGAGGGCCCATACGAGGCACACTCCTAGGGATTATGGATACCTAGTGGATGGCAGGTCAGGAGCTATCATCATGAATGATGAGGGGAGGAGGGTGATAGCTCGCATGAGGGAGTTGTGCCAACAAGTTTTTCGGCACAACGTCCTGGATCATTGGAGGAACATACCGGAGGGGAGCAAGGAGTACATAGTAGCATCCTTGCATGAGGAGTTCCCGGTGCCAGCCGCAGTGGATAGATTCTCTACGGGCTGGATGATGGATTGCATGCGTGCATACATGTCACATAGACGATCCGACGCACGCAAGGCAATCAAGAGTGGGGCTCCAAAGCCCGAGTGGTTAGATGCAGAGGACTGGCGCCGACTGAGGGAGGAGGCTACAAATTCGCCAGGATGTTGGAGTCAGCAGCGGGAGGCGGCGAGGGCACGAATCGAGGCCGGATCGGTACATCATCTTGGGAGTGGCGGCCACAGGACATATTTGGAGGACTTTGTAAGTTTCTCTTTTGTTTTGCTTATTTGTTTTTTTGAGATATTATTTGTACTGACAATCATATTTCTAACAGTTAGCATTTTGTTTTCTTTGCAGCACTCCATTACAAATCGTGATCCGCAAGGCCTTGAGACTCAATATGCAGAGAGGCACGGTCTCAGATCATTGATCGACCGATTGTACAGACGCGGCGGCCCAGTAAGTCTCTCATCTTTCATGTCCGTAGTTACCATGAGATATTTGAATGCATTATTGTATGGTGGATTGATATGTTGTTTCTTTTTCTGCAGAATCCGTTTGATGCTCCTTTGCAGAGGGACGAGCTTTCGGGGGACGACGATTTGTAGCTCGCCCTCGGATCCTTAGCGCTCACATACCTTTAGTTTTTAGTCGCCCGATCTATGTAGACATTTTCTATGTATTAGTGATATTGTTTTATGATTGTACCAATCGCATTTTATGCAATATCATGTATTTATTTCATCTATCAATTTCATGATTTCAGTATAGATTCTTTTTGTTTGCAAACGCTTTGTATGCAGCAGTGCAGAAACTATTTTGTATGGCTCTCATACAGCACACAGTGCTATATGTGGCAGGGTAGCTTGCTGCCCTACCACAAAATTTTTTTTTCCTCTGTTACCGTCGCTATTTGCGTCGCAAATTTACTGCAGGCGTCGCTATTGTCGTCGCTATCAGCGTCGCAAATTCTCTGTAACCGTCGCTATATGCGTCGCTATATACGACGCAAATAGCGACGATTCCATGGCGTCGTCAATAACGACGCTTTTTGCGACGACGGGGGCAAATTTTGTTGTTTGTATTTTCGTCGCTTTAAACGTCGCTATAAGGTCTATATCTTGTAGTGTAGTACCTCTTTGATACTATTCTTATTTGCTCCAAGCTTAAAATCTCGGATTCTGCCCTTCCAAGCAAAGATAAACGAGCTCTCATGTCTTTGCCTTTTTCCACGTTTTGCTTGTTGCATGGTGATCCAACTACCTTTGCTAATGATAGTAGGAATCCATCTTCCATCAGTTTGGAATGAGTTAAACATTGATATGGATGTGATTTGGGAGCTTGGACGCCTTGTTGAAGGTCGAATTTCTGTATCCATGGTAGAAGAGAGAGATACATGCACACACACACACACACACACACACACAACACACAGAGAGAGAGAGAGAGAGAGAGAGAGAGAGAGAGGACTAGGCTATCATAACGGAGGGAAAAACAATAGAGGAATAAAAGAAAGGAGGGAAAAAACTGAGCGCCATGCTTTTCACCAATTTGAATTTCGATTACATCAGTCATTATCATTAATCTAGAAACATCATTAAATAAAAGTAGCCGAGACTCTATGCCATTAATGCAAAATATGTCATAATCACGAATATAAGAGACTAAAAATACATAATAAAAATACAAATTCATAATATTATCATATTTATATATTTTTGTAAAATGATTTTTTAATTTTTTTTAATTAGAAGTTCCGTTACGGAGGCTTTGCTCTTATTGGTCTAGAGCACTCTCTCTCCACATCCTAAAAGGCATTTTCGAGACCTCAAAACTCCCCTAATGTAGTGTATGGATAGAAGGATGCTTTATTTTAGATGCATTGATTGATGGAGGTTCATCAGTAAACATAAGGACGGATGTGACAATGAAGGACTTAGGGTTGCAATGAATTCAACCTACACAGTGGCTTATCAGATTGGGAGACCAAAGCAGAATTAAACCATTGGGCATCTTCCCATACGTAAAACCAACCCTTGCAGGAAGGGACTATTGGCTGACATATTTGGTTGTCAAACCAAATTCTTATGGGACCTCATACCCTCTGCTGTTGGGAAGACCTTGGCTTTTTGAAGCGAGGGCCAGGACTGGACTTGCTCAAAGGAACCCTAACCCTAGGCAGAGGACCCAACAAAGTTGTGTTGGAATTGTATGGATCGCAAAAAGGCAATGGATCCACATCCATCGAAGTCATAATTGACTCCTCCAACGAGGTAACAGATGGTACATCAGGAGATGAAGAGGCTATTAAATAGATCTTTCCTAAGAAAACAGAGGCACAGTCCCTAATATTGGGCACTGTAAGCCAACTACCAAGGGAATAAAAGTCCTTGTCCATGGGAGAATACCTCCTGCCTCAACTAGAATTAACTTCTGAAATCACCTCTGATAGCCAGATAGAAGCATGGATGTATTGTCGCAGAGACAGTAACAGAGACAAAGCCAGAGACGGAAGCAGACACAAAGGCAGAAGATATATTCTTCTCCTATAGAGCCTCTACAGAAGCATAGATAGAGCCTCCAAGGGAAGACGATGGACATGATGAGGAAGAAAATGAAGCAGGATATGAATGTGCAAATGAAGAAGATCCTCTGATAGTGAAAAATCTTGTTGATGGCCTTACAGAGACCTCAAAGGCCGAAGATCTCGGGGTGTTGGATGGAATGACCATGGTTCCATTTGGGTTGACCAATGGACCAAAAAGTATGAAGAATCTGCATAAGCAATGGATCAAAGGCATAAAAATTAAGTTTACCAGTGGCTCCTATCGCCTTGACCATTCAGTCCAGAGAAAAGATGATGATGATACCCCCTACCAACAGAAGCTAGAGGTATCAAAGCCTTGACTTCTAGAAGGTCCATGCTATGTGACACTCCTGGATGCATCCTCTGAAGATGAATCCCTAAGTCTAGAAGAAATCACCACTCACACAGAAGCAAACAATGCTCTGATACCCTTCTAGCAACCTTAACAGAAAAATGAGTCATCTGTTCGGAAGAAGGACATTGATTCTAGTGGAACATCAGACGATGACACTACTCCCTTGAAAGAGTCAGACCTCTATCAAGAAGCAATCCGTGGGACATTTATCCGTGAAGTGGAAGGTGAAAGACAAGTGACGTTTCTGGACATTGACGGTAATGAACGTCACCTAAAAGTGGGTCTCAATCTTCCAGAAGAGGAACTAGCGGTCTTGCAAGATCTACTAAAGGAGAACTTAGACGTATTTGCTTGGTCATATAAAGATCTAAAGGGGATTGATCCCATAGTATGCCAACATCACATTGACCTAGAGCTTGATGCCAAACCTGTAAGGAAAAGACAAAGGCATATGAATCCTAATTATTCTTCTCTGGTGAAGGCTGACTTATTGAAACTTCTTGAAGCCGAGTTCATTTATCCCGTGGCTAACACCGAATGGGTTTCACCCATTGTGGTAGTGCCCAAGAAGGACGGGAAACTTTGAATATGTGCAGACTTTCGAAAGCTCAATTCGAAGATGAAGAAGGATCATTTCCCTATCCGTTTTACAAACCAACTATTGGACATAGTGGCAGGTCATGAGCTCTATTCGCTCTTGGATGGATTTAGCGGATATAACCAAGTCCAAATCGTAGAAGAGGACCAATCCAAAACAACCTTTACCACAAAATGGGGGACCTAGGCCTATAGAGTAATGCCATTTGGGCTCTATAATGCTCCTGCCACCTTCCAACGAGTAATGATGGTTGCCTTCTAGAATCATCTTCATGATTTCATTGAGGTGTATCTGGATGACTTTTGTGTCTATAGCTTAATCTGTGAGCACTGGGGACACCTAGAGCAATGTTTTGACAGATGTCGAGAGTATGGGATTTCTCTCAACCCCGACAAATGTGTCTTTGACGTCTCATCAGGAGTTCTTTTGGGCCATATTGTCTCTGCACAAGGGATTGCAACAGACCAGGTGAAGATTAAGAAGATTTCTGCCTTGACATCACCAATAAACCTCAAGTAATTGAGAGGATTTCTTGGCCATGTGGGCTACTACAGACGATTTATTGCACATTTTGTAACCAAGGCAGCCCCTCTGCAGCACAAGCTCCTAAGGAAAGATGCAGATTTCCTTTGGACTGATGACTGTGAAGAAGCCTTTAATATCCTAAAACAAAGCCTTATCCAAGCACCTATCTTGCAGCCTCCTAATTGGACAAAGGAGTTTCATGTGTACACAGATGTATCAGTTGAAGGGATAGGTGTAGTCCTATGTCAAAAGAGCCCCTCTAAATTAGATCAACCAACATATTATGCAAGCTAGAAGCTCACTGATAGGGAATGGAACTATACATGACAGAGCTTGAGTGCTTGGCAATGGTGTTTGCACTAGAGAAGATTCGACACTATCTACTGTCCACGCATTTCAAGTTCTATGTGGATCATGAAGCCATGTCCTTCTTCCTGATGAACAAAGTAGATGTTAAAGGACGAATGATGAGATGGTTGCTCCTATTCCAAGAGTTCGATTTTGAAGTGGTCACTAAGCGTGGCCATTCCCATGTCCTAGCCAATCATCTATCACGGATCCCTCAAACTGTAGAAGAGGAACCGGATGATCCAGACCTTCCTGATACTTCCTTGTTTCTAGTTGAAATTATTACTCCCTGGTATGCAGACATAGCCAACCTCCTAGAAACTCAACGGTATCCTCTTGGCATCTCAAGCCGTGATAAGAAGAAGCTTCTGTTAGAATCAATCCCTTACACTTTGCTAGGTGGTGCATTGTACAAGAGAGGCAAAGATAAAGTGATGTGAAGATGTACTGCAGGGGATGAAATTGGCATAGTATTGAAAGCATGCCATGACGAACCATGTGGTGGACACTTTGCAGGAGAAGCGACAGTGAGGAAGGCTTTGTTAGCAGGATACTGGTGGCCGACCCTCCACAAGGATACACATGACTACTATAAGAGATGTGATGCTTGTCAAAGAATGGGGAAACCCACCAAAACAAGTGCCATGCCACTACAATCCATTCTTTTTCTAAAGCCATTCGAGAAGTGGGGGATTGATTTTGTGGGTCCCATTGATCCACCCACCAGATGGAAGCAGAAGAGATACATCTTAGTATGTACAAATTATGTCACAAAGTGGTGTGAAGCTAAAGCCCTGAAACAGGACGATGGTAATAGCATAGCCCTATTCATATATGAGAATATTATCACTCGTTTTGGCAATCCCCTTGAGCTAGTAAGTAACAGAGGTACTCATTTCCTTAATAAAATCATGGAGGAGCTAATGGAGATTTATAAGATCCACCATTGCAAGTCCACTCCTTACTACCCTAAAGCCAATGGCCAAGTTGAAGTCCCAATCACATCCTTTGCTCGATCCTGACAAGAACAATTGCCGCACATCATTGCGACTGGGACAATTGACTTACAGAGACCCTTTGGACATACATAACCTCCCATAAGGCAGCTACAGGACAGACCTCTTTCCAGCTAGTGTATGGTACAGAAGCCATCTTCCTTGTTGAACTGGAATTGTCATCTTTGGCGAGTGGTAGTTAAAGAACACTTGGGAGATGATGAGTCATTGCAACGCCGCCTCCTGCACTTGGAATGCTTAGATGAGATACAGTGGATGGCCCTACAATGTATGGAAACCACTCAAGCGCGACGCAAGGCCTATCATGACAGTTTCATCAAGCACAAGGATTTCAAAGAAGGTGATCTTGTCCTAGTCTATGATTCAAGATTTGGCAAGTTTCCTAGAAAGCTTTAACAACGGTGCATGGGCCCGTACAAGGTACTTGTTGTCAATCCTAATGGCTCTGTTCAGGTGCAGACCGTTGATGCATCTGATGATCCTTTCCTGATCAATGGCTATCCTCTGAAGAAGTACTTTTCTCCATGGGGATCTTGACAATCACCGTCAACCTACCCTCTCCCTTTTGGGCATCGCACCGTCTTTCTCTTCGTGCTTCTGATAGCCCTTATGATCTTTCTCATGAGGTGGTGTCGTTTTGTTAGCCCCTCACCAATACCTCTCAACCCGACCTTGTTCTCTTCTTGTTTGATCCAACAATGGTGGCAAGGTTGGTCCTGACACATGGTATTTATACCATTCTCTTTCTTAACGGATAAAAAAGGAAAAAACAAAAACAAAACAAACAAAACCTTTATGGGAGAAAAGGAAGAAATTCCCTGTCATAATCGGCCTTGTTCTATGAAAAGGTGGAAATACCCTTGGCCGGGAAGCTGACTATGGAAAAGGTGGTAACACCCCGCAGTTCAGGATAGCTGACTCACGAGCAGCACCTTTCCAGCAAGTAATTTGAATCCACCTCCCTTGGTGTGCTGTCTCTGCAATATCAGTCAGTCTGCCCTTCGTAACAGACGATCTTTCTTACAAATCATTGAAGTACGAGACTTGTTGGTGGTTGCCTCCCTGGGTATGCCTCGTCTTCAAGGTCCTGATGGCAATAAAAACCGACATGATCTTCATCACCAACCCCTTGATTGATGTGAGCTTTCATCCTAACAGGATAGGGACGTGAGTATGGGCTACCTCTGTATCTATCAGTGAGCATGAGACAGAGGGTGGGCTGAGTGACTAGTCTTTCCCTTCAAATTAAATGAGAGGTGAGATGTGTGAATGGAGTGTTGCATGCATGGGTTAGGCCTCTCAATGCACAATGCACAATTTGTTCCTGTGCACTGCACCATAAGGCTCCCTGGCCTTCATTCTTGCACTATATGCTGACACAAAAGGGCAGGATGCATAGTTGCTTCATCAAATGCGCACAAGGCATACAATCTCTGCACAAGTGAAAGTGAGGATTACATTAATGGGTTTTAGGAATGCGTTGTGCTCCTAGATCTTTTAGAGAGTGAGACAGAGGGTGGGCTGAGTGTGATAGATGTTTCTTCAATCAATTATTGAGAGGTGATGATTGAGGGACGTTACGACCATTGGAGTCAGGTACGTTTCTTTTTTCCTCTACACCCACGGGATGGGTCTTTGCCATCGTCATAGGATACGCGACTCTATTCTGAACAATGTACTGCAATGCTCCATGGCCTTCCTCCTTGCACCTATGCCAGATAAGGCGGAATGCACTAATGCACCATCAATTGTGCACCCTGGCATACTCCCCCTACACCACCCCCTTGTCGATTCCTAAATCGGGTGTGAGATCTGGGTTTCTATCAATATTACCTTGAGTGATGTAAGTTATGAGGCGAGTGACTGTTCTGTCATTCCATTTGAGTACCCGTGAGTTGACTGACTCTCCTTCGTCAACGACACCTCCCCCGACGTGCTTTATCAACTAGCTATCTCCTTGGGTGCTGCTGCTTAGTCCTTGCTATGCTAGCTGAACACTGGAGCGAGCCATGGTACCTCCTATGGCCAACTCCAACCCTTCTGTAGCAATAACGGTTCCTTCGACTATACGAAAAACGGGCCAAGTCTTTCTAACCTTATCCTTATGATTGCAAGTGTACGTTATGTTTCAAGTGTGGGGACGCCCGCGTCTAGTTGGTTGACGAGTCCTAGGTTATGTTGTTGCATCTAACCCTGCCCGTTAAGGTCTTAAGTGTGGGGACACGTCCCTGCGCATTTGTTCTGCATATCATCATGGAAATACATCTATCCACATCCAAATGTGGAATTTCATTTTTTATGCTCTGATGGGGTCCCTTCCCCACTCCTCCGTTCTATTTCACCCTGTCATCGGGGCTGTTCCTTGTCTGTTTGCCTTTATCCTTTGTTTTGCAATTTTTTCATGTGAACGCACCCTACATTCATTGAGACTCACATCCAACCTTACAGCCCTATTCATCCCTTCGAACTGCCTATTTTTCCTTTTTACCAACCCCTGTTCCGATTGATGGTTCTTGAGTTATTAATTTTTGAAGCGATTCTCGTAAATTGGACGATTTTCCATGTGAATGCGCCTTTATTGCTTCGAAACTGTGATTCAACATGATCGCCCTAACTATCACATTTCCCTTGATATTTTTTGTTTTTAATCCGTGTCCTTTTGCTGCACGGTTGGTCAGCTATTAATTTTTGCGGCTTTTCAGAACCTTTTCGTGCGTAATTTTTACATTTTTCCCATGTGCACATGCCCTGTTTGCACCGGATGTCCCGTTTAATTTGACAACATGTCTCGCCAGCCTTTCCCTCACTTTATCCTTTTTCCTTGCCCCTCTTCCGACTGTCGGATTTTTAGTTATTCATTTTTCCATGTGCTTTCGGGTGTCTTTTTTGTGTTTTTTGCATGTGAACCCCTCCTCACTTCATCAACAGTAGGTTTTGACATGACCGTCCTATGAATTTCCTTCCTCCAGAAATTTTTCATTTTTACTTTCCTCTATTCTGGTGCACGGATCATTCCATATTAATTTTTGAATCCCTTTTCGAGTACGATTTTTGGGTTTTTCCCATGTGAACGTCTCCTCTCTCGGTCGAAACCGTGTGTTGATGTGATAGATTTGTCAAACACATTATTTGGCGTATATTTTTCCTTCTTTCGGCCTTGCATTCGAGCGAGCGGATTTTTCCATATTAATCATTGTATGAATTTTTGGCGCCGTTTTTTGCATTTTTTTCCATGTGAACACCTTGATTTTGCCCCGAAACCCGTGTTGCATTTTTCTATCATATTTCCCTCGTCTCCCAGCACATTTTTTCTTTTTACAGTTTTTTTATCCGGAGTACGGTTTGGGTTTTATTAAATTTTCTTCCTCTTGACGTGTGGCCGTGTCTCTCGTGTCGTGCATGAATGCGCATGCTTTGGTTTTACGCGCCTTGGAATGCCCCCGTGGCCTCTAGGCCTCACGTGTCACTGTCCCTGCCCTGTCTGATCCTACCGATGAAAATTTTTTTACTCCTGCCCCGCGCATGTGTGCACGACGGAGGTGCGCTTACTTTTTAATGGAAAAACAAAAACAACGCAAAAATAATTTTTAAAAAAACACGAACAAAAAAAAAACACACACACACACCACCACAACAAATAGCAACAACGGAAACCCAAGAAAGCAAGCAAACAAATTTTTTTATAAAAAAAAAGACAAAAAGACAAACACACAAACCCGACACCACCACAAATAATTAAGAACAAAAAAAAACACAAACCACAAACAACACACAATACAACAAATAATAAACAAACATAAATAACAAAAAAACATAATTAAAAAAAGAAAAAAACAAAAAAAAACTACCTTACCTGTTCGATTTAGCTGCCCCCTCCACCTTCGATGTCTCCTTCTCCACCACTCCCTCCTGCGCCACTTCCTTCTCCATCGCGCTCCCTCTTCCCCCTCCCCCTTCGACTTCTCCTTCTCCACCATGCCCTCCTGTGCCACTCCCTTCTCCATCGCGCTCCCTCCCCCGCCCTCCACCTTCGACTTCTCCTTCTCCACCACGCCCTCCTGCGCCACTCCCTTCCCCGTCGTGCTTGCCCCTCCCCCTTTGACTTCTCCTCCACCACACCTCCATTCTCCTCCTTGTCCAGTGCCTTCCCTCCAACCTCTAGCGTCGCCAGCGCGTCTCCTCGCCTCCTCTCCTCCACTATCACCAGCCTCCACCGCCACCTCCTCACCTCCTCCTCCCACCCCGGCCGCCTCCCTCCACACATCCTCGCCTCCTCCTCCGCCGTGCCTCTCACTTCTTCCCTCCTCCCTTCCTCCTCCTCCGCCGCCCGTAGCCTCCTCTTCCTCTTCCTTCCCCTTCCTTCCTTCTCCTAACCATTCTCAAGTTAGTTAACTAACCTCCACTACTTAACTAACCTAGTTAATTTAGTTAACTTAATTCACTTAACTAACTTAATTAACTTAACTAACTTAATTCACTTAACTAACCTAATTAACCTAACTAACCTAAATTACTTACTTAACTTAATTAACTTAGCTAACTTAATTCACTTAGCTTACCTAATTAACTTAGCTCACCTAATTAACTAACCTAACCTAACTTCCTTTGCTTACCTATTGTACTTAGTTAACCTACCAGACTAGCTCACTAATCTAACCCCAGTTTCCCCCGTTCTAGCCCCCTTTCCTACCCCTACCCCACTCTACCCCCACCGTCCACATGCAGTGCGGGTGTCTAGGTATGCCTATGCGTACGGGAGCTACCAGTGGGGTGTTCACGCGCGAGGACGCACGTCTGGTCTTCTCCGTGCAGCAGTGGTGCATGCCGTCCCTGAGCACACACAGCTGTTCACACGCAGCCTGGGTATCTCTTTTGATTTACCACAAACTTGAGAAAAATACCTTTAAAAATACCTAAAAGCACTTAAAGACATTTAAAATTTAATAAAAATTCAATTAGAAAACAAAAAAATTACTAAAAATTCATTCTTGAATTGGGTAAATTTTTTATTGATCTTGCGGATTATAATATAGGGAATTAATTGCAAAAAAATATTTAAAATTCACTAAAAATTGCAAAAATTTCGTTAGAAATCCCTAAAAATCAGAAATAAATTCAAAAAAATCACCAAAAATTCCATCAATGCATTTGAATGCTTTTAAAATTTTATAAAAACATAAATATAAAATATAAACACATCTAAATTACAATTAAAAAATAACAATAATAACAATTTCACCCAAACACTAATCAACATTACCTAAACCAAATGTTTATTTTTTCCACTTAGTGGTTTCTACTTTTTTGTTGGATTCCTTGTATTCGGGACTACTCAGTGTGCCCTCAGTCTCTTGCATACACACCCCTACCAGGTATCTATTTTTTGTGCTTTATTTATTTTGGTCATTTCTTAACCACACTTAATTGTTAAAATAAACTTTATTCACCCACTTTTCCACGCGTGCTCGTGCTAAACACACATTTTTCTAATAACTTAAAATCAAACCGCCGTTCACTTTGCATGCTCTACGTGCGCTTCAGAGGCACTTTAATTTTAAATAAAAATGAACCAACCGTCACAAAAAATACATGCGCTGAAAAAGAAGAGCGCTTCAGACACATTAAATTTTTAATGAATGAATATGTATTTAGAGATATGAGTATGGGGATCGCAATCCAGGTTTCGTTAAAAGCACCGTTTCACATTAATAAATTGTAACTAACAATTGAAAAATGAACCGTCGTTTTCTTATTAAGGTTTACAACCTAATAAAATTTCAACAATTGTTAATAATTTATTCAAATGAACCCTTCATTAAAATCATCCCCTCACTACACTTTTTTCCCTTATCAATAATTACGCTTCGTGGGATGGGCGCGTATAGTCTTTTAAGTTAACATTGTTTATTAAAGTTCTGGTTATGTCTTGATTAGGTTTTTGAGGTATTATGGTTTGATTGTGTGATACGATTATGAGTGCAGTTTGTAGTTTACTTTTTTTTGCCTAATACGGGGTCTTGTGGGTGCCTACTTGTTGCATAGCATGAAGCTTTCGATCGCATATGCGTAGGGGTCATGCTGAATTTTTTCTAGGATGTGGATTGTTTGGGATGGTCAATTGGTTAGTTACGTCTGTGTGTGCTTCTTTTGATCGATTTCTTTTTTATAGCTATTTTGTTGTTTTGCAGGCATTCTTTGTGATTGTCTGTGTTTGTGATGTGCGTATATTCCATCTGAATGGCGCCTCAAGCTCCTCCTCTTGTTCAGTATGTCCCATTGATCAGTAGGGATTATTATTTTCTACTGACTTTTGAGCCTATCACGAAAGCATGCCTTGCAACTTTTGTGGCTGCTTCACTCCCATTGATTCCAGACGATCCAGCCCTATGTGATGAGTTTCTTGCGTCCTACAGTAAGAAATCGGGCTTGGTTTGTGGTACTTCCATGGTTTTGACACCTAGAGGGTTAGGGAAGGATTTGTCTCTTCCCTACAAAGGAGAACCGTTTGTTACAGCCAGACAGTTATTGTCAAATGATGAGATTCTCAAGCTGTTAACAGAAGCAGACCAAAGAGGTCCTTGATGTCAAGAAGGTGATTAACACTTCAGGAGTGTCTTTTTCAATGATTACTGATCCTCTCTAGAAGCTAGTCTGTCAATTTCTCCAAGATAGGTTTATGCCTACCAAAACACCATCCCACTATTTGTCCAAGGAGCTCTTCACAGCTTCGAGGATGGTGTTAAAAGGGGTTTCCATTGACTGGAGTGCTTACCTTCTTATGAAGATGGACCAACATTTTGTCAAAGTAACCAGAGGGAATGTTACCAATTTAACCTGTGGTTCATATTTATCTGCTTTCTTGACATATTCAGGCCTTAAGAAGGGTGTGCTTCCTACTCCTCCATCTGATAAAGTCCCTCCACCTTCAGAGGATTCAGAACTCATTGACATTGAGGATCTTGATTCCCCTCCTGCATTGGTCATTCAACGGAAGCGCTTGAAGTGTGTAGTAGAGAAAATTCCCCCAATCATTCCTTCAGTAAAAGTTCATGCTACCTCTGGAAGTGACCTTCCTGTCTACCTCACATGCAACAACTTATTCAGGGCACATCGAGAGGGTTCTTTGGAAATATCAGTTCCTTCGCTAAACAGTTTAGTGTTAGGGGATACCAGTCCTTTCCTTTGTAACGACATCTAGAGTTCTATTGAACTCTCAGTGAGAGCTTGTATTCAACAGTTATATGCTTCTTTCTATGAAGAATTGATGCAATCCAAAGATTAGTTGCATAAGGCGACCACAGAGTTAGCCTTTGCTAAAGACACTCTTGTCGATCTGTTTAAGTAAAACAGCAGACACAAATGATTGAGACCCAGAGAGAATAAATATCTTCTTTGAAAATTCAGTTAGTAGAGACTCAGTCAGAGGTCACTAGAGTTTCGGAAGAGAAAGAGAAAATGTCCAAAGAAGCTCAAGAGTTTAAGACTCTTTTAGATATGAAACTGTCAACTTTGCAGACTGCTCATAATATATTGGAATCGCAAGCTTTCCAGATTAAGCAGTTGCAAGACCAACTGGTGCAGTCATGATCCATTCCTCCAAGTCCCAATGTTTCTATGATTCCTTCTATATCTCACCAGGACTTGGCAGTTCTCCAGAGACAAGCCACATTATGTCCGTTAATTCAAGATAAAGTGGAAAGATTGTAGTCCAGGATGGATTTATTATGATCTACATTTGAGCAGTTTCAGGGGTATGTTCCTCCTGACCATTCCTTTTTTGTCCACTATCAGTTGTTGCAGAAGTTGGCCTTCTATATTAAGCTCTCAACGATGGATCTCCCTCTTCGAGAGGATGGTTGGAGTGGGGCTTGGTCTTCTGATTTGTTGACAGAAGTTGTCTGTATGGTCTTTGAAGATTCTGTGACAACGGATACCATATTGTTGTCTTATATGTATCTACAAGGTGATCTATTAATTTTAGATGATGTAGATTTGGCTTGGTATGTGGGGGATGTGGTCTTACAAGCTGCCTTATATGTCAACCATTTGGAGCTGAGGATAGATGACATGTTCCAGTGCTATTCTTCTAAAGTGGCTACTTGCCCTGACACTTCATGGCATTCAATGATTGATTCTGTAGTCCTGAACTAGCGCCAGAATACAGCTTCTACTTATGTGCAGAGCACTAACCAACTAAGGGTGGATCTCTTAGCTTGTCTTTCCAAGAACCATCCATTTGATTCATCCTTCTTTGATGCCTACCATCGATGATCTGTTTTAGGTCCCTCTGTTCCTAGCTTATTGTACTACCAACAAATGGCCCATCGCTATGATGCTTATTTTTCCCTTTATCAATCTAACTCAGCAGTTATCTTACCTCTCGTTTTCCAACCTCAAGGTTTTCCTCAAATTCCAATCTTTACCTATTGTTCTTTCATTGAAGATTGAGTCTTTTCCCCTTCTCCGCCATGTCCTTCTCCATCTATCCATATACCTTATACTTTTCTTGCTTATCAATTGACACCTTTCCTGACTGATTTGCTTAAATTTTTAGCCACTCCTTCTTTAGCTTATTCCTCATTTTATGGTTTTGCCTACCCATCTCTTCACTTATAATTCCACTTCCATCTTCTGTCACTTCTATTTCTCAACCCCCTCAGTTGGTTAGTGGGTACAAAGGATTTGATCAACAGATTCCGAGAAGAAGAGGATGGAGCTCAACTGATTCTCTCACGGGACCACAGATTAATTGGCCCTTAATTCTAGGGGACTGGACAACTGCTATTCAAGCATACCAAAATTACCTCCATTTTTCTCAACAATATTCACAATCTCTAGATCCTTCAGTGAGATTGACAGCCCATTTTTCTTGGTATCTAGCATATATGCATAGTCATTCCCATCACGATCAAAAGGCCATTCCAAAGCTTTGTATGAATGTCAATGTGAACATTGATTCTCAACAGTTGGATGTCCTATATTTTCATGCCCTTTGTCTACCTAGTAGATACCTTGTTTTGCTAGAACGAATGTGCTGCCTTCAATTCTTTTAGAATCCTCCAAAATCCTTTGTAGATGAGTCTTTATCCCTGGATAGCTTTCAAAATCATCAAGCCTTCAAGAGGGATCATTTTCATTGATACCCCTTGATGTATCTTTGGTTCTTCTTAATGAGACATCTTTTGGAGGTGCCATTCAGATGGTTGTGTTTATGTATGTGTTGTAATAATTTGTATGTGATGAGTTCGTGCTGGTTGAATAATTTGTTCAAGAGCTCTCTTTTCAACTATTGATGGTGATGGTGGATAGCAAGCCTACGATGGAAAGCTGAAGAATCTTTTACATCCTTTATAAATTTGTTATGACTTTTTATTGTTTATCAGATGTGTGAATGAATAATGAAGTTTTCCTTAGTAGTATTCTTTTCTAGAGATACATGTGATAAGTTGGTGTCGTGGTGGAGTGATTGTTGAAGATACTAAAGAAGATTAAATTGAGCTCTTTAGTGAACTTATATTCTTCTTTTCCCTAGGCTGCGAGGACCTTTCCTTTCTAAGTATGGGGATATATTGAGAGTGGAAAAAGACTGAATTTTTGACTGATTTTTGTTGTTTTTGAGGTCTGAATGATTGATTTTTGATGGATTTAGAGTGATGTATGGTTGTTAATGAAAGTGTTTGAGAGTGTTTTGGATGGTATTGATTATGTTTTGGAAGTTCATGATGATTTTTAGTGGAAATATGAAGCTTTGTGTGATGTTCTGATAGGTTTTGTTGAGGTTCTGATACCTTTTGTACAGCTTCTGTTTTGTTCTAATTTTCTTCTATATGAAGCATGGATTGATGATTGATGGATTTTGAAATATTTTGAAAGCTTATTGAATATTTTTTGATAGTTTGGAATGGTTTTAGTATGAGTTATGAGGATTTGATGTTCTCTGATAACCTTTTGATGACCCTCTATAGACCTTCTGTGTAGAGCCTCTGAATCTACTCTGTTCCTATTATGTTATGTTCTGTAGATCTTCTGTAAGTGTTTTGTAGAATGTATGTGTGACTTTGAAAAGTTTTTCCAACTTTTGGAAAGGATGAATCAAAGTTTAAAAGAGCTAAAACAAATGGAAGAAGCAGCTGCTGAAGACTTAAGAGAAGACTGGAGTGACAGTGATAGTAGTGAGCTATGAAGAGACACTATAGTGGCTCTGGTGCCTCTTCACATCAGACATACCTCTTAGGAGGTGCATCCACGACCTAAGAAGGATTATGGAGAGTCATTATGGAGTATTTTAGTGAGGAGATGATGTACTATTGAGAGAGAGAGAGAGAGAGAGCCAGAGATAGCTAATTCTATCAAAACAGTGTATCTTTCTATGGGAGATTGAGAGAGAAAACTATGAAGACATTGAAGATGAATACTATGTGATTGATTTCCATTCAAAAATCGTGTATTCTTTTATGTTGCTTGTTCAATTGAAGGATTCTGTGAAGGTGTTGAGCATTATGATTGATTCTATTAAATCTATGGGAGATATCTCTACTATGATGCTGCGTGAAGAATTGTTGTTTTCTTTGTTTTGGTCATCAAAAGAATGAAATAAAAGCTTTTTGATGTTACAAGATAGATTTTCTTGCACTAGAATCTACTTTTCCTTGGTGTTCCGCTTGGGGCTCCAGGTAGATACACCAAATATACAGGGGTCTCCTGGATATGCCCAGGAGCGTGGTCGCAAGTGGGAGAGGACCCATCTTAGGCATACCCCAGAGGGGTATGCCTACCTTGTAGATGATAGGTCAAGAGCCATCATCATGAATGATGAGGGGAGGAGGGTGATGGCTCGCATGAGAGAGTTGTGCCAACAAGTTTTTTGGCACAATGTCTTGGATCATTGAAAGAACATACCGGAGGGGAGCAAGGACTATATAGTAGCATCCTTGCATGAGGAGTTTCCGGTACCAGCCATAACAGATAGGTTTTATATGGGCTAGATGATGGAGTGCATGCATGCATATATGTCACACAGACGATCGGACGCATGCAAAGCACTCAAGAGTGGGGCTTCAAAGCCCGAGTGGCTAGACGTGGATGACTGGCGCCAACTTAGGGAGGAGCTACAGATTCTCCAGGACGTTGGAGACAGCAGCGCCAGGCGACGAGGGCACGACTAGAGGCCGGAGTGGTCCATCATCTTGGAAGTGGTGGCCACAGGACATATATAGAGAACTTTGTAAGTTTTTCTTTTGTTTTGCTTGCTTATATTTTTGTAATATCCTTTGTACTGATAATCGTGCTTCTAATAGTTAAATTTTGTTTTCTTTGTAGTACTCCATTACAAATCACGATCCCACCGGCCTTCAGACTCGATATGGAGAGAGGCACGGTCTTATTACATTGATTGACCGATTGTATGGATGCGGCGGCCCTGTAAGTCACTCATATTTCTTGTCCGTAGTTACTATGTTTAATTAGAACGCATTATTGTATGGTGGACTAATGTGTAGTTGTTTCTTTTTTTGGAGAGTCCATTCGATGCTCCTTTGTGACAGGACCAGGTTTCGGATAACAAGGATCTATAGCTCGCCATTGGATCCCTGGAGCTCACATACTCTTCTTTTTTGGTCACGTGATCTGTATAGACATTTTCTATGCAGTAGTAGTATCTTGCCATGATTGTACTGGTCACTTTCATTATGCGATCGTATATTTATTTCATATATCAGTGTTATGATTTAAGTACACTTTACCTTTATTTACACAAGCATTGTACACATTACTGGAACTATTTTGTATGGCCCAAATAAAGCACATAGTAATATATGTGGTAGGGCAGCTTGCTACCTTGCCACAAATTTTTTTTTCCCTGTTACCATCGCTATTAACATTGCAAATTTACTGTATGTGTCTCTATTAGCATCGCAAAATGTGTCGCGATGCTAATACCAATGCAAATAGCGACTTTAATAAGGATACTTTTTGCGACGACGGGAAAATTTTCTTTATGAACATTTTTGTCGCTTTTAACGTCGGTATTAGGCCTATATCTTGTAGTGCAACTTGATGCACAATGTGAGTTTCTCATTAACATAGTCCTGGATAAGGCTATGGTGCATAGATCGGATGCTGTATGCTCGCGTAGTGAGTGCCAGAAGGTCCCCAAGAACAAAAGAACTCTACTTTTTTCACAAAACTCAATGTAGAAAGCATGCACGACATGAACAAGAGACCAATTGGGTGCAATCTCCCCCCATGCCTTGTGTGAGCGCTCCACAAAGCATGTATTTTATGTATTAATCATCTTCAAGCTCAAATAATAGCCCAAATTACAAAATAGCACGCTTTTGGCTTTTGAGTTTGCTTTAGCACAAAATAGGAATAAAGCTAATGGGCAGGCGCCCAAAGAGTCAGGCATACCCAATACAATATCCAAATATAAATATCATAATCGTGCGTCCATGCGCATACAAAATAATAAATAAATATCAAACACCTTAATAAATAGGCGCGACAAAATATAGGCGCCATGCCTAAGGTATGCGCCCATCAAAATATAAGTGATAACCCGAATACACGCTATCATCCAATGCTTTCCTCTGCCACTGCTGCTATCTCTACACATCAACTGAAGCATTCACAATCGTTAGTAAAATAATATAGTTAAACCAACAAAAGTAAATACCTAGCAGTCTTCAGCTATATAAATAAATCAGCTGGTTAGAAAACAATCCTAACCTTAATTTATCACGAGTGCACCCTCTAAACTCATAAACATTTATTAATTTAATATGTATTTTGCGGAATCACCCGCTATGGAATCACCCATGTACACACTAAATTAATGAAACGCTCGAAAAGGATAGGCGTCCCCATCAACTTCTCGCACAAAGAATCCACTTTGTGTATGAGCCCCGGTCAACAAAGTTTACGGAATCCACCGTAAAACCTCACGAAATCCACCGTGGCACGGAATCCACCGTGAAATGTGCCTCCTGGCATCAGGCTAACAATACTTTCAGCATCAAAAACATAGTCCTTGATAAGGCTAATAACACTTTCAGCATCATTAACAAAATGGAATCAAGAGGAATAAACTAGGTAGGTGAATGTAGCTACATCATACAATAGTTGCTAAACATTAAGATTGTGTTGCATTAAAGTGTGTGCAACTACAATTTCTCATAATCACTACCACTGTCAAATTTTGTTTTGGTAGTAGATCTAGTGAACAATCTAGAAACAATTGCTAGGTCGAGAGTAAGAAAATTGATAACAGCCCTTTAAGTGAGTGCAAATGTAAGTATCATTTACTAATGGGCCATAATTGTGATTAAGATAAGGTCATTAGGAAAAAAAGAAAGGAAAAACTAAAAAGTTTGGCTCGTAAATAGAATACAATAAAAAGGATTCTAAATATTCAAAAAGCTTCATCTTTTCTCTTCAAGAAAATGAGTTTGATAATTTTTGACACAATCTCCTCAAAACAATGAGAAAAAATATAAAGAACAAACTCCCATTGACTACACATGTAAAAATGGTACTGATTTTCTATTTTACACTAACAACAATATAGTAAATATAATGTTTATAAATTTTTTACTAATATGAATACCAAAAATCACTAGCATACTAATATTGTTGTTAATATAATATTATTCATGTACACATGGTGTAATATCCCCATTACTTAGTTTATTTTAATAAACAATGTGCGTATACATTCTAAAAATTGATTTATGTTGAAAACAAAATGGTAAAGATTGCACATTTTTAAAACTAGCTCTAACTATGAAGATAATTGATGAGGTATTATATGCTAGTTCATGGAAGGAAGGCTTGGGAAACCCTCCCAAGATAAGATTATTAAAACTATGTTTGTAGTATAGAACAACAAAAAGAACTGGCCTAATGGATAGCCACTTGGCAGTTAGGTGCACTTGGGTGACGACATTGCTGGGATGGGTAACTTCCCAAGAAGCTTTTCCTACAAGCTAGTGGGAGCTTCTCGTGCGCAGCCAATGGCGAAGCCTTCGTAGCTCTTGCCAAGTATGCCAAGGTCTATGCCTTGGTCACCTCCTTGGTCATATAAGCCTTTTGAGTGACACCCGTCTGATGACGTGATGTGCAGTGCTTGCCATATATTCGTAAATTTTTATCCTTATCTCCATGCTACAGAAACAAAGCCCCTTCTCTGACATCATCGATGATGTCATAAAAAATGCTGAAGCAAATGTTCTTTCTTTTACCCCCTCCCCCCCCCCTCCCCCCTTCTGACTACTATATCAACAACCCATGTAGAAGTCTCTCTTCTTTTGATACAATAATACTCTATTGCAACTCAGCCGAGCCTCTCTCTCTCTCCATACCTACAATGCACAAGCGTTGCTCAAATCCATCAAGCTTCTTCCATGGCTCCCAATAGATTGACATCGAGATGTTGAGTGAGGTCATGCTCAAAGAGCTTGCCAATGTGAGGAAGTAGTCATTGTTGAAGCACAACCAAATATTCCACAACAAAAACCGAGGTTGCGATCATAACTCGTAATCATGATGGATGGCTGAACGGAGATAATCAAGTTTAGTACATAAGAAAATGATTACTTTTAAGCTATTAACTCTACAATTTTCTAAATTTTTGACTTTATGTTATTGCTTATTTGCATCTTACGATAAAATGATGGATAAGTTAGTAATATTAGAAAAGCCCATAGGGTAAGTCTATTACATAGATTGTGTTTAGTTAAAACGTATTTAAACTTACAAAAGCATGTTGGTATTATCAATTTCTTTTTAGGAAAGAACACGAGAATTGATTAGGGGGATAGATTCTTTGCATCGTATACATTGAGAAGTGTGGTAAAAATGTTTTATGGTTATGTCTGCTTTTGGATTTGTGAATGATGAATTATATCTCTTATGATTCCGTGCATGTAATAGCCGCACGAGTTGTGGATTGTGGTGGCTTGTGACATTGGGGTCCCCAACCCAATGCTCGCTAACACTCTACGAAGTATGAAAAAACTCACATGCAAGTGGGGGTCCTATGCTCCTGAGGGAGTAGGTGTTTTTGATTTTTGATCATTCGAGCACCTGAGAGGGCAAAGGGCCTAGTCACAAGTGCCCCTGCTATGTAGAATGGCTCTTGAGGCTCATGGAAGCTTAGAGGGGCTCTGAGCCAGTAAAGTCCTTGTTGACCCGCAGAGGGAATGAGATCACAAACATCCCAATCTTATGAAATTGGAAGGTCATATCCTAGGCTCGATAAAGTCTTTTTGCGAAAAGATGATTTTATATCACTCTGCGGAGTGACGGTTCTACTTATTATTATCAAATAAAGTATTTGATTTTTGAATTATTTGTTATGTGCTAAAGATTGAGTTTAACAAACCCAGTTTAACTGAGTAATAAAAGGAAATTTTTTAAAAAAATGTCCAAATAGCATGGTGGTATGCTTTGCTAATTAGGAAACTAAATCAAACCCAATCGAGAAAAGTTGAAGGCTTCAATCATGACGATCAAATGTTTATGGCTGGGTGGACCCGATAAGTCGGGTAACTTTCCAACACTAGATACAGCTAATTAAATCGTGACCCTCCCAATATTGATAGGATTATTTACCAAGTTTAATACTGTTTTAGAGGGTCGAAGCTGAGATTTTACCTTTTGGGTAGGGGAATCGAGTTACACTCTCCTCCACCATCTCTCACTCTCTTTGAACCAAGTGCGGTGTTAACCTCACTCTTGCCTTTGATTGATTACAAAGTGGTCTTTCTTAGGTGGGCGTTAGATTGTTGTTTGGGGTGACTTGTCTATGCTTCTACTGTGAAGTAGAACTCAGATTTCCATGTTTAACTAAGTCCTAGGTTTCCCATGGGAAGATTGGATGGTGATGTCCATGGATATGAATTTCAGTCGACTACTAAGAGGACTCCTCCGGGTTTGTTGAAGGAGACCTTGACTTCTTACATATATCATACATAGTTATTAATGTGTCTAATATTACAACTTCAATGATCAACATGATAACTTTATTATTATATAATATTTACCATGATTACCTTTATTATGCTATATTAATATAATAAGTTCATTATAGTATGCTATTATAAATATATTACAAAATGTTAACACCTTTTATATGATTTGTTATTGTTAGATACTATATTTATAATATTTTCATCAATATTGATAATATAACATAATATTTCATTGACTATGTTTTTATGATTATTGTCATAATACGTTCTTGAAGTGTTAATATTAAAAGCATTATATTAACTTAGTTTATTGATGAATATGTGTGTCTATGATATTATCATATTTATAGTACAAAACATAATTTTAATTTATAAAATATATTACATTATTAGTTAAAGATACATAATAACATAAATGCATTATTATATTCTTTTCATAATACTACGATTATGTATTAACGTTCATATGTTATTATAATGACTATGTTATCATAATATTGATTACACGATTATTACCATTGATACCTATGTCTATTATTGATATCAATAACTTATTCCTAATATGAATAATAGAATTCAGGTTTCTTTTATTTCTTATGGATGTTACATATTATGCAGAGCTTTTGGTTACCTGAAGAAGGGCTCTCGTGGGGGCGTCATCGTCCTAATGATACACGATGCCTATCTGAATTTTAATTACCAACAATATTTTTACCCTGAAAGGGTACCGAGCGCACTCCCAAGATGTCCCAGTTCATCTATTTGTGTTGGCATGGGTAGAATAGATTGAACAGATTGAATTATCGTCTTAAGCTAGTTCATGACTTTATACACGAAACGTTCTCTCTAGCTTGAACTCCGATTCCCGAATACTACAACCTCCCAAACGAATATTCAAAGCGTAGAGTTTCTTATGGGATAGCATATTTTTACGAGCGTCTTGAATCTTCTTTTATGTTATAAAGTACCAATATTCCGATACTTTTAAGTGCTTTTGCTTTTTGCGTTAGTGGAAGAGTCAGTTTCTCTCACGTATTTGGCGGGGGGGGGCGCTTATGAGAGAGAGAGAGAGAGAGAGAGAGAGAGAGAGAGATGGACCCCGGCGATACGTTTGCATGGCTGTTGTTAACAATTAGCGCAGCTCTACTGATGCTGAGCATCCGCCAAGTGCGCAGAGATCGTTCGAGGCACTTGGAGATGCCATTGGAAGAAGGCTCACAGGATGCACTTCCTGCAACAGCTTCTCGTAATCGATATATATCTTCCATGCAAGTACAAGCCTCGAGAGTTTTCGTAGTGAACATAGCAGCCATGGAAGCTGTGCTGCCGTCAACACCTTTTTCATCGGCAGCCGATATCAGTATTCCATCATCCGTAGCCGTCGACGATCAAAGGAGTCTGAATACAGCCCGCCGCAATAAGCTTTTCGTCGACACAGTCTGCGCTATTTGTCTGAGCGCCTTCCAGAAAGGCGAGCCAGTTAGGGTTCTGCCGAGCTGCACACATGTCTTTCATAGCTCCTGCATCGATGTTTGGATCCGCGTATCGTCTGAGGATATCGACCTAGAGGAGCCTGCGCGTCCCTCCACTTGTCCGACATGTAGGACGCCTCTCAACCTTGATCGTATCCTCGTGCCGCGCTTCCGCGACCACCTGGTTGTCGCGGACTACGTGAGATCATCCATCTCCTAATCATATTTAACCTCGTACCTGGGATGTTGTGACGAAGGATGGAAATAGCAAACAAAAGTTACAATATATGCCAAGTCGAGTTGTCGGAAAACAGCGCAATTACGGTAATTATGGGGCGTGAAGGAAGAAAGGACCACATGACCGGTGATCGCCTAACTGAGATTTCCCAACAGCGTAACGCTCTCAAAGCAAAAAAGCTCAAGTATTGCCTCCTTAAACATCGTAATTCGCTCGTGACTTTTAGAATGGAAGCTTTATGGAAGATGATTCTTCCCAGTCGATGTATTATGCATTGTGATCATTTACAAAGGTTGTTGCTTATTGTTCTTTTTACTTCGACAAAAAACTGTACGTTTCAAATCTATGTGATGATTTTGATCGAAATAGGATACCTATATCTGCATGTAAAAGCTATTGCTAAGGTTTACATCCGTCAACAAAATCAAAGTAGATATATGGAAGCCAAATGCGGCATTATAGGCATGTTAAATAGGTGTATAAAATCGTGCAACTATTGAGCAATTGAATACTTATATTATAAATTTGCCTTTAAATCCATAACGAAACTCACTTTCTCGAATGAACATAAAACGTTTTGTTAAGTGTGGCTCGATTTTAAAAAGTGATCGCATTATTTTCACCTTTATAGCCATATTGAAAAAGAAGATGTAAGATAAACAGAAAGGATTACACATAAGCACATAGAGTCATATATGTGTACACATTCACAAAGAAAGAGAGAGAGAGAGAGAGAGAGAGAGAGTTACTTCAAGGTCATGAAGGTATGGAGTTTCTTATTTTCTTTACTATATATTTATATTCTTTTTTGTCTTTCAATTGTGGAAATGGCTTCTTTGCCACAAGGGCTAGTGATAATTTGTATAGGGCGAACACAACTATTATTATAAATATAAGTCTGCTATGTTATAGTGAGCACGAGGTTTATAGTGACTGTAAACCCTCCTGGTTTTGTGGGTTTTCCCATGGTATTGAACAATATATATTAGAACACTAGTTTTCGCGTGCTATTAGATGCATTGAGTCTCCAATTTCTAAGAAATCTTTCTAATTTATAGAGGAATTTAAATATACTAAGTATTTCAAATCATATCCTTCTTCATTTGTCTATTTATAAATATCTTATGGATTTAGGGAATAGGATTTCTATTCTTGGAATAGAGGTAGAAGGAAGGAAAGAGCCTTCTCCTATACTCTTTGAAAACTCAAAGGTATGGCTATTTGTGCTTAATTTTAGTGTTTGGTTTAATTTTCTTCTACATCTATGTTACAATAATCATAATTTACGCACATATGTGTATATATACACAAAGATCTTGTAGATAATATCAAGTGGAAGATTTTTTAAAAGCATTAAGAGTCCTGGCCAAAAGAAATTCAAAACAAGAAAGAAGAGAAGAGTTAGAATCTCCATACAGATACCCAATAGCACAATATGTGGGATGAGAGGCACACTAACAAGCTTCTGTTAATTCAAATAGCAACTCATTGAAAGTTAGTGGATTGTGTTTTTCTTCATAACCTACAGTGGTGAGACTCTTAGAAGTTATTATTATCACAATGATGGCACAATGTCTATCCTAACATGGATGGTGCACAGATTAGACGCTATGTGCGCACGTAGTGAGCGTCAAAAGGTCCCCAAGAACAAAAGAACTCTACTTTTTGCACAAAAAACAATGAAGAAGCTTGCACGACATGAGGCAAGAGACAAATTGGGTGCAATCTCCCCCCATGCCTTGTGTGAGCGCTCCACAAAGCATGTATTTTATATATTATTAATCTTCAAGCTCAAAATGAATACAGGCTATCCTCCAATGCTTCCCAATGCCACCGCTGCTTGCTCTACACATCAACTGAAGCATTCACAATTGTTAGAAAAATAATACAATTAAACCGACAAAAGTGAATACCTAGCAGATGTAATCTTCGTTTTTCAATTCGTAACCAAACATAATCATTTGTGGTTTTTAAATTGTGTAGGCACGCAAAAGATCTAAAATAGTACTATTAGTAGCTTTTGTTTGACCATTTGTTTCAGGATGAAATGCAAATGAAAAATCAATCTTTGTTCCTAAGTTAGCAAACAAAGTAATCCAAAAATTATTGCAGAATCTAGAATCACGATCAGAAATAATGACTTTTGGTAAACCATGGTTAGTGAAAACAATTTTCAAAAACAATTGAGCAGCTTGGGATGCAGTTAAAGTTTTCTTGCATGGAATAAAATATGCTTGTTTGCCGAACCTGTCTACAACAGTCCAAATCATATCATGATTAGCTTTAGTGTTAGGTAGACCAGTGATAAAATCCATTGAAATCTGTTCCCATGGTCGTGATGGAATGGATAATGGCATTAGTAAACCATATTGTTTACCATGGTGTCTTGTAACTCGTTGACAAATCAGGCATTCAGATACAAAATTAGATACATCAGTGTCCATGTGTGGCCAATAAAAATCTTCAATCAATGTATGCAAAGTAGATATAATTCCTCTATGACCTTGATATGGGGGACAATGAATTTCATGCAAAACAAATGATCGAAATGGAATAGTCACACATAATCTTTTTTCATAAAACATAAATCCATTAGTGTAAGACAGTGAATCAATAGGAATCCAATTATTTGCAACTAGTTTATTCCAATCAGCTTGAAAAGTAGGATCTTGGTGATAAGTATCTTTCATAGGGATAAGGGAATCAAATGATATCACAGAAATATTTTGAATTGTCGGTCTTCTACTCAAAGCATCAGCAACAACATTCTCTTTTCCAGGTTGATATTGTATAAGGGGATGAAAACTTTGAATAAAAGCGGCCCATTTAATGTGTCGGTCAGATATTTGTGGTTGACTAAGAAGATGTCTAATGCTTTGTTAGTCAGTTTTGATCATGAATTCAGATCCCATTAAATAACATTTCCATTGACGTAAGGCTTGTACTATGGCTAGCAATTCCTTGTCATAGGTAGAATATTTAAGTTCAGATGGTTTGAGTTTACAGCTAGAGTAAGCTATGGGATGAGAATCTTGCATAAGGATTGCTCCTATCCCAGATCCACTAGCATTAGTAACTACTAAGAAGAATGGTCTATTGAAGTCAGGTAATTGTAATACAGGAGCATGAGTTAAAGCATGTTTCAGCAAATCAAAGGACTTTTGTTGATTATCAGACCAGTTATACACGATACCCTTCTTTAAGAGTTTTGTCAAAGGTAATGCAAGTAATGAGAAATTCCTCACAATTTTTTTGTAAAATCTAGCAAGACCTAGAAAAGAACGTAATTCATGCACATTTTTGGGTATCGAACAATTTAAAATTTCTTCTATCTTTTTAGGGTCGACTTTAATACCTTCTCATGAAATAATATGTCCTAGATATTCATTTTTTGTTTGAAAGAATTCACTCTTTTCTGGATTAGCATATAATTGATTGTCTTTTAGTAACTTAAAAACTAAAGACAAATGTTCATAATGCTCATTCTCATTTTTACTGAAAACTAATATGTCATCAAAGAAAACAATGACACGATGCTGATGTTTCAAAAATATGCGATTCATCATACGACTAAATATAGCTGGTGCATTAGTTAAACCGAAAGGCATAACCAGAAATTCATAGTGTCCAAATTGTGTTCTAAATGCCGTTTTGAATATATCAGATTTGTCCAATCTTACTTGATGATATCTAGATTTAAGATCTATCTCACTGAATATGGCAGATCCTTGTAGCTTATCCATAAGATCATCTACCCTAGGAATCGGGTATCTATTCTTAACAGTAATTTTATTTAGGACACGATAATCAATGCACATGCGATAAGTATTATTTTTCTTTTTCACTAATAAGACAGGTGCACCAAATAGAGAACTAATAGGTCTAATTAATCCTCTATTAAGCAATTCTTTTATTTGGTTTTGAATTTCTTTCTGTTCAATTTGGTTATGTCTATATGGTGCTTTACATGGTGGTTGTGTTCCAGGAATTAAATCTATCTTATGATCTTCAAGACGTGAAGGTGGTAATCGAAGTGGTAAATCAACAGCAAAACAATCTTGAAATTGGGCAAGAAATTGTGTATGCCTAGGATACATCTATTTTTCTTTAGCTTGAATTTCATTCACCCATATTAAATAGGATTTGCTACTTTTACGTAATGCACGTTTAGCCTGAGTATGAGTAAACAATGGAAAATTATTGGAAGCGTGCATACCATGCAGTGTGATTTGTTTTCCTTGAAAATAAATTTTAATTGAATGCATAGAATAATCTATATCAGGATTGTATTGATGACGCCAAGGCATTCCTAAGATAATGTCACTAGACTGCAAAGGTACAACTAAGAAATTTCTTCGTTCAGTATAATCACCAATTTTAATTTCTAAATTATGCACCTCTTGTGTTCCATTATATCTTGTACCTAGGAATGCAGCCTTGATGCGATAATGTGTAGAAACAGTATGTAAATTCAATTCTTTGACCAATTTTGCAGAAATAAAGTCATGTGTGCTCCCATCATCATGTAAAATAGTCTTTTCTTTATCATGCACAAAACATTTCATTGTTAATAAGGAATGGGGAGTTGGCATACTTGGCAAAGTATCAGAAGTAGTACCAATGTCATCATCATCTTCCGTAAAGTCCGGCATCTCTTCACGTTCTTCATCTTCTATTGCTCCCAGATAATTGATATGAACAGATGGCTTTTTGGTTTGACAATTGGCTGCTAGATGTCGAGGTTCATGACATTTGTAACAAACTATGGGTTTTGCTATGGTTATATTATTGATAATGGCAAGAAGTTTAGGAATGTTGGGATTTGACTGAAGAGATGGCTTAGGGTTTGGATTTGTGTTTGATGGCAAGGTAGGTGGTCGCGTCCAACATTTACGGAATGAAGATGGAAGAAAACGACTTTGATTGAATCTTCAAAAATTTGAATTAAATTGTTTGGAACCAAAGTTACCATTAGTTGCAAATTGTTGTGGTCACTTGTCTCGTCCGCGAATTTTGTCTTCGGTGTCATGGGCCAAGGAAATTGCATCTTCAAGGGTTGTTGGCTTGAACATATTGACCTCCGCATAGAAATGTCCAAGTAGGCCTGACATAAACTTGCGTTTGTGAGTTGCTTTAAGTACATCTTCGAGCATTCGTAGTTGCAATAGAGCATTCCAGAAATGTAGTATATTGTGAAATATGTTCGCGATCCCTTTGTTGTAGAAGATCCCATTGCTTGATTGCTTTTTTGTGGAATTGGAAAGGAAGGAAATTCTGCAAAAATTTCTTTTGGAAAGTCTCCCAAGTAGTGGGACAATCAACACTTTTGTGGACCACAGTCCACCATAAGCATGCTTGGTCAACTAAATGGTTAGTGACACATTGAATTTTGTCTTTCTCAGCATATGTTTCTTCATGGAAATAATCATCAAATTGACTAATAAAAGCAAGAACAGTCTTTCCATTGCGTGATCCATTGAAAGTACAAAATTTAAAGTTTCTTTTACTTATCTTTGTTTCTTTCCGAATAGATTGGGCTTCAAGTGTTGCATCGATGGTATATCGTATAAGATCTTCAGGTTGCAATCCATCTTGGTCAGTGGTAGATCATTGCAGATTGGCCAATTGAGCTTGTAAAGCTTGTCGTGCTCTGATACCACTGGTGCACAGATCGGACATCGTATGCGCGCGTAATGAGCGTCAGAAGGTCCCCAAGAACAAAAGAACTCTACTTTTTGCACAAAAAACAATGAAGAAGCTTGCATGACATGAAGCAAGAGACAAATTGGGTGCAATATCCCCCCATGCCTTGTGTGATCGCTCCACAAAGCATGCATTTTATATATTATTCATCTTCAAGCTCAAAAAATAGCCCAATTTACAATTAGCACGCTTTAGCTTTTGTGCTTTCTTTTGTGCTACTAAAGAATTAAAGCTATTGGGCACCAAGAATTTAGGCGGTACCCAAATACAATGTCCAATACAAATATTTAAATCGTGCACCCATGCACATACAAAAGTAATAAATAAATATCAAGCACTTTGATAAATAAGCACATAAAAATCTGGACACCATGCCTAAGATACACACCCATCAAAAATTGATGATAATTTGAATACACGCTATCCTCCAATGCTTCCCAATGCCACCGTTGCTTGCTCTACACATCAACTGAAGCATTCACAATTGTTAGAAAAATAATACAATTAAACCAATAAAAGTGAATACCTAGCAGTCTTCAGCTACATCAATAAATTGGTTAGAAATCAATCCTAACGTTAATTTATTACGAGTGCGCACTCTAAACTCATAAACGTTTATTAATTTAAATATGTATTTTGTGAAATCACCCGCTATGGAATCACCCACTTACACATTAAATTAACAAAATGCCCGAAAGGGATAGGCGTCCCCATCGACTTTTCGCACAAAGAATCCACCTTGTGTATGAGCCCCGGTAATAAAATTTTACGGAATCCACTGCAAAACCTCATGAAATCCACTGTGGAATATGCCTCTTGGCATCAATGGATGAATTTTAAAATGAAGGACCAATTTCCTCCCCCTCTGCAATGGTATGAAAAGCTCTCGCCTCTTGATAGCAATGTTATTTCTTTAAGATTTATGGATCTTAAAGTTGAGAATTCCATTTGTTTTCATAAGGTTGCAAAGTTACCTAGAGTTGTGAAGCAATATGTATGCAAAAAAGAGAGGAAGTTAAGAAATGTAGGTTTATTCTTTGATATTAATACATTGCTACTATTTCTCAATTTAATTTAAATTGGTCACAACTCATTTGAATGCTTATGGAATGGGGGGCAGGGGAGAGATTCACTAAGAAAGAGAGATACATTGTGGGATTCCTCTTTCCCCACAAAGGAGCTTGATTTTTTTTCATTATTTTATTATTTGAGATATACATATGCATACAAATACGCATGAACTACATATATATGTGTATATGTATATGCCTATGTATTGGCTACACATATATCTATATGTAGCCTATATGCGAAATTGTGCATAGCCTATAAGTATTCATCTCCCCACGTATAGTCTATAGCTTTATGTGCACATTTCTGTAGCCCATAAATATGAATGTACCTAGGATATGCATGAGGTTGTGCATAGCTTCATCGGAAGATTTAGTCATGGATATATGCATATCATGTGGATTCAAAAGAAATAAAAATAACATTTGTATATATATTTATACATATAGAATGGTATAATATAAAGAGGCTATTTAGATATTGAAAAAAAATGTGATTTATTCATGAGAAATTCACCCATAGACAATACACATAAGCCAAAATGTATAAATCCCTCTAAATATCCTTTACGATCCTTTAGAAGCACTTTAACCTTGTAATTACAATTATTATAACACCAACACATGTTACAGATATAGCCTCAAATCCAAGAAAAACTCTATCTTTGTTCTCTACTGAAGGTAAAGATCAAGAATCAAGTGGTAGAACTCAAGAGAAGGCCTGTTTGCACATCAAATCTCAATTTCTAGCTTGTTGCATTGTTCTTGATTGTTATTCATAGTCTAAAATAGTCCACATGAAGAGTATAAACCCATCAAAACTCCTCTTTGATGATCAAGGAAGTCTCCCCTCATGTTTATAACCAATAATGAAGTAAGAGATTACCTCAAAGACTTTTTAAGAGATGAAGATCTTCAAGCACCCCTTGATGCCTTCTCTTTCCCTAAATTTCCCTATTCCAAAATAGTCCCCATACTCTCCTCTCTCTTCTCCAATGCATGAGCATCTAGTCCACTTACTTTCTTTGGCTCCTTTTTTCCAACCTTTCCCTTGTGTTCTCTCCTAGTTAGCATACTATCATCTTCATCTTTGTCACCATGTTTGATAACATCCACCCAATTAGTCTTGTTGACACCCCTAAATCTACACTAAATGGTCTTCTCGATCTCATGCTTCATTCATTCTGTAGAGAAATCATGAACTCTTCCACAAGATAGAGCATAACACACTTTCATAATCTATGTCAAAAATCGCATGATATCCATCCCCTTGGAACCTACATGTCCTCCGAAGGTGCTATACAAGTAGCCACCAAGATCAAAAGCTCCAATACTTGTTATCTTCTTATTGCGAGTCAAACTACTCCCACCCAGATTGGTAGGCATTAAGAGCGTGGATTTGACAATGATAGGTCCTATAATAATCCAATCCCTATAAATCTACTTGTCATCACAAGATCATATGTCAACTCATCTTCAATTGCATCTTCAATGTCTATCACATCTGCTTCCTCATCTCTGTCAATATATTCATCTTTTCCTAGGCTCAGTATTGCAGAGATCTCTAATGCACTTCTCTTTTTGCATATCTTGATCCTCTTTTATTTTTTGGGCACCTACATGCAAATCTTATGCAACTTTGTCAAAGCATATGTTGTATACAATAGATTACATCCATTAGACTTAATCTCTTCCTATTGTAAAATCATCCTATAGGAGTACCTTAGAGAAAAATCCTTGCATCTTCCAAACTATAACTCGAATCACCAAGCTTTTAAAAATAAAAATATAGCCCTACTCATGATCTAGAATGTTATTAAAGACACTAGGACCAAATTTTCAAGGTATCAGCCCCTAAGATTTTATGTGTAGCCTACTTGTGTTATTTACAACATGTAGTCCTTGTCCTTTTAGACCCCATAACTTCTATATAGGAGCCTGGATACCAAACATTCTTTGTAGGGATTGTATCCAATTATCAAATCCTATTCTAGATGTATCAATCACCATTAGTTTTCTTGTGATTAAAAGAGTTTTCAACATCTTATGATCTAGCCTACCTATCCACTAGTGTAGTCTCTTATAGACATTTTGTTTGCTTGGATCTCCAAACACTCCCTTCACTTAAAGAGCTTGATCCATTTACCAACTATAGGAATGTGCAATGCCAAGTCAACAAATGAATAGGTAGCATTGTTGAATACCTACCTTATTGTATATGGACCAAACCATCACTTAGATATTTTTTGACTAGTACTATACTCATTTTCCAAGCTAGTGTCATATATCAACAGCTAGTCACCCTCTTATATGGCTCTTGGTTGAACTTTATGGCTCTTATCAAATCATTGCTTATTTATAAGCCTAGTTTCCTTTAACTTCTCCACTATTATCCTAATGTCTTGTGGCCTTCATTCAAATTGCCTTATGCGTAAATCCAGCAACTACTCTCTACTCACACCCTCTTCCCAAGGTATCAAAATCCATGTAACAGCCATCTCTTATGTTGGCATGATGGACTTTTGTCCATGTATCAAATCAAACAATATATATCCTGTGACAGCACTATGAGTTGTCCTATCAATCCAGAAAACATATGGGAGCAGCTATGGCTACTCTTTCATCTTTCTTTCACATGATTTGGCCAAGGCCTTAATGTCCACCTTCACTTTTTCCATTGACTTTTGGATTATAGGGTGAAGTAAACGATAGGTTTGTCCCCAAGCAAGGGAAGAATGCTCTTTCTTTATATGTATTCAATTCACCCCTATATGTTGTAGTTTTGTGAACACACCCATATCAACAAAACATCTCTTCCAAGAGATATATATACAATGCCTAAGTAGTATTTGTCATAAGTGGTTTATCTTCTAGTTGATTCGTTAAGTCTTCACATGAAAGCACAAGGTAACCCATCTACCATAAACATGCAGGCATAGTAACCAAATCCACTACCCATTTAAAATCAAGAGACAATGAATAGTTGTATACAACCTATTGCAATGCCTCATTGATGAAGATATTTATAGGAAGCACACGATTTCACAATGTGGGCAATGTCTACATACATCGTTTCCACTAATACCTTTCTTTAATTTCCTCATAAGTGCCCCACACACCTCAATGACTAGCCTACAAGCTTTTGTGGAGCTCCCACATAGCCCATACCTATGTAGCTTAATCTCCAAGAACTCATAGTGGAGCTTCCCTCTTCTTCTTAGCATGCTTTCATAAATATCCATCCTTCAAGAAGAAACCATGTTCCTTTCTCTTGATCCTCTTAAAGTACTCTCTTGACCATTCTTTCCTCTTGGAATAAGTATTGAGATATTGGCTTGCCGCTTCCCTTTATATTCCTATCTGAGAAACACCTCATAGCTAAAACATAACACCCATGATGTTTTCTTCTTGTTGTACCTACTTTTCCCATGCCTGGAAACTTCTTCTTTGCTATCAAATTTTCTACAACAACAACATTTCCAAATAGTTAAGGAATTTTTAATTATTCTAGTATTTATGATAGCTCTAACAACATTTAAGACACCCAAACCTACATATACAGTAGCTATAAAATCATCACCTACTGTAATTTTATTATTTTTAGCAAGAAAATCCTCTTTATCCTCATCCATCATCACTACAAGGATATGAGGCTATAGCAACGGGTGTTAGCGACGACAAATAGCGGCGTCACTATTTGCGTCAC